>NC_136904.1:79300734-79643272 GCF_949606895.1 Notothenia rossii
ATACACATGTGTAATCCAATATTGTATGTCACCACAAACGTATTTATGCAATGCACAGCCCGTTATCTCTCCCATTCAAATAAACACCCTGGTGAGAACGCTTGTTTATTGTGACCTTTGCAATGTTTAAATCTTGTGCTGTTCCATTGTGGCCGTGTGGGCAGCTGTGTTCAGGCATTGCATACACACACATAAAAACAGCGCACACACACGTGACTCACAAAAAGGACCACACACAGTGCTCTGACTCTCGGACCCGCAGCCTGGCCAAGTAATCACTCCGTGGCCTGTAACTGGCCTCAGAAAAGAGGTAATGTTACATGTAATAACCACAAAGGCTTTCCTAGCCTCCGCCTCTAACATGAGCAGCTCTGAAGGGAAGGAAACTCACAACCTGAACTCTCATCCGTCCTATCATACTCTCCCAACAGAGCCTTTCCGAGTGACCTTACATGTTGAAGCACACAGGTGGAGCACCGTTAGACTACAACCCTGAGGGTGTCTGCATGTGCACATTTTTTAAGCAGCACAGTGATGGATGTCGTCCTGTCCGACAGGCAGAGCGAAGAGGGGGGAAAAGTTGCTGCTCAGGCTCAGATTTACTCAGTGAATAAAAACAACATTGACTGTACTGCTGATTGTGAAGCAATACATTTAAACCTTGTTGAAACGCACAGATAACTATGTACAGTATATATATATATATATATATATATATATATATATATATACACAGCATGAAATGGACAATATTTATTTTACTTTTATGCTCGGAGATGTTTTAAAGTTGTTAAAATCATTGTATTCCTCTCTAACTCGTTAATAAGAAACAAGAGAAATATTATAGGTGACATGATTCTATGTTGTTCGTGTCTATATGTACATTTCTCAAACTGTGAAAGAACAACTGACTTTTTTCTTCCCCTGTTGAGCGCCTAAGGACTTTTTTATTACATTCTTTGGTTATCATATTTTATTATTTCACACACTGGCCTACAAGACTTTCTGGAGTTCAGGAAAGTTGTAGAGATTGTTCTCCAAAGTTCTTCAAAAATATTCTAAAAATACACTGGACAATTCCTGTATACCTTAATTGCACTAGATAATCTATAAAGCTGAACTTATACTGTATATAAACCCCCATAACACACACACAGACAAAAAGGGAAACATGTGCAAAGGCATGCCCCCAGCCCCCTCCAAAAACCACACGCACAGGCTGTACACCTCGATTACAAAACAAACACTGACAACTGCCACTGCCACTCAGCCCCTCACCCCTCACCCCCCACCACTCACCTTGCCACATAGCTGAGGATGTGGGCGCGGATCACCATGCCAGCCCTGCGCCGCACCTCTTCCCTCTCCTTCTCCAGCCTTTGCTCCAGGGCCTCCTTCAAGAACACCTGCGGGACGGGCAGCGCCACGGCCGACAGAGTGAGAGAGACAGAGAGAGGGAGGTTGGGGAAGGGAAAGACACAGGATGGGTTAGTTCCTCTCCTTGGTAAGGCTGCAACAGAGGGCCCAACAGAGATGTGAAGGGCCCCTTGTTGTCTGTTGGCAGCACCCTGTGCCCACTGCAGAGGAAGCTTTGGTGCAGTTGAGGCTAGCGGGCTAGCTGCTCTCCCTGGCTGCAGATCAGATCAGAGGGGGGGGGACTGGCACGGGGACTGCAGTGTTGCTGCTAAAGCCGATGCTGCAGAGCCTCATTGTGTTCCTCCCTGAGCGTTTCCCTACTGCTGCTCTTCTACCGCTGCCTTGGTAGCTCGACTGACGTGCACAGGCAGAAAGTCACACTAAGGGAGGGGAGGGGAGAGGTAGGCAGAGGAGGGATGGAGGGATGAGGGGGAGGGATAGTGGCTTGTGTCCAGACAGAAAGCCACACCCCTCATTGCTCTTGTGAAGGAAGAGAAAGAGTTTAGTTAACTCTTTCCTCTCTCCCGGAGACTTTTAAAAAGTTGGCACAGTGTCTGTGGGACATCTGACAGCTTATTCTAGACCTAAAAGCTAACAAGGAATACAGATAGAGCAGTAACAGGATATTTTAAAACATAATCAGTTTCTGTTCAACCATGAAAGCAGGCTGGGATAACCAACCAGTTTATATAATAAGTCAATATCTGTCACTAGCCTGGAGGATGAACTGCTTCTATAAAGGGTGAGACCTTTGAGTTGCTGTGTGTGTGTGTGTGTGTGTGTGTGTGTGTGTGTGTGTGTGTGTGTGTGTGTGTGTGTGTGTGTGTGTGTGTGTGTGTGTGTGTGTGTGTGTGTGTGTGTGTGTGTGTGTGTGTGTGTGTGTGTGTGTGTGTGTGTGTGTGTGTGTGTGTGTGTGTGTTGTCCCCAGATGTTCCACTAATCAAAGGACGCCGCAGCTGCAGCCGTGCCTGCCTCTGTAAAGTCTGTGAAAAGAGGAAGCTTCCTCTTCGTCCACATCCTTCCCTCGTCTGTAAAACAAATGTCTCGCAAACACACACACACACACACACATATATACTCACACACACCAGACACACACAATTCATGCAACATCACCCCGGCCCCTAATTCTGGGCCACACACTTCCTCTGCACACAATCAGCATGTATATAATTACACACAGATTGTTTCTCCGAAGGAAATGTAGCCCCCTTTCTGTCTCCCAGCCCCCTTTCCCACAACCCACACTACATTTCCCTCAGCCCCAAAATATGACGCTGCCATCAAAAACACAAGCATGTGGGCAGGATGACACAGACTCGGTCGTGGTCTTGTTCTGCTTGTAAAGTGTAGCAGTCATTAACAGAGACAGTCTAAGGTCAAAGTGCTGACCCATGAAGCTTTACCCACAGAGGAAAAAATAGTTCCTGTGTCAGTAATACACGGTGACTGCAGAGATTTATACTGTGTGCATGTGTGAGAACTTTAATATAGATCGGCATGTGCATGTGCGTTAGTGGTTATGCACCACTTCTAAACTTAATAAGAAACAACACATGAAACATGTTGGTCTCAACGTATATTCAGCATGTGTGCAGCTGACCCTATACATAGTGTGCCAGTCAGATGGTGTATTACAACTAAACTGTCCGACAAATTTGAAATGTCTCCACGATTAACGGCTGCAGAGAAACCACAGCTTAGAGCAGGAAGTAACAAATATGGATTTAGCTGATTTTAAGAAATCCTATAAACCGTTTTATTTATAGCCTTCGCATGCTGTGAAAAGTCCATCTTTGCTGAGTTCAAAATTATGCAAAGAGGTCATTAAAAGGTTAATCATTCATTGGGAGAGAACAAGAGCACGCTTTGCTCTGGGATGGATTGTTTGAAACAAAGGGGCAGAAGAAAAAAAAATAGCGCTATGATAACTTTTCAAGATAAATAACCATCGCCACTCCAAATCACTCGCCGGTTGTTTCGTTCATCCTCATGAAGCCAACTCTTTCAGCTGAAATGAGACGGCCTCAGGATTATGGTAAGTGCCCGCGTTGGGTTACAGTTACAGTAACAGTCGTTGGTGTTAGGGGTTTTACGGAGTGGCAAGTTACTCAGTGGTTGCCAGCAGGAGAGCCGAGGATTGACCACAACCGGCCACACAAATATTTGGGACATGAGTCACATCTGGGGCTGTCCAAACTGAACTGTGACACCCTTTGGGAATGAAAGCAGCTCGACTTATTGAGAAAATAATATTCCCAGAAAACCCCACATTTATCAATTTGCAATGGAGCAGGATTTTCTGCTTAAATAGACTGTGTGCCATATATTGAAATCCATGAAGGAAAATGCTTAAAAACTTTGATTTCTGAGAAGTTGAAAAATGTTTTTAGAGGACTTAAATGACTGACTGGTGTACTGCATATTATATCTGTGTGAGAGAGTTGGCACTTTCATTAATCAAACTATAGTGACAAATATCTGTCCACACAGTCGCATTATAGGGACCCGCCTCCAAATGAGGAGACAGAATGGTTGATTTACAAAGTAAAAAATAAAAACATTATATCAGAGTCAACCATTTTTCGTTTTTAGAAAGAAAACTGTTGGTATAAGGTGAAAAGCTAGGTTGGTTCTGGGTTAGGAAAGTTGGTACGGTAGCTATGAGTTTGGTGTGTGTGTGTGTGTGTGTGTGTGTGTGTGTGTGTGTGTGTGTGTGTGTGTGTGTGTGTGTGTGTGTGTGTGTGTGTGTGTGTGTGTGTGTGTGTGTGTGTGCTTCACCTTTGACTTCCCCAGTTGCCACTCCGTCTTGGTTTTGTCATAATGTGAGAGAAGCTCTAAGCAGCTCTGCTTCTCATCGTCTGAGGGCATTTTGTTCTTCAGAATCCTCTTATACCTGTGGAGACACACCAACATATGTTTAGTACAAAGGTAACACTTTATATTAAGGTACACAAATTAACCATCAACTAGTTGTTAATTAACATGCATATTAGCAGTATATTGGCTCTTTATTAGTCATTATAAAACACTTATTAATGCCTTATTCTGCATGACCATATTCTACAAGTAATAAGCCATTAGTTGAGAGTTTTTCCTCAATAACCCTCTAATTGGTGCTTATTTATTGCAAGTAAGGAAGTTATTGTACATGAGTTTAGGTCTTAATATGCTCTGCTCAATATGGGCCTAATAAGGCAGTAGTACCACAAGAATAGTTATTCTCCCATAATAACACTTAACAAATATGATCTATTCTTATGTAACAAGACATGAAACTATAAGTGTTAATTGTGTCTAAATAACTCAAAATTAGGTATTTATATCTAAGAACATGTTTCCTATTTTAAAGTGAAGTCTTGTTGATAATTAAAGTGAAGTCTTGTTCATAACCAATAAGCTAGTAGTTTGACTCTAATTAGGTATTTATATCAAAGAACATGTTCCCTATTCTAAAGTGAAGTCTTGTTCATAACCAGTAAGCTATTAGTTTGACTGTAATTGACCTGAACAGGTTCCCTATTCTAAAGTTGCCTCCTCTTCACACTTTGTAAATACATTATAGCACACAACTACTGAAATTAACCTCAACAGTACATGAACAAAGTAGGCACACGTTGAAATATCTGTTTTATTAATGAACCACTAAAGAGAGGTTCAGACCATACGTTCAGACCATGGTTCAGACACATACCAAAACATGTCAAGTTTCTCCAAGGCTGAGAACACATGCAACCTGTACTTTTTAATAAAAACAGATTTTTTTTAATTTGTTATCATACTGTGTGACCTGCTTGTATGTACTTACACTGTGGTGTACTGTTCTCTCTATTTGTTGAACTGTCTCAGTGTGAACATAGATTAAACAGCCAACCGAACTCTTTTGAGAGCCAGGGAGTGAGCAGCCATGCTCCTTTATTGACTTATTTGCAGTCTACTGACATTCAAACGGAGTGAAACTATACAAAAAGAAGTTAAAAGGCACTTAATGATCTCATACATGCAAGTGTAACATACACAGATTAACACATAGGACCGCTAAGTGTAAACAAGATAATAGAGCTAATGCTAGCTGTGCAATAAGGATGTGCATGGTACAGGCTATTATGGCTAACGCTAGCATGTATGCTAACGCTACCGTGTATGCTAACGCTAGCGCGAATGCTAACGCAAATGCTAGCGCGAATGTTAACGCATTTTCTCATTGTGTTTAAACCGTTTAAACATCTCCAAATGTCATCACATAAACACAATACATGTTACTAGTCCTTACAGTGTAAGTGTAAGGCTTACACGTACAGTCCTTGCTTTCGGATGGACTTGACCCTTTGAACCTGTACCCGGTTTCCTGTCTAACCTTCAGTACAAATTTTACAAACATATAAATGTGCAAATATGAAACATACTGGTCAATATCACCTTTCTATTGGTAGATGAACTGTCAATACTCCAAAACATATTCTTAGATATAAATAACACATTTTGAATTATTTATACACAATTTGTTAAGTGTTATTATGGTAGAATTACTATTCTTGTGGTACTACTGCCTTATTAGGCCCATATTGAGCAGAGCATATTAAGACCAAAACTCAACAACTTCCTTACTTGCAATACATAAGCACTAATTAGAGGGTTATTGAGGAAAGACTCTCAACTAATGGCTTATTACTTGTGGAATATGGTCATGCAGAATAAGGCATTAATAAGTGTTTTATAATGACTATTAAAGAGCCAATATCTACTGCTAATATGCATGTTAATTAACAACTAGTTGATGGTTAATTTGTGTACCTTAATATAAAGTGTTACCAGCATTTTTAATTCATATTTTTCTGACCTGCTATCGAAATCCTTAAAAGTTCTCCGGACAGGGAATCCAGCCCTGCGGATCTTCACAGTTTCCAGCATCCCAGAGTATCTCAGCTGGTTCAGGACCACATCAGGATCAAACCGGTTGGCCTTCTGTAGATGAAAACAACAAAACAAAATCCAAAATATATAAACACTTGAAAGCCATTTATTCTTCTGAAATTATAATGACATTATTGACAGTCTTTTTATAACTAGGTTAAGTTATGTTCAGCTTTGTATTGGAGAGCTGCGTGCATACAGGCCTGATTCAGCACAATAGAAGTTTAGGTGATTATCTTTGAGTGGAAGATACTAGACAGCTGAATATAATCCTCCAGTGTTGAGCCCATAAAGCTATTCAATCCTCTTACTGCTGAGTCACATTAAACTTGAACATAAAAGTAAATTACAATGGGGAGTGCTATCATTTTACATTAACAATCAGGTTACTGCAGGGAAAACACACGCCACCAGAGAGAAACCTGAACAGTGTTGAGCAAGGCCAACTGGGTAGGCCTTTCTTTCTGGAATAATCTACTGCATTGTTCACAACTCTGTGTTACTGATGATAAAGGATCTATGATGTCTGCCGCCCTACACCTCTATGCAGCCTTCCTGTTTGCACGCAGCACGAAGGTCACTGTCACCCAGAGGGCACACACACACACGCTGGATAAGCCCCACACAGGAAGACAGCATTCCCCAAATGTGTCAATCTAATTGCAGGCTAATGCTACTATGCATGGAAACAGACACACTGGGTTACAAAAGCATGCTTGCATGTGTTCATAATGAAACACACACACACACACACACATAATTGTGCACCCCTCCGAGATCTGAACTCTACTCTTTAGCAGAGGATTTAGCCGGCTGAAAGGGGTATGGCATGTTGACTTGTTTGAGGGAAAACAAGCTGACCCTTCCCACAGAGAAATTTTTTCCAAGTGGAGTGGGTGGATGTTAATCACACAAACACATTGTATGCGTGTGAGTGTTTGCATGTATGCGGTCCTGTCATTCTGAAGGATTAATGGAGGCACGGCTTGTTCCATCTTGAGCGACCGAGGCCAGGTGAGCAAATTCGAGGCAGTGGGAGTAGGGGACGGGGGAGAGAGGGAGACAGTTTCTATGCTAATAAGTGAGCAAGAAGGTGTGGAATGACGCACAGGGGGTTGGAGGTAAGGAGAGGACAATCCCTGCTGTGTGTAAATTAATACCAAACAATAACATGAGCTAATGCAGCTGGATTACTGAGCAGCCAATTCACTTTCATCAAGATACATAAAATAACAAATGCTAACGATCTAATATCAGACAATTGGATAACAGTGCAGATTGTGAAAGGGTTTGCAGTTGAGAGTAGTGGAGGGGTAGAGGCCTAGGTAATAAACGTCCCCCTGGCTGCACCACAGAAACAGCACAGTGGTCGTATCTTGGCATTCCTCTGACGCAGCCAGATCAGCCGAGCATCAGCCAAGCTGTGCAGCTGGAGCGGCCAGCAGTGACTTCTGGGCAAAGGGATAAAGTGATAAGAACGTGCTGGTACACAGCCCTTTTATTTAAAGGTCTCCTATTATACTATTTTTAGGCATATATTATAGGTCTCAGTTATATAAAAAACATGTCAATGACAAAAAATTGAGAAAAAAAGAAAAAAAGTTGGGGACCTTATACCTGCTCGTGCAGGAGAATTCTACCGGCAGATACTCGTCTAAATGCTGCCGTGATTAAACCCCATATTGTGTTCGAAACCACATCAAGGATTATTTCTGAAACTCAAAGCTCAAATGTTTTTTCTCTCACGGTCTTACCACACGGTGAGTTCCTTTTTTTATGTCCTGCTTCTTTACACATACTCTCTCCAGTACAGGTTAGCTCTGAGTGGTAGCGATGCTTGCTAATGTAAACAAAGACCATATTACTTCCAAAACACGTCGCGGATTGTTTCTGATAGCAACGTTTCTGATAGGGCCGTGGGTGTAAAACCAGCCCACATTTCCGATATTACCTCGTATCGGCAGCAAATCTGGATCAGCTCCGTTGTACCCCCGTTTTTGGAGATTTGGGTACGAGGAAAAGAGAGAGGGTTTTGTTTTCTGAGACTTTGTGAGTTCCCTTACACACCGTGGACATATATTTAAGTATGAAAGACATCAAAAAGTACATTTTGCATGATAGGAGACCTTGAAAGAAGTGCAATAAGAGTATTTGCACCAAGGCAGGAGAGAATCTGCAGCAAAACTATTTCTCAAGTGAAACAATTACATGACTAAAGATTAGCTCTGAGCGATGGGAGCTATGAATAGCACCGAGAAGGTTTAACTTTGCAGGCGCTGACCTTGACAAAACCTGGCAGGGTTTCTGGCTCTTTTTTTGGTGCATTGAAATTTGCATGACCTACCTTGTCCATGTTTGGTTTGATGCAGCGTACAAAAAAGGGGTTGGAAGCACTTAGTGTGGCCATCAGGGAATGCAGAGAGTCCTGAAACACATCAACAACAGGAGGATTAATATCAAAAGAGCAGAGATATGCCTGTTAATCTATCCAAATATGTATCCTTAGTTTATATCAATGGTTCCCAAAGTGGGGGGCGCAGAGGCATGACAGGGGGGGGGTCGCGAGAGACCAGGAGGAACAATGGTTATTAAAAAAATAATATGTACAGTACTATTACGTCTGGGTCTCTGTGTTTCATTAAAGCTCGGCTCTGTGTGTGTGTGAAATGAGCCATTTTGCGTGCGAGCGAGAGAGCTACCTACATACTACCTCCGGAGTATCCGGAGATTGTTGTTGTTAGCTTCTGGAGCTACGCTAGCGGATATAAGGAGTTTTTTCAACGACAAAGTGGAGGAGAGTCCTCTGAGAGACTCAGTGGCACACTTTCCGAGGCACACGTTTATATGATCATTATAGTTATAAAAAAAAAACAGAATAAATGAAAAACAGGTATGAAATACTATATGACAGTAAAAAAAGAATACAATTTAAAAGGGTGATTTGTAAAATATCCATATAGAAAAAGTAAATCTGTTTACAGTTCTGTTTCATATGGGTGTTGAGAGAGGTATCCATAGATCTCTTCAATTTTCAAGTGCACCAGATTGATGCATTTAACTTAAATATTTAAAAATAAATCTTCCCGGGGGATCTCGACCCGGACACCCCTATGTGAGGTCCACACACCACCAATAAAAATAGTACTTTACCCCTGCTTACACCTATATGCCGTGAGCTGATTATCGAGCCTTCATTGTAACAGTCGCGGGTACGTTGTGTATATGCTTGGGGAGTGTCGCAGTAGAAAATTCCACTGTAGCGACCGGGACATTAATGGAAAACCCTAAATGTTTGAGCATCCTCTATGAAACGTCAAGCTACTCCACAGCACCCCCAAAAGAAATCTCTGGCGCCGCCACTGAGCCTGACTATTTGTGTTGCGGGGGCCCCAACTTTTTTTTTTCTCTAAAGGGGGAGCCTGACAGAAAAAGTTTGGGAACCACTGCTTTATATATCTATTTATGAATGAGCTTTGGCCTTGTGGACATTAATAAATAATACCAGTCAAGTATTTCCAATCCAGTCAAGCCTCACTTTCTTTTTTTACATTTTCAGTCTTTTAAAAGAAAACAGAATGAGGGATCGAAGCATTAGAATAAAAAAAAATCCTCTTATCATGAAGAACATTAAAATTACACTCTAAGAACGAATTCAGGCGACCTTTCACCTCCACTTAATTAAATGCATGGTTGCAAGATAAAAATGTGAGTTAATTGATTTAGATAAACATTTTAAGTTGCAAACATTAATTTATAAGTTGTTTTGACGTAATAATGTTGGTAATTACATCAACTTAATATTGTGTGTAATTTGAACTCTGATTTCTGCGTTAATTCTCTTAACACAAAATTCAAGTTGTAGTAAATAATGCAATTGGCTTGATAACTTAATTGTTCTACACCTTGAGTTAAGGATTTCAAGTCCACTCCCACTTAACATGCCTGGACAAGTTCCGACAGTTAAGACAAATAGAAATATACAAAGGACATTTTAAGGTGAGTGTCATCTTTTGTCATTCAAATACAGTAGATAGCCTTGTAGTTGCACTTTATAGGCAAATTGCTGTTTGACCAAAATTAGCAGCCTTTGAACTGTGAATAGTTCTGTGAGAGGATACAAAGTAGTAGAGGCTACTGTGAGTGTAAAAATACTTTGGTTACTATTGTGATATCGCTTTTTATTAAAAATGAATCTCGGTGAAGCAGATCAAGGACATGCTTCTTGAGGTAGGATCGTTATTTAGAGTTGTCATTGAAATGCAAGTTGTTGGCAGTCACCCATTCAGAATATATTCATTTAGGTAATTTCTCTTTTTTTCCTTTTTCAAAAATACAATTGAAGTACGCAGAGAACTATAGCCATCCGCTGCCTTGTTGTGTACCTTGGAGAAAAGGACCTTTTCAAGGACTTTAGCGACGTAATTAAAAATCTTGAAATAAAATAAAATCCATAGGCACAGTTACAAGGACAAAAGCGCTCCTCTCTGTCAGTTACATTTTGAAGCATATTGCACTTTTGGCCACACCCCAATCAACAATATCTTAGCAACGTTCAGCATGGATAGGTGTTGACAGAATGGCATGGGAAAAGGATTGTGTCAAATGTGAAAAGTGGATTCTGCTCTTCACGGTTGTGATGGTTTGACAAAATATGTCCACATGCATTTAAACACTAGGCAAAGTACTCAAAACCACCTCTGTGTGTCTTCAGGACCACATTGCCATGATGACACACACATGCAGACTCAATAGGTGAAAACAATACCAGCGTTGCTTTAGCAGCTGGTAATAATGGCTCTGAATTCGCTAAGAGTGACAGTTTAAAAAGTATGCAATTACCTAATTCATTATCTCTTATGCGCTAACCTATTATTTAATGTGCTTCAAAAGGACATGAATATCGCCTTCATCAGTGACCGGTCCACCCCAGGATCTGACCATACGATGGCAACCATCGTGGTCGAGGGAAACAAATGAATGAGCAAGCATTCTGCGTTAAATGTGTTCATACTGTTTAAAATAATGACTGTCGGCAGTGTAAACATCTTTGTTACATCTGTTGTCAAATTGATGTGTGTGATCTGCAGATTGGTGGCCATTGAGAGTTTGTTTCTGTAGTTTTACAAAAACTTTACAGATTTGACATATTTGGCACTGGTTTTGAAAATATGCAAAGGCCTCTAACTTCAATGTGATGGCAGCATTTGTTTGCTGTGTCCCCATTTCCCATGGTAATATGGCTAATGTGTTTATATATTATTTGTGGGGCAATTTAAATTTGTGTTATTTATCTTTTTTTTCAAGATTTAAATGAAGCTCAGCACAAGTTCTTTCAGGAAGACTGGGTGTATATATACATTCACTCCGCAGCTGCATATAATCAGCTCATCACAGGCGTTCTCTTTAACCTATTACATTTAACCTCATTATCCAGCAGCCAATCAACATGCTGCAGCCAAACTATAAAATGGTTATCCTCTCTCCTGCAGTCAGCTGTGATTTCAGGTGTTCATGCACCTTATCATATGGCATGTGTCAATAAATGTTCAAACTAAATGAATTCTCTCCTGATTGAAACATCATGTGTTGAAATAAACAACTGCAGTTCAAAATAAAAAGTGAATTGCCTAATATTTTTGTTGTGGAATCAATTTATTTATTTATTTAAAGGCAAAAACATGAAAAAGCTAAGAAAAAAACTATTGAATACAATACATTTGGAGCAACTTAATTTATAAATGGTTGTCAAATTAAAAACGTGTGTTCACAATGATGGTAATTAAGTACATACAACTTAAACTTCCTCTTAAATTATACGATAAAACAAGTTGGAGCAACTTGATTTTTGGAGTAATCAATTTAAAAACTTGTATCCCGAATGAGGGTAATTAAGTACATACAACTTAAAATCCCTTTTAAATCATGTGGTAAAACTAGTCGGAACAACTTAATCTTTTGAGTAATCAACTTCAAAACTTGTGTTTATGCGACCAATTATTAAGTAAGTGGTAATTAAAAACACCTCTGATTGTAGAGGAAAAGCCTTCTCCCCTAACTCAAATAACTTTGTTGCTTAAAGACAATTTCATTAGAAGTTGTCTTAACTCAATAAACATCGATGCAGACTGTTGCGTTGATTTTCTTTGTTGAGTCAAGGCATTTGTTTTTAGAGTGTAGTTAACATTTAGTTGCAATGCCATATGTTTTCACTTTGTTTAACAAAACCATTCTTTAAGAATTCAATAACAGACACACATAACTTGGTTAAACAATGTTTTCATTTTTTATAAATGTGAATCTAAAAGGTAGTAATACAAATAATCAAATTGAAATAAAGCATAAAACCATAAAACCATAAAATGATAGTACAGTAACTACTTGAATACATGTAAACCCTGAAATGAACATAATTGTTAACATAAAGGAAAAGTGTGTAGAACTATTCTTGAAAAAATGTATCAAAGTTTATGGATTGAATGACATCTGATACTTTCCGTCTCTAATGGAGTATTAACCCATGTTTACTATTACACACACACACACCCACCCACGCACGCACCAACACACACTCCAAGGACCCTTGAACCCCTGTCAGCCTCGCTCTCCTCGCTGCCTCAGACAGTCTGTCTCCAGTGGGACCCCAGCCTTGCAGAGCTGAGTGTGATTGGCTCCTGGTTGGCCCCCTCTCTGCCCAGCCATCAACCATAATCCCCTGGCTTTAGAAACTGTAGGCCGGGGCAGCCTGCCAAATCCTCCCCTGCTCCTTCTCTCCACACTGCAATCAGTACATGCTAAGATAAGCCCTCCTCTGTACCCCCCCACCCGCTGCAACAACCACAATTCCTACATCCCATCAGCCATCATTCTCTGCAGATCAAACACACTGGCAGCATGGTCCTCCCCCCTCTGTCTCTACATGATTTCTATCCCTCTTTGCGTCTGTTCGTTCACACTCATCATGCTAAGATTATAGCCTGAAAGCTCCTTATAAAGACCCTTATTAGCCCGGTTGTCTGCGTGAAGACACAATGATACAATCGTTTGCTAGGAGATAGATCATAAAAGCTTTGGCCTCACCCTGAATTGAGAGCTGACAGTGGGCTTGCGTCGGGCCGTGCCCATCTTCATGGTCTCATCTCCATTTCTGCTGCCGACACGCTCGAAAAGGTCGTAGATGAAGTCAAGCCTGCAGACACATGATGCAGAACAGGTAACGTGACTGCAGAACCGTCCATTGAAGCTGAATTATACAGCTGTGTGATCAGCATGCAGGAGAGAGAGCAATATGCTCACCTGCTGTCTTTAAGAATAAACAAGATGTCATCTCTGAAGGTGTCTCTGTTCTTCTGAAGGATCCCACGCACATCATAAAGCACCTAATACAGAGGACAGAACATACAAAGTGAGTTATAGCACTGTTTGTATAAAGATGAGGTAAAAATGCTTTTAAGTATGTAACAGCAGTGCAAGAACTAAAAGGAAAAGATCTATTTAGAGGTACAAAAACACTAATAATATATCCTCTGTCAGCAAAAGTTATGCTATTGCAATTTGGTACAGAGTCATTTGCAGCTTTACCCAAATATGTAATCTAAGTTAATCAGATACAACAATATTGTTCCAAATAAGATTTAATAAAATATATTAGTGAACTGTGTTTTGATGGATGTGTACTGCAGCAAATAAGTGGAAACGTTAAGCAAATTGCTCTCAGATGTGCAGGCGATTCGTATTAAGTTTTGTGTATGCTCATTTGAATTAAAAGAAATGCATGTTAATATTAAAATACAAAAAATGTGTAATCTAATCAGGCACGTATTTGTGTTTGTGTTAATGTGTATCGTGTGTATACTATAATCTAATGGCAAACCCCATCCCTCATTGGGAGCCATGAGATCCAAACTTGACGACACATGTTTTTCTAAATCCCGACACACTAATTACACTCCATTCCTCTTATTATTGGAATAGACTCGAACAATAGGATCTCTGGGTCTGTCAGTTTTAGGTTCAGTTAACTGGGATGGTCCCATGATAGTACGGAGAAACAAGGAAGCTTGAATGCAAAGTCTTAAAGGTGCACCAATCATACAACATCTGATTCCACATCTGCAACGCTGTATTTACAAAGTTCTGCACTCAACATTGTTGTCTTTGAAACACATCAACGTTTATACTCAACCACTGAATTTTCAAGGTATGTTGAGGTATTTTTGCTGTTCCTGTTGCTAAAGATCATGTCCGAGAACAAAACTTAATTAAAAAATCGACTGCAATTCCTTGGCACCACAGGGATAATCAAATCTAAGGGAGGATGCTACTATTTTCCAGTGAGCACACGGCACCGTTTCAGATAGCAGAAGGAGCTTTTAGAAAGGCAACTAAAGTCCCAGGAGAGAGAGAGAGAGAGAGAGAGAGAGAGAGAGAGAGAGAGAGAGAGAGACAACTGGTCGGCTGGTCTTTCCTCTCATTACCACAGACATCCATGCCAGGCTTGTGACTGAGCTCACACTCACTGAGGAGACCTTGTCTGAGGCAGCCTTCATAAGGCCTTTCTTTATCTTTCTACTTCCCTCCCCTCCCCTCCTGCCCTCTGCAATCCCTCTCTCTCTGCCCTGATCTCTTTGGCCTTTCTCTACACTTCCGTCAGTAGTAATCCCTGTTCATCATGTAGCCATAGGAATGAGAGGATGACGGTGAAGCAGTTTCTCCTGACTCAGAGAAAAAGACAGAGTAGGGGGGGAACATCAACATCCTGTAGCTGGTTTTGGCAAACACGACACCGCTGCTCAACATCTACGCTACTTCCCAAAGATCCTCATTCAGAAAGCTGGGTTTGCGTGTGTGTGTGTGTGTGTGTGTGTGTGTGTGTGTGTGTGTGTGTGTGTGTGTGTGTGTGTGTGTGTGTGTGTGTGTGTGTGTGTGTGTGTGTGTGTGTGTGTGTGTGTGTGTGTGTGTGTGTGTGTGTGTGTGTGTGTGTGTGTGTGTGTGTGTGTGTGTGTGTGTTGGTAATTACCTCTCCAGCGTAGTGCTTGATGCCAAACTGGTGGTCGGTCACTCGGGGTTTAACATAGTACGGGTTTGTCTGAGGGAAAGCACAAAAACAGCACTGACTTTTCGAAATGCCGTTCCAAGTCTATTTGATTAGTGATAATCAGTTTGACTATTAATCAGATTAAGGAGATAGTATAACCAGAGAGCTCAGGGGCCAGCTGCAGCTGAAAGGTCAACAACGCATTAAAGGCTGCAACCGATTAATATTGTCATTATCAAATAACCTGTAGGCTATTTTAGTTTCTATAATCTTAAAATCTTAGTCTAGACCATGTCAACAGAACATTTTTCAGAAAACCAGTACTTTACTATTTGTATGACCAAAACTCCCAATGATTAAACAACACAATGACAACAATCTCATCATGTTTCTGAATCTCTGATTTGTGCCATAAAAGTACAAATATTTTAATAATCCCAACTGTCTGCTTGGCACCTTTACTGTTCTACCTTGAGATAAGAGAAGTTAGGGTTGCACTTTATTCCTTTTAACTTCTTGTGGTAAGGTTGCTTTGTTTTTACATTAGTAGTATTTTGTTTGTGTCTATCACTTTAACATATATATATTTAAAGTACATTAATTAAACAGTTTAAATGTATATAACACAGGGAAAAGAAAAACTGTTCTTGTTATGAATGTTCTTTTAATCAACAAAACAAGCAGTCTACGAAAGATGTCCGCACTAAACATAACCTCTACATGAAGTTCAACAGCTATTCCTCTTCAGCTCCTTCGGCCACGACCTTAAAACTCAACATGTGTTTCAGGGGAGAGGTCAGCCTGTGTTTGTCTCCCTTTGTGGGTCAGCCATAGAAAACCCTGCTGGGTATAGTGAGGACACTCCTTTCTCCTGAACACGATGCTAATCATTACATGAGAATGGCTGATCACATTTCAGTGTGGTTGTTCTTGCGTGTGAGAGCGCCTGGGGCGGGGTCAGACGTTCAACGCAGCAGAGAGGTTTAACTCTTTGGTTGAGGGGGGGTGGATCATTTTATTGTTTCCCTGGGACATGAGAAAGATGCATGTAAGTTTCCATGTGTACATGAAGACTCACTGCGTGCCGGCTGTGCAGTTTCTCCAGGAGGGTGTAGTCCGTGCCTTTGGGGAAGCGACTCTCCTCATTGATAAGAGCCAACATGCCTAGTTTCTAAAGGGGAGACAGACAAGAGGAGGGTGAAACTCAGCAAAGTCATGATGGAACTAGTTATAATCCCATTGGGGCACATCTGGCAGCTTTTGTTGTAACAATGCATCCAGGAAAAGCGTAATAATTCATTACATTTTCTCTTTTATTTACAAAAGAGGGTTCACTGAGCAGGCATGATGTTTCGCACCTAACACATTTCTACACACAGTTGTAATGAAACAGCTGAAATCCTCTTATAAAGGCCAATCCAGCCAAAGTGGGAGTATAAGTAGGGGTAACATGTTAGTGTAGTCTTTCACCTCCCCTAAATGTATGATTTTGACCCGAAATCCTTTCTAACTATGAAGATAAAATAAAATTAATTGTCTTAATGGCTCCCTTTGATGCTACCTCGAGCTGCTGACTGGTGTACATTACTGTGCATACAACATGCAAAATGAGACTATATAATGATAGAGTGTGAGAGGGAGGGCAGTGTAAGCACAGTGAGGCGTCAGCCCGCTCCGGCTGGTGGTTAGCGGTCGATCACAGTGGTGACTTTGCTGTCTCAGGGATACCTTTTCTATGAGATCCAGACACTCTGCGTTATCCATCCAGTCTATGGCCTCCCACTGGATCCCCTCTCTGCAAGGACAAAGACACACACACCATGTATATATATAAATATTAACAACTAGGACGACACAATGGCTGTATTGTCCAGCATGAGCATGTGATGAAATGAGCCATGTCCAAGCTGCCGGTCCATTATACAAGAACACAACTGTCTGGGGGAGAAACTGAGCCAAGCCCAAACCTCTGGCAGTTTGCCTACATCGCCCCGAGGAGGTCCAGCCCCCCCCCACCCCCATCTGTCTGTGGGACAGTCTCCAGCACATGAAAAGTCAGCATACCAAAGAAGAAGTTTATGTCTCTTATTTGTTTAGATATGATAAACATCTTTACCTGTTGTACTCCAGCTGCTCCAGAGAGAAGATGTGCTTGTTGAAATACTCCTGGAGTTTCTCGTTGGCATAGTTGATGTTAAACTGTTCAAACCGGTTCACCTACAGGATGGAAGATCATACATCAGTTCTGTAGCTTAAAGATCACCTTCAGACGTGTCAGACAAGACGAATATAATACCTGATCTTTGATTGATAATGAGTAATGCAAAAAGAAAGGAATAGTTTAAAAAAAAAAGTAAAATAGTGAGACTCTTTTTTCACTATTTCACTTTTTATTTTAAACTATTCCTTTCTTTTTGCAGTTACTTTTAATATTTATTATTTACTTGCACTATATTTCTCTGTTTTTCTGTAATATTGTGTTGCACTGTTGGAGAAGCCTGTGACTAAAATCAACTCTCTTTTGTCTTCCTCCCTTAAAATTCAGAAACATTAAACATTCAAATGTTACTTCCCTCTCAAGTTTAACATCTAGATAAGATATTTCCTATTTAACTGACAAGTGAAGTCTCAGTGTTTGTCCGTATTGGGCCTCGAGTACTTACAGTAAAGAAATATGGCTTTACTAAGATATTTTCAATTATGATTTTATAACTCTGAAAACGTTGTCATTTCTAAATAACAACTAATCACTGTTTATGTATTAGTTCATATTTTTTTGATGTCTCGGGCCCAAAAAAGGTATCTGGACTCTGCAGTGTGGTTGGATTGACAGTAAATAAACAGCCAAATAACTGTGTTCAGATTCTGATTCAAAACATTGCTCAATCTGTCTATGAAAGTTTAAAAAGGTGGCCCACTGTCAAAGCATTCGTTGCCTGTGCAGCTTCAAATGTTATCAAAATATTTGACTTGTTGAAAGTGGGGTGAAAAGACGCTTGTGACAACACCTTTTCAACAAATGGTCCCACCCACTTCAAACCAGCCTGAAGAGCTGAAGAAATGTATCAAATGTGTCATATTTAACACTCAGTGAGTTATAACCATGTTATAACCATGTTATAACTCACTGAGTCTTAAATATGACACATTTGATACATTCACTGACTCATTGACAGGACTTATTGTGTTTATGGAAAACTAAAATACTCATAGGGAAAAGCCAACTGAGTAAAGCTTAAATCGACCTGTGAACTTCACCTCAAAGTTCTCAAAGCCGAAGATGTCCAGGATGCCGATGGATTTGAAGTTGTCTTTGCCTTTGATCTTCTGGTTGATCCTCATTATGATCCAGGAGAAACACTGAGAATAAAGCTTCATGGCAACCGAGTCTCGCGAGTCCACCGCCTGCAAATCAGGACAAAAAGAGATGAAGGTTACCATGGATACCAAGGTAGAAACAAATAAAGAAAACACAACATACAGTAAATCTCCATATACATCTCATCTTTTGATCAGATGGTGGTTAAAGCATAATGAAACGGTGTGTTATTCTGATGAGGTATGGCAGTTGGAAAAAAAAGTGTTATGTCAGCATCTGTGTGCAGGCGGCAGGTAACACAGTGTCTGTTGTCACAATACGTGGCGCCGTTTATCACCTACATCTCCTGAAAGGCAGTATTTGTTGTTGCATTTCAAAAGCCAGTTAAAACGAAGAGAAATGTATAAACACGTTTTGGTTAATGACTGCCTTAAGTTTTATTATCTTTTTATTAAAGCCTAACCATGAGATGACACC
Source organism: Notothenia rossii (assembly GCF_949606895.1). Classification (NCBI taxonomy): domain Eukaryota; kingdom Metazoa; phylum Chordata; class Actinopteri; order Perciformes; family Nototheniidae; genus Notothenia; species Notothenia rossii. Next base: position 79,319,895 of record NC_136904.1, read on the forward strand.
TTCACTGTTTTGCCTTTCTTCTCACATTCAGAAAATGAATGACGGGAAAAAGAGAGTAATCGGACTACGGCTGCATTAAACTTAATATCTCTGGGTTTTTGACTGATGATAAAAGGCCTTAAAATGTCTTATAATAACCTTGGACATTGTCCAATACTTCCTGACATTTTTTAGACCAAACAATTAATTGACTAATCTAGAAAAAAATCTGCGGACATGTCAATAATGAAAATAAAAATGTGTGGATTTGTGGAGTTATAATTCTTTAAAACTATCATAATTGTAGACTGGATGTTGTAATTGGTGTCAAACTGCTCATAGTTAGCACTCTAAAAAAGTCAAACCAAATGAGAAAATCTTTCACTCAGCTCTGATTTTCTCCGGCCTTACAGCCAGACACCATCCGTGTGCAAATATAAAGAGCTTGTGCTTGCCAGCTTCACTTCCCCTACAGGCATTGTGCTTGAATCGAAAACAAAACAAGAGTGTGGCGGTGTGTACTGTATTTGGGACAACAATGCTCTTGGGCTTTTGAGTAATCCATCATATGCCCCGTCACCTCTCACAACTAACGGGTGTGAACAGAGTGCTGGTGGCTCCAGGATCTCCGCCACCGGGTTGAGAAGAATGGCTGTTTGTCCAGGATGGGGGGTGAGGGGCTAGTGCAGGCAGTCATGGGGTGGGTGACCCCTGGCCGCTGTGAGAAGAAGCCATTCTTACCGGCTGCAGGACGGGAATAATGAAGTCTATTAAGAGACGAGCTGCTTCAAAGGCCAGGCCGAACAAGCTGCAGCAGGGCGACAGCACAGAGTCTTTGTCCGGCAAAGAAAAGCCTTCTTGTGACTTTAGAGATAATAGTAAAGGTCCATTCTGCATATTTGCTGATATTTATGCGTATGAGTGGGCCCAAGGCTTGAGCTCAGCCAAAAAGGATTGTGTCATGCGTCAGAATGTTCTTGTGGCATATGGTGAAAAGGATAACACATGCAGATGCAGACTCGTAAAATATTCACAGGCAGCAGCGTGGACATTCGAAGCCGAGAAATAATTATAGCGTCTTGGTGCCTGGCTGCGCTGCCTCCAGAGGAGAAGGATCACTTCACCCTCGGTCATTGGCCCTATTGTGCCTTTGACTCAGATCACTATCACGATGGCGTTATTGTGCAAGGAATCTGGCAGACAAAAAGCAGGAAATGGCTGGGAGTCACGCAAGGGATCTGGAGGGGCATGTGGGGGAGAAGGGTGTGTGTGTGTGTGTGTGTGTGTGTGTGTGTGTGTGTGTGTGTGTGTGTGTGACCAGGACAAGGGAGGGAGAGGGGGAGAGGACTAGAGGGCAACAGACAGGCTTCTACTGTAGGTTTCAGTGTCGCCTTCTGAACAATCCCTGGGATATAACGGAGTGTGTTAGCTGTAATGAGTATTTGACTTGTGTGTGTGGTTACCTGCTCCACGGTGAGAGGGGAGCAGATCTCCTCCCCTCTGAGGATCATGGATCGCTGGGTCAACACCTCGGACAGCTGGAAGCAGTCCAGGCCGAGCAGCTCGCTGACATTACTGACAACTGAAACACACATACAAACATGTGTATTAGGTGTAGTGTACGTATACGTGACATCTGCTGTGATCCTATACAGTCTATAGGAAACTCTACTCTGCAGTCACTGTGGTTCCATGGTTTTATGGAAAAGAGGTCAGACACAGTGAACAAAGGAGCATTGAGTTCATGTTACAGCCTGTTCAGAGCTCTGTCTACGAGTGCACTGTCAATCAAACTCAGGGGCATGAGGAGTACAGCGGAGGGGTGCAACATCAGCACAGAGCAATTTAACTGCTTTAAAAAAAAAAAAAATGTTGCAATAGATTTCTGAAAAAAAGACATTGCTTAACTGTAAGAGAATTAAAGATGAAATATGTTTCTACATTTTGTATCCAGCACTTAAGGCTGTTGTTTGCAACATTTTCTAATCGACATTTCCCACACATTTACGAGTAGCTCATGAGATCAAAAAGGTTTCTTTGTCTTGGTGCCAAGCAAGAACTTGTTTGGTAAGCACAATGAGCTCTCATGATTAAAATACATTTTATTTTTTCAGGGAATGGCTTATTTTAGAAGAACTTTAATTTCCTTGGAAGAGTCCTACAAATAACTGCCATTCATCCTACTACTCACTGCAAATACGAATTTGATAGAAAGAGCTGCTCTATGTGAATCCAAGTAATTTACTACAGGAAATATGTGCTGAATTGAATGCTTTGCTGTTGACATATGTCAAGACAACTTCCAAGGAAAGTATTAAGAAATTACAGCAATAAAGCATTCCCAGTTCCTCCTTCTCTTACCCCCTTTGGAGGTGATCTGAGCTCCACCAGCCGTCATGAACTCGATGTTGCCCATCTGGAGGACTGCAGACAGCAACTTAAACACGTCTCTGATCTCCTCCTCCGTGAACTCCATCACTTTCAGGGCTTCCTGCGACATAACACAGATAAAGTTAGGCAACATTTCCGTAGAACATACTAGAGTCATTAAGAACGTGAGAGCAGTTTTTTTATTTATTAGAGAACACTTTTGCCAATACAGCCATCATGACACAATGAATTAGCATGTTTCCCCCAGGCTCTCTTGAAGTCTGTCTGGTTTGGTGGTGTTACACTCAAGAGAAAGGTGTATAGCGCCCTCTGGGGGTAAAACAAATCACTTACATGAAATGCATGTTCCTCTCATGTTCTCCTTACCATCACACTGTTGAAGAGCTGCTTGTCATCCAGACTGCTGTCCTTCATGCAGCCTGACTGACACAGGTAGTGGTATGACTCAGGACCCTCGGACAGGAGGTACATGTCTGCAACACACAGACAAGAGGAAACTCAAAGTTGAATACAATCTTTAACCTCACAATATAAAAAACTAATTTTTGTCATTATCTATTCAGCGATAGCTTTTACAGCTAGAGATAATCTACTACAACAAAAACATTTATATTCAGTGCATAGTGATCTTAAGCTATGTTTTTTTTACAACCTTAACTCTTTCTTGTTAAAAAAATAAATAAATTCAATCAACAAAAAGTAGTTTTACCATTGGCTCATTTGGTCAAATTGTGGATTTGTTTTTCCTTATATTTTCTATGAATCTGATTAATGATCCACAAAACTTCAGATGTATACCTGAGTGTTGATCATGATAAAACAATGTTGGCAGTTCCTGTAGATCTGACAGAAGTAGACTTATTATAATGAATGACCTTTAGACATTAGTTACTCACTATTACAAATAAGAAGCTGAGTGTATGTTCACGTGTTAGTTTCCAGGAAAACCTATGATTTTGGTAACTATTTTGGTTGAGTCTTTGAAAACGTACCTCTGTGGTCTGTGTCCGCCCCTGCTAACAGAGCGTAGAAGATGTGGTAGTTTCTCTCTCCAGGATTCTGTCGAACCACACGGTTCTTAGAGAGAAACGATTTTAAAGAGTTAGTTAAAAAAATATTTCATGAGAGATTTTGCTGATGACTAATTGATTGAATAAAAATAAAAAATCCACTTGCTGATCCCAGTCGCTGCAACTGAATTTTTCAACACAAATTTACCTTTTCCAGCAAATCTGATCATTGAAGGTCAAGGAGAACAATGAACACTGACAGTCAATATAACCTCTGAAACAGACAGTAGTATAGACACATGAGTTCACAAGTATATCTAAGTGAACCGTTGAAGGATACAGTCAATGATGCAGCCTCCCTGAATGTTTCCGTTTTGGGAAAAGTGAAGCTGGATGAACTTCCCAAACCGACTGGAGTTATTATTGTACACTGTCTTAGCATTTCCAAAGGCTTCCATGATGGGACTGCAGAGAGGGGAAAACATTCAAGCAAATAAAAATACTTTTGACACACCCCATTAATGTCCATCACCTTATGTGTTGATTAAGATGTTGAAACAGATGCCGGTGTTGTTCAGTCTAAGGGAAAGCATGCATTCTCACAGTATTGCCTAGTCTATACTGCTTAAGCATCTCAAATATTTCTGATATTTGAATGGAATTTAGTATATTCATTGAAAAGGAATCTAACTTCGATACAACTAAATTGTTGACAATGTTGTTAATGTTGTTAATGTTGTTAACAATGTTCGTGGTATCTGAAGGTATCGGCTTGGTCTTAGAGTGAGGTAAGAACGCCCTTCCTTGGAAAAGGCTGACATTAGTTGATGATTTGGATTTAAATTGTTTAAGGGGGAATAGAAACTCTGCTAAGGTTAAACTATAGTTTCACATTGGTTACTGTGGTTGAGGTGGTTGACATATGCGCTGCTGATGTTGTAATGTCACTGCTGTGACATTGATGTTTGACTCTGGCTGTGTTTGATATTACATTTGCATTGTTTTGATTGATATATTTGGGGATCAAGAGAGGGTGGGGTTAGGGACTGTGGGTTCTGAAGCTGCCCTAATTACCAGGGAGTCTCCCATTAACAGAGGGATTCTCCTCCAGGGGCAGTTTTGATACTGCTCTGGGGTTCAACCATCCCACCAACACCTACTACACCATGCACACCGTTTTGCTATCCTAAAGTGGTCGGACATCCGGGGCCAGAGTGCCTAAAATAGGGATACGACAGGCAGCGTGGTGTTAGAGGCCACGTTGTAAACTCCCCCCTAGGCAGATTACGTTGATCTTGCGTGTAGATTCTGGGGGGTTTTGAAGTCCTAAAAAGATTGGACGGCCGTTCACCGGAGCCTTATCAGCACCCGAGTTCGGTATCGGAGACGGCCTAGGTATTAACAATTTTGTTGTATCGAAGTTAGATTCCTTTTCACGAACGAACATTGTTATACTTAAGTATAATCATTGCCAGGAAATGCATTTCAACATGGACGACATCCAAGTTTAGTTTGCCTTGAAGACCTCCTAATGCAGGAAAGACTAGATTGTATAAAGCTTAAGAATGAAATAATTATATAAACAAAAATGCACATGTAAACTAGAAGGGCCCTTGGAGACCTCCACCAAGGGCCAATCTTGCAATGTTTACAAAATTGAAACTGTTGAAACAGTACCTGCTCTGGACGAGAGCCTGCTCCACCCTGGTGGTCCACTCCGACAGAGGAGTGCCTGCTGAGTTTTGACTCATTACTGAGAGAAACTTCAGCAGCAGCTTGGTGCTCTCCGTCTTCCCGGCACCACTCTCCCCACTGATGATACAAAGAGAAAGAGAGAATGAGATACTGTAAATAGACCTATCAAACCTCTTACACTCAATTTTTATTGTCAATTAGGAGATTGTAAATAAGGAGATTTGAGAGGCAGAGAGCTGCTTCCTAACATTCTGTATAGGGAGTCTTTTCTAATGTGGATCCTCACCTAATGAGAACACACTGGCTGTCGTGTCTCTTCCACAGGCAGCGGTAACACTCATTGGCCACAGCGAAGATGTGAGGCGGCAGCTCCCCCATCTGGTGTTTGCTGTACTGATCGACTGCAGTGCTGTCATACAGGCCCGATATCTGCTTATAGGGATTTACTGCTGCCAGGATTGAACCTATGTTGGTCTGAGGGACACATAAAAGCAGACAGAAGTACAAGGAGGAAAGAGGAGATGAGAGAGGAGGGGAAAAAAAAGAGAAGAAGAAAACATGATCAGTGAAATAGGACATGATATATAAAAGAAGAAATGCATTGTATTTTTTACTAAGTTGCGACTTTTTCACATTGTACAAATTCGAATGACTGCATTAGATCTACAGTACAGTTACTTAACACTACCAGTTTAGTAGATTCACCCAGTTTTCTGTGACACAGTAACTGTAGCTAGTAATACTCTTAAACTGCTGCATATGGCCTAGTTAACACTAAAGCTGGTAGTATTTTAAGCTCTATTCCTCCGTGGTTATGCGCTTTGGGGAAAGGTGACTCACTGAAGTGTGTTTGCGGGTCATCTTTCCTCAATGACATTGTTCTGTGATCCCATGCAGACAGACCGCTGCAACCCTCCAAGATAAGATTAAGAGATAGGTTTTCGGAAAACATAGTTACAGAGACTGAGGGGAAAGATTATTTTAATAAAGCCCGGGTTGTGTTTCAAGAGGGCGGTGAAAATAATCCTGGGATTGAGACAGAGTCAAACAAACACATTCAAAGTCTTGCATTCTTAAATGAAATCCAGCGTTGAAACTTTTCAGTGTATTACAGTAGATGCATTCTGTAGTGTGTGTTGTTTAGCATTTTATTCCTTACTCGGCCTTGTTTGTGTTAGTGTTTTTCTTTTCATTTTCCTCTGACATGGCACAACAACAGTGTTAACTTTATAGAGCTTATACTTGGAATGCAATAGCAAGAATCTGACAGGACATGTATGTAATGCTTCATACTTCAAACACAACAAATCCTATTGTTGCCTTGCATTAACAAAAACTCCCATTTCCGGTAGATGTTTTTGATGGATTGAGATTTGTTGCACTCTGAGTTTAGTTTGTGCTGAACATTCCAGCTCCCAGCTATATTGTAACTGCAACCCTGAGTGAGACAGTAGACCCACATATTACAGGTACACCATGGTGGTCCATGCTAAATGTTCTCACAGATAACAAGAGAGGGGCCTTACATAGATGTTGTCTCTCTTGTAGCGCAGTAAGAGGTTGTGCATGATGGCAGCTTCATGCAGCTCTGCCAGTGTGGACATGTCCTCCACTCCATGGACGCTGCTCGGGTGCATCGGGTACACCGTCTCCCCGTTCAGCTCGGCCTTCTGGAGATGGATCACCTGAAACACACACGTCCAAAAAGTTCACTTTCACCATCTGGTATGTAATATACCAGCAGCTTGTACAGCAATAACACACGTATTTGTGGGGTATACATTGTGTGTATCCTTTTTTTGATGGTGGTTTCAGTGGAGAGGCAACAGTTAGTCAACTATTTCAGTTGTGGATGGATAGAGAGTAAATTAAATTGTCCAAGTTCATTTTTTTTAGGCAAAAATATCAGAGATTCAGTTTGAAACTCCTCGTGTATTTAAAGATTTCTCCATTTTTTAATGTTTATATCTTAATAACCTGACTATGAGTTGCGGATTTACAAAACAGGACAATACCGTGGTCTGGGATGGATCAGTTTTACTATTTGTCTGACATTTTATCGACCAAATCATTAATAGAAAAATAATAATCTATAATGAATATAAATGTACAAAGCCCTAGTTGTCAGTATTATGAATTCAAAGGTTGTTTAACACCCCTGAAGGGCGGATAGGCAAGTTAACGCAGATCCTGACTGTTCCACTGCGATAATGGCCAATGCAGGCATGAGTGACAGGCAGATCCAGGTGATGATACAGGAAGAACTGAGGTCACTATGACAGATTGAGTCCCTGATGGGCCCCTGTCTGAGCCTGCTGCCAGCATACCTGACAGGTAGAGAGCCCCCTGTATAACGCATGCCTGGACATGTCTCTTTCATTTTTGTGATTAACTTTTTCATGAAAAATCTCTCGCAATGTCAATTATTTTTTAGGATTCAGCAGAAGAGTGAATGTGGTGACTGGAGATGTCTTTTTGATGATGTTAAAGCCCCATTTTTAGAGTTTTTACTTGATGAACCAGTCTCTATAGTGGCAGTAAAACAGTCTCTCATAAACCAACATAGATCCACAGAGAGTCTCGCAGACATCATGGCTATCATGACGCTAATGGAAACAGGAGATGAGAAAAACTTCAACTGTGATGGTCACTTGATGGGAAGCAATGTTTGGATCAATACTGATGGGCAAGGAGCTGTGGCTTGTGGTGTTGTGGTGTCCTAGTGCATTACTGCTGGCTCTTTTGGTATATTCAATTGTGTCCCAGTTGGGAGCAGGCACTGGTTTCCCAGAACTGCTGAGTCAGCGTAGAGAGGCTGCTGGGAGAAGCTGCCGATTGTGGGTAGATGAAGGTTTGAAAGGGTTTTGTTTATTCACGAAAGATGAAACTAAAAAAACCTGATAAATAAAATAGTGCAGTTTTCATTTTTTGTTTACCATTTAGCTTTGAGGCTTTGAACACATTAATGCCATATTTCTTCTGTGGTACATATAGTAATTTAACCCATTTTTGATATGGACATATTTATTAGTGCAGATTGAACAAAAGTGCCATCAAAAGAAAGTCTCAAAACCTTCATTTCTGTCTTTGTACCTTTTATTCTCGTGCACTGCTCCAAATATAATAATACGACAGGGTAAACCTATGTCATATATATATATATATATATATATATATATATATATATATATATATATATATACTGTACATAGCATATGACTAAGCAGTATAATGATAATATATGTAACCGTAGACAGTATTTGTCAGTACTTCCTTCTAAGTATGTGGAATAATAAACTGACTCTGGTCTGACAGCCACGTTAATATCAGACGTAGATGGCCATTAGAGAATGGGTGTATGCTGAGACAAAAGCACAATAACAATGCGCTCATCAGTGGGTTGCTCCATGTTTTTGTGGTATTAAGGTTTGTGAAAGGGTGAAGAAGGGAGAAAAGCAGCATGTGCAGTGATGTCATCGATCGAGCAGAAGCTTGCGGATTTACAGCCAGATGTCCCTAAACATTCGGCCTGAACCCCACCCTCTCCTCTCTGGTACATTGGCCCTGATTCACCAGGCAATGCCTAAAAGACTAATAAATCAAACAGACGTTTCACTTATTTTACATCCTTAACCAGTGTTTTAATTTTACACTCAATTACATCACTCTTTTATTGTGATTGATGTCACGTTCAACCCCTGGGCTCTTAAAGCATCAAGTGTTATCATACAAAACCACGAATGAGTGACAGTGAAATAAAAGGAAAAAGTGCAACAGCAAAGAAAACACATTTTTATCTTAACAAACATCATTATAAGAGCTGTATATAATATCAATTAACAGCATGTCTAGGTAATGATAGGTAGGTATGACCTTTAAAGCGATATTATTTATCATTTTTTCAGTCTTCTGTAGGTCACACTTATTTTAGAATGGTTCAAAGTAGAGATATTTCCTAGCATAGCAATATTTAGTTTGCTGTATTAGCTATCATACAGACTGAGAGAGGCTGTAGCAGCAAAACCATTAAGAGTCCTGAATAGAGCAATAACTTAAGTTCCATTGCTTATGAATTAAACTTTTTTAAATATAGTGATGCTTCAAAGATAGAAAATGACTTGTTCATTGCATTTGATAAAACACTGTATTTAGTATGTTCTTTCACATATACTGTAGACTGTATACAACACATGATCAGGCTCTAATCTCTGGGTTATCCTTCTATTGACCATGATGGAGAGATATGTGTGTCTGAAGATGAAACCCACCCAAGATATCTCAGACACTTCTGTTAGCATTCTTCACATTCCTAAAGAGCACAGGTACAAAATTAATTTTGGTGGCCGGGAGAAAAGATAATATACGATAACAAACATCTAGGAGAGTCTACAGATCCATGTTACACTCTCGATGTCCATGAAGACCTCCAGTTTCACAGGAGAAAAACAAATGTGGCTGCCTTAGCCAAACACACAATGAGCTGCATACTTGGAAAGCACCCCTATCTCTCCTGGAGAAAAATATATAACACAAGAGAAGGGAAATGCCACTTTATAACTCTATGTGCCTGCGTAGATACTCTGAAGTATTTCTTGTCTGTGTCTAAATCATATGATGTGGCCTTTGATATTGATCCTCTTTTGGTCATATTTCCCTGTTCAGATTTCACAGAAAAAGCCTCGGGGGACTTTTTATGCCCGAAACATCAGAGAAAACTGAGCTGGAGTTTATGCATCAAAGGAGGTTTCACATTCCTCTGCTTTAAACCGACTGGTATTATCTGAGCCACTGCCTTTCTCAGCAATATGTATTTATTTCATTAACAATTTGTTTCCACATGATTTACAACATTGATAAGAACATCCATTAGATGCAGCTAAAAGGAAACTAAAATGTATTATGAGAGTAGATAGGGTCGAAACAACGGCTGATACTCTTTATTATTTCCATTTCTAACCTAAGGTGCAATAATGTTACGATAAAGTCCATTTTAATGATTACACATACTGGAAATGTATCTTAAAGGTGACCTATCATGCAAAATGCACTTTTGTACGTCTTTTATACATGAATATGTGTCCCCGGTGTTCCAGGGAACTCACCAAGTGTCAGAAAACACAACCCTCTCTATTTTCCTCCATACCCAAATCTCTTAAAAAGGGGCTGCAACGGATCTGATACAGACTGATCCAGATTTGAACACTTCTATGACGTCATAGAAGTGGCGCTACGGCTATTGGGCCAACTCCACCAATCAGGAGGAGACAGCCACGGACATTGCCGTTCGAAAGCGCTGGAGACGCTGTAGTACATATGCCAGGCCTGTAGATGGTGCTGTTCTCACAGAATCAGCCCATGAAAAAACAGGGTTAAATTGAGCGAAATGAGGAATGGCTAAAATGCATGATCTGTTTGGTATTTTGAAAAATAAAAAGTATAAATATGCCTTATATAGGTATGGTCCTACAATATATTATTCAAATATAGCATGATAGGTCCACTTTAAAGGATCTAGAGAGCAGTGAAGGTCCATGTGACGCTGCTAATAAAAGCCTGACTAACCCAACAGTGATGTAACACTGTGTCTCGTCTGTTATTGATTTCCCACTTCCAAAAACAAAGTTTGGATGCATGAATTTGCTCTAAATTAATAGTGAAAAACACAAAGTATATTGTTTATTTAGAGCACAACTTGCCTATTTCTTTTCTTATTATCAAAGTGTTTCACATGTGGATGCAGGCCTCACTAAAGGTAACAATTTGAGTGATGTAATGACGGCTGGAGATAATCTCATGCCACTTATAACACAATGTGACTCGTCATTGATTGGTCAAAATGTTCACTGTACAAATCAATTTTGTCCAAATGCAGCCTGTTGTTGACACACAGACGGACAGATAAACATCACATCTGAAACTTTTGCTGTGTTTCTTTGAGTCGTTTCGTGATGAATCATTTTGAACAAATGAGGCTGAAAACACAGACAGTTGTTTTTGTTGCCGTTTCCTTTGCTTCTTCATTTTCTTACTTCCTTCCTTCTCTAATAAAACTGACTGAAATAAATGCACACAACATTTTGGTATTGCGTCCGGTCCGCTCCAAAAAAAAGGTATACTCAAAAATACATGGTGGGTAACTCATGAAACACTTAATATACTTAACCTAAATGTTGTCATTTTGATCATCATAAAAGAAACCAAGGGCTTCATTATTATGATATGATTAAGACATACAGAATAGATGTTACGTAGACATTTCAAAGGTTAAATACAAAATTAAACATATCAAGCTGTTTTAACAAAAAAATTCAACAGTCTAAACAATAGATGGTTAAAAAAAGAAAATGTGGTATTCATATTTTGAGTAGTTTTTTTTACGGCAAACATAACTCATTCTCCAGTCCCGGGTTATTTGTCTTATGTGATAGTAAAATGAATATATTTTGGACGGTTTATCAATAAAAAAGCAACTTATAATGGCTAAAAAAATAAATAATAATAATAATATTATTATAGCTGCAGCCTTTCTGTTATTAGTGAACAAATATTGAACTGTTGACTTTTTGGATTCTTAAGCCAGAAAATGTACCTTATTCAAGAACAAAAATGCATCAAATATAGACCAAGTGCAAAGTATCACCATAATGATACAGAGTAAATCTCATGAACAGTTTTTCTGATGATGACAGAATAGCAACAATCCGAATTAAAAACTTTGTTACAGCTGTAAGGCTGCTCCCTTTTGTTTCCTCCCAGCTGAAACCACACCCTGCTGCTGCTGCTTTGTTCCACCAAGCCTGCTGAATATTCAGATGAAGGCGGCGTCGGCCTCTGTGGCCCTGAGGCCTTTAAATGGCAGATATATTCAAGCCTTTAGAAATGACACATGGGCAGATTCAGAATCACAAGCTTGTGAACACAAACACTGTCTTGTTTATCTCTGCCTGTTTCTGCCTCCTTTCTGTTACTCTCTCTGTGTCTTACAGTGAATCCATCGGCTGAAGGGGGGTCCCTCCCAGACCCCGGAGACATGGGGGGAGGATGGAGTCAGGATTATTATGAGGAAAATTGTGGAAACAAATAACACAGAGTTATTCATTACATCCTGCTCAAAAATCTGACAATGGAATACAGCCAACTCAAATCTTAAAAATATTTGTTGAGTTTATTCGGAGATACCCACAATAATGTTTGTGTGAGCATGTTATTTCTGTGGCCGCACTCGTGAACACACATCACACTCATATAATGGCTCCATTGACCAATAATCCAGAAAAAACTGAGGGGCCATCAATGAGCCATTTCAAACCTTAGAGACGGTTTGTCTACAGGCCGGAGACGACTTCAGACCAAATGTTAAAAGCAAAGCATCTCCCCAAAGAGTAAACCACTTTGTTTATTGTGTTGTATCATATTGTGCAGAAGATGAATAGACTGTCTCATCCAAAACCAATTCAGGAGAGGGGCACTTTTATCTTGAGCAATAAACTAATTCGGTATACTTAATCAAACCGAGCAGAATCACGATTTAGGACCAGCAACCAACATGGGCGTCCGTTATTCCACAGTGTTGGATTTACGACTGTTTTAAAATATCAGCTATAGCAGTAATGTATGTGTGAAGTAATTGATGCATAAAGATTTCATTTCGGTATGGTAGACTGACACCAATTTATGACACATTTCAGTCTCATGGTATTGTTCAGTGAGGCACAGATGACATCACCAGCAGGAGCTATTCAGTACAGGTGACAAAGCCCTCTTCCTGCTTTTCTCTACATGTGCGTCCCCTCTGGGGATGACTCACACACTGTTAATCCAGCTGGTGCCATCTGGCAACAAAACACACACGCGAACAGACACTGATTGATGCAAACACACACAAAACAACAAGACAGTTATCTCATCTTCAGTGTGTCTGCTGTATCTTACTGGTCCACTCAGGCCAGAGCACACCTAGGAGCAGACAGTGATGAATGCTGATATGATGCCTAACGTGACAGCAGCCAGGTCAGCCTGATAGGGCCGAGGCATTGTGGGTAGAGACACACTCTTGAGTCTACAAGATGAGTGCTCAGGCAGGGAGCTGCACCTTAGTCTGAGCACCGAAGCAATGGGTAATGGTAAATCCCCCCCCCCACCCCCACCCAAGGAGAAAATGCTGCTGGGGTGCATTTACCAAACCACCTTTGACACTGCACACGGGTGTAAAGACACTCAAGGACGCAGACAAGGACAGACAACCAACGCTGACTCAGATACCATTTAGAGGAGCTGGGTTAAATAAAGATTACCACAGAAAGAAATGCAAATAAACCTCAGCAGATGTGTCACCCAGGAACAGGGGAGGACATAAGGTCAGCCAGCGATCCTGGAGTCAGAGACAGTCTGTTTTCAGTCTCACATTCCTCTCATTCTGAGCCATATGTTTGGCCTGATGACCAACATATCTTGAGATCACATGTGAGGACCATATGAGACAGTCCAGCTTCAGCTCAGCTGTAACGCCCCAATCCTACACCCAGTGATGTCATGTTAACCAAATGTTACTTTTCTAAATCCTACTGAGGGTGGTGAGAACAACACCCACTGGTTTTCTCCGGTCTTATTGAGACCACAAAGAAAAAGTGGACTTTTTCCCCTGTGAATCCTTTCTCTCTGTGATAGATGGTATTTCAGAGTCATCCCTGCCCCTTGACTGCCCATATCCGACGTCTCACACTCAAAGAATGCCCACCGCTGACCACAGAGACATAAACACATACACTCAGGATGAGTTCATATGTTCCCTCTCTCACATCGTTTATAACTCTGTACCTTTAGCACACCAACCTCAGCTAAGGCCTCAGCTGGAGTCATAGACATCATCACATATATATATACACCATAAAGGCTGAAACTAACATTGGCTTTCATTATCGATTCATCTTCTGATTATGTTCTAGATCGAACGATTCATTGTTTGATGATGTCAGTAAATAATGAGGCATGTTCTTTGCAGTTTCTCAAAGTCCCAGGTGATGTCGTTGCATGTTTTTTACATTTTTGAATTAAAATCACGTTTAAAATCAACCAATTATAAAAACAGTTGGGAATAATCTTTCTGTCAATGGACTTGCTGGTTAGTCGAGTTATTGTTACAACTCTAATACCAATGCGTACTAAAATGTATAGACAACAGAATATTTAGCGCTATATGTCAGCTGATGCAATCAACTTCCACAAAGAAAACAAATTCTGCTTCTTAACAGCTTTACAAATTCTCATTCTTCTGCCACCCTTCTAAATGTGAACAGTCACGGACACAATTGAGGTATAATGCAGGGCGATGACTTGTAGTTAATGTGTTATATGAAGAAATCTTGAAGACCAAGTCAGTCCCTTGGGCCCTACCCTATTCCTTCCCGAAGCCCTGACCTGAACAAAGACCTGCGGCTGGGATTGGACAGTCAGTCCGGAGCTAAAACACGATCATGGATGATATAGTGTGGATAAGGCCTTTCCACTAGATAACAGTTGTACCGGAAGCTCATTTTTGACCTACGCTCCACATTTTTACTGGGAAACCTTTTTTTAACTGTCCATCGCCACCTCTCCTCTGCCTCTGCCTCTCCCTCCCCCTTTTGCAATGCTTCTCTCTCACTCTGTGTCTCTCTTTCTCTCTGACAGGATTTCCTCCAGACACAAAGACCACCATGCACTGCCAAACAGATAAGCTCGGCCCAATGACACAAGGAGCCCATTCCTGTTACTTTATTACAAAAGGCGTTGATCCGACTGCTGAACCGCGGGATGAAACATGTGTGAAAACAATTAACCTTCTCACATTGGGCCACCCCCTCTCCCAGTTATTGTACAACCCTGTAAATTATAAATGAAAGACGATTGGGGGCTTTACTGTACATGTACACTACACCAGTTAAAGTCTGTACGTGCATTGATATGTCCTGCATGTGTAAGTGTTGCCTTTTTTCTTGGCTGTAAGGGGTTTATAAAATCATGTGGTAACAGTCCTTTATAATTAAATAGCTTCATACTTTGGGCACACTGGGTCCATGAGAGTTTGGGATGTTTTATTGTGACTCGTTTGCAGCATTAAGACTTCAGCAGGAAAAATATCATCATCTTACCTTCCCATAGTCGGTGGTGAGGACCAAAGAAGCATCATCACAAGAGCTGACGGTGGAGGGGAGGAGCTGCTCTTTGTGCCTCAGCCACACACGGGCCCCCTGCAACACAATAGACAGAAA
This sequence comes from Notothenia rossii, assembly GCF_949606895.1. Taxonomy (NCBI): domain Eukaryota; kingdom Metazoa; phylum Chordata; class Actinopteri; order Perciformes; family Nototheniidae; genus Notothenia; species Notothenia rossii. The sequence goes on from NC_136904.1 coordinate 79,335,220, forward strand.
AACATCATTAGCATCTGGATACAGGGCTCATATTTATAGGTGCAGTTGACATTTTGTGCAAGATGGTCTCCTGCATAATAATGTATTCCTGGAAGCTCTGAAAACCCCCCAATCGGTGTCATTATTTTTCCTCTGTTTCCCCCGAATAACCTGTCCCTCTCATTTGTGTCCACTTTGTCTCCTCCATGATCGCCTGTTTGTGCTTTTATCATGTTCTGTTGCTTTTACCTCTTAGAATAGTTAACAAATTGTACGGTGTCCTTGGGTGTCATGAAAGGCGACTTAAATAAAATGAATTATTATTATTATTTAGAGCATGGAATACATACTTAATATTAATCAAAGGTAGTTTGAGAGACAAAAAACATAACAAACATAGCCCATCTTTCGCGACTTACAGACCTTTACCATGTCTTGGATATATTTCCCTATCCATTACTATATCAAATTGTCTCATCTCAAGTGTCATAATGTTAAGTTCATTATTTTTATATATGAGTATAACATTTAATAAAAGTCAAAATATCTCTTTATGTTTTAGGTAAAAATAGTACATTTGCCATCAATTATTGAAGCACCAGATGTATTTCTATTTGCTGCTCTAATAAGTATTTAAATCTGCAGGACACTGTATAGGATTAAGCCAAAATGCGTTCAAACTGAACTACAGGGTCTGATGTGGCTCACAGCTAAAAATGGAGGTCTATGCCATAGAGATGCTACATCAGGCTGACCTTGATTGGATATGCAAGTGGTCTTATGCATTACGATTACATTTCAATGACAAGAAAACGCAAGTTTGATACCAAAAATATGTTAAAGAAACATTCCTAGGTGTAATATCAACATGTCAGGTGAGTTATACGATACGATATACTTTATTGTCCCCGAAAGGAAATTTGTTTTGGAGTTATAGCTGCTTGGATAGAAGAGACAGCAGAGCTATTCTAGAAAAGCAGGGATTGCATCATCTAGTTTTCTTCCTCCTCTTCTCCTTTTCCACATTTTTCTCAACATTGCACATCCCTCTGTGCCACATAGCTGCTGCCTCACCACAGTAAACTGGCACAGTTATCCTCTTATTTAACTGTCAGTGCCTTTTAGTAGAGAAAAGCTGTTAGCCAGGCCTGCATGCAGAGGGTGTGTCAGAGACTAAAACTAGCACTCAGTCATACACACTCAGTAAAACTGTCAAAGAAGCTTAGCAGATTGATGTTTCATCCCATCAAATAAAAGAATAGTGACCCAAGTTAGCTTGTGGCACTTTAGCAAAACACTCATGACAAATGTTTACGTCTACCATCCTTTCTTTTTTTCTATATTTAATTCAAGGAAACCACAGCACGCTTCTTGCCAGTTGTCCCAGATCAGATCCTGGTTCCAGACAGCGATTATCAGCAGGACTACAGCTGATCTGAGCAGCCTGGTGTCCTGTGTTTGTGTATCCACGTGAAGTCACCGGCCTTCCCAGACATGTTTGTTAGCAGCTCAGTAACCAGGAGCAATAACAGGAATCTGAGGCTGATTGCTCACTGACTGTCATTTCCTTACAGTGGCTCAAGATACATTCAGAGAACCGGCTGTGTTTGAAGGAGTAAACATTGTAAATCTTTAACGATGAGTTAAGAAACAGCAAATAAAACCTTTGTTAAACAATAGAGAATATTGGAAATCATCTGATAAGGAAACTCTGACCTTCAAATTAAACTTCTACATTTTAGGAAAGAGAACATTAAATGTAAAGCTGAAGCCAGCAGATCCTTAGCTTAGCATTAAGGCTGGAAACAGTTAGCCCAGCTGTTCTACTTTAAAAAGGTAGCAACATTTGTGTTTATCTTTGAAGCTCACCAATTCAAATATTATGTGTGGTGTGTTAGGGTTGAAACATGATATCTTGTAATGTTATGATGGGTTATAAGAGTGATCTTACCACTTCACTTTCGGCTTTTAAGAAAGCCAGAAAGTGTATTGCCCAAAATGTCAAGGTTTTCCTTTAAGAAGCCTGGGTGCTAATTAACCCACAATCCTTTAGAGCATGTTCAATCTCACCCTTGGTATCTTCAGCTCTACCAACAAAAAAACAAAAACATTTTAAATAGGATATGCACTTTGAAGGAATGTGCCCTATAGGTCATCCTCTCTTGTAAAAAGCTTGTCTTTGATAAAGTAAACACCATCAATCATCACCACCATTGAAGTGGCCGGAGGAAACACACACCAAAGGGAATTGTGTGTCCAACAGAGCATAAAACTGAACAGATCAATATGCATGGATTCCACTAGGAAACCGTATACAAGGTCACCACTTTCAGACATCAATCCTCATTAACTATTTACAACAGGCTGCCACGTGTGCGCACACACTCTCATCCGTGGGGCACAACGTGTTGCCACCAGGGTCAGAACAAAGATCAAGATGCTTTTGTTTAATAGCTTCTATATTTACATGAAACATCATCTGCTTTAATGGTACTGAAACCCAGAAACAAAAAGGAAGTTGGTTCAATAAAGAATTATCAGTCAATAAATGCACTTGATACACCGCTCAGAGTGATGATTGGTCTCTATTCTCTTCTTATTCTGTGATTCAGGCCTCCTTTTTGGACAAAGGGTCACTCAGTCCAACCAGCCAGTCTGTAAAGCTACTTCCATCATCAAGGACATTTTTTCTCCTCCAGTCGGCTAATGGAGCGCAGCTAAATGTAGATCTCTCAAACCACTGGGGAGAGCGGTGAGTGGGATGAAGGGGGTCGTGTAAATTAGGATGAGGCTGAGGGGAGGGGCGAGGCAGAGGGGAAAGAGGAAGGGTGCAGGCACCTGATAATGTCCCGCCTTCCATTGTCTGGAAAAAGAGGCAGACAAACACAAACATCAGGACACAAATATAACAGAGGCACTCTCCATTACATGGATTATATCAGTTTTAATATGAGACGCTTGGTGATTTCCACACCAGCGGCCGACAGTGTCTGCCTGGTACCAGCCTGGCATTCATGGCCTATTCAGGGAAAAGCTGCTTCACGTGAATTGCAGAGGTCCAGTGAGGAGATTAATAGTGTTTACTCTATAGATTTAAGAAGATCAGCTGCTGTTATGTAACTGGAAATCACAGGGACTTGAACTCAGCAGAATGTTGCCGGTACTCTTCGTTGTTCTAGACGCTCTGTGTATTGGGGCTGACATTATAAAGAAACATACGTAGTAACAAAAAAAAGATTATAAGAGATTTTACACAGTGGTAAAATAGTGGGCAAGCCATGGCACGAAAAGCAGTGGGACGTGTTTCTACACCACATCGCGGTATTGCTTCAACTACTGTCACGCAAATATTAAAGCACAATTTTCCAGGACTTGAAAGGTTCAGTGCTGAGTCAGAGTCTCAGAGGTTTTCCATTCCTATAAACAAAGACAAGCTCCGTAACAATTGAATGGATACTGACAGATACAACTCACCACACAGCACACTCATTGCAAATGGTGCAAGAATTCAGACAACTAAAAATTCCCAGTTAATTAAATGAGTCAACAATATATGGTAAAAACCAAAAGCCAGCCAGCTGGGCCATAAAGATGCCAACTCTGGCTTGGCTTCCTCCATCAGCGTCTGGGCAGTGAGCTGGTCTCTGGAGAACTGCCCACCAGCCACTATTATCTTAATTGTGCAGAAACAGCCACATCATAGTCCTCTAACAGACGAAACGCTGAACTGGCTTATTTTTTAAGAACATCTATTCGATTCTAACAATCTTTTGTAGCCAAAATGTAAAAAATATTCTAATCAACTTAAAAGGCAGTAAATTATGAACAACTCTGGCACCCCAATGTTCTCTAATATCCCTTACCCTCTGAAAGCTGTTGCCTTCTGATTGTAAGCAAGAAAATGATCCCAAATTTGACTTGCTTTACCAAATTACCTTTTTACATTTATATGATTATTAAATGTGTAATCTTGTCACAAGCAGAATGTGGCATTCATCAAGTTTTTTTGCAAACGTCTTCAGACTTTCATGCCCTCTGTAATAAGGAATATTGGCTGTGAGCAATGAACACAATATAAAACAACATCCTGAAAACATTTGGATATTCAGATATGTCTTAAATCAACTCAGGAATGTGTCTGGGTAACCATCACCTAGTAACATTTCAATTGGTGGAAGAATTGGTGTTTTCCTCCAGGACAACCAATAGTGTTTGTCCACTTGTTTGTGTCTTTGTAAGCGAGCGTGTGTGCCTGAAGGGTATAAAAGTAGAGACGAATTGTCTCAGCAACAGATGGTCTCACCAAAGCTCCTCCCCCTTGACCCATCCATCCTCAGGAGCTCTGTCACTAAGTCAGGAAAAAGGCAACCACCTCTGACTGAGAGCTCAGAAGTTAACCAGGCGGAAATATCCCAAACAATGGCCAGCTGGGACGCAAAAGGGACACGCGTTTCAGCTCAAGTTAAGTCCACTTAACTTGAATCACCTGCTGCTGCAACACCAACCAATCTGACTAAACCAGTGAGATTGGGTGTGTACTTCTTTCAGAAAAATAATAGAAAAGTACAGTGATGTTATAATGGAACACAGCCTTCACCGGTTTTAATTAGAAAGATAACCCCCACCACCGCGCCTCCGGTAACCAATTGTTTTAACAACCCCATTAAAAAGCAAAGCAGAACTGCTGCTGTGACATTTCCAGCTCAAGCTCATTTCACATTCTAAATGCTGCATGTCACTGGGCACATGTAGCACTGCTGAGGAAAGAACCCAGCTGATAAAAGTAACCCGACCCACCTAAACCAGCCACACGTCCATGTCCCATCGTGATGTCTGACACAGACACCACCTGGGCCGAATGATGCCAGAGTTTGAGGCTTGAGTTTCCGTAGATTATACAACGACATCCAGCTCAGAGATTTTCTAATGAATAGGCCTAAAATATTTAAACGCTAACACGGTACAAGGTGCAACGGCTCTTTCTCTGCTGTCTGACGTAGCAAGAGCGCAGTCGGTCTCAGATGATCGTATCAGACAGAACAAAAGAGAGCTAATTAAGTCCTCCTGAGTTGGACACGGATGAACAATTAGTTATGATAAGACCATTGATTGGATCATAGAATGGTTTTAAAGGGTGGGGAGTAAACGGCTCCCCAGCGGACAGCAGTGCTGCGGGTTGGCCTGAGCAATAAAGCCTGGCTAAGAGACAAGTTGATTCCTGAAAAGCATCTCATGTGTTGTGCTAAGTTAAACGTAACACCGGAATGTATTTGTCTAAAAGAAACTCTAGCTGTTGCTGCTTTCCCTTGTCCTTCTCGAGTGTGCTTGCTCTCATTAATTTTTGTTTTGTGCTTGCCAAAGATCAGAATAAAGTTCTGAGTGACGTCCTCAACTTCATTGCAGATGTTCAAAAATACATATCGTTTTTATAAATATGTGTAGGATAAAGGTCCTTCATTTCATTTCCACCTCAAACAACAGGTCAGTGACAGCATTACCATAACAAAAGGAGAGCCATAAGGCCGAGTCAATAAACCTTTCTGACCTCACTGGGACAGATGTGCAGTCCAGAATACTGGCGGGATGGTTGCCCTGCTTTTATGGCTATACAAAGTCTAAAAAAGGAAAACATATCCATCCTAGTTTCTTAAATCTTAGGAGATGTCCTCTTTCGACAGTCCAAAATCCATGGATATTCAGTTTAATATAGAATAAAGACAGCATATTTATTGTTGTATTGGAAAGATGTGGGCAATAATAAAGGCACAGGAATGTATTTAGACAGAAAATAAACAGCTAACAATGCAGGAATGCACTGCTGTTGTCCATCAAAAGGGAGAAAAGACACATTTAGGGATTGAATGAAATCCCCTGCATGCTGATTGCGTGGAACGAGGACAAATATGCAGCTAGTAGCTAGTAGCTATGAGATTAAAAAAATGGGCCGACTGCAGTTGGGAGGGGAATCAGGGACAAGGTCCTTCTGGTTCTTTGGCCAACCGCTTTTAATTTGGGCAAAAGCTGTCCGTCCACATAAAGTGCATATTTCATATTTGTAACTTTTTCATACTCTTCTGGGCAGCTGCTTTGGGCAAATCATGGGTTAAAGGTCCCATGTCATGCTTTTCCGGTTATTACCCGTCCCCTTGTGTGTTGTGAAGGTTTTTTCTGCATGTAAACGGTCTGCAGAGTCACAAACCCTCAAAGTACACCCTGTAGCTAGTAAAAATCTAACACAGAAAAGACCTGTCTATGCTGCCCCAGAACGCCTCGTTGGAGATTTCTCTTTTTCTTCCTGGGTACAGTGACGTGACCATACCCAAATGGACCAATACGTGGAGCCACACACACACACACACACACACACACACACACACACACACACACACACACACACACACACACACACACACACACACACACACACACACACACACACACACACACACACACACACACACACACACACACACACACACACACACACACACACACACACACACACACACACACACACACACACACACACACACACACACACACACACACACACACACACACACACACACACACCGCGCTGGGGGGGTGCGGGTGCTAGTGGAGCCTGGCAGATGGGGGTGCTGCAGCCCCCTCAGCACCATAAATATAATATCTATTCTAATATACTGTACCTCAATGATGGGATTATTATCAGTAGAAATGGCCATGACATGGGACCTTTAAGTACCATTCACAAGAGCTCTTCAGTAGAGCTTAATGAGAAATATTTCTCGCACAAATGTTCCAAGCCCTCATGCACCCGTCTGGCAACATGTTGTATATAATTACTAACCAGTGTAAAGAATAAATTAATGATACAGTGATTAAATTCAAGAGTGCTTCTGCGAGCCCCTGTTACATTTACTTGTTTCTTTGTGTCCTCACTGCCACTGTAAGGTCTGCCTGCTGGTGCCCAGGCAGGGGCAGGGGGTGAGGGCGGGGCAGGGGGTGAGGGCGGGGCAGGGGGCGAGGCGGGGCAGGGGGTGTGACCGAGGGAGAAATCAGATGATTAACGGCAACCTTCAACATCTGTGCTGCACGACGTATGAATTAATGATGGAGGGAGCAGCTGATTAGCTAATGGAGGAGGAGGAGTCCCTTAGGGAGCCGGGTTTCCCCAAGTCTGGGGTGGGGGGGTGCTTGGAGGAAAAAAAGGGTGTGTTTCATCAATTGTCCTTGACTCCCAGGAGCTGCCTGAACCCCCGCTGAGGAAGATATAAACAGACTTAAAGAAAGATGGCCCTGAGGCAGCCGCCTCACCAGTTAACCCAGTCTTCATTTGCATATTCATAGACTGTTTTTGTTCAAGCAAAGCGTCTGAGGATGATGATGTTATGAATTAAACTGTCTAACTAGGTTAATGGGAATCAAACACATGCTAAACACAAGCAATCTTAAGCATACTACATGGAGTTTCAACATTAATCTAACAGGTTAAGCACATATGAACATTCATTGGAGATATTTAGATATAATATTCAGTCTATTGTGATATTTAACCGTTACAAACTTGACATCTTCATAGGATATAAGAAAAATACTTGTTTCTTACTTAAAACCATTAATAGATTATCAAAACATTATTTTCTATTGACTCAGATTCGTTAACCAATATTTTAACCTCTGTTGATGTGCGTGTGTGTGCATGCGTTTGGTAGTGTTTGTATGTATTGTCTTGCTGGGGAGTTGAAAAGCCCCTCCCTCTGTCATCATCTGTTGTAGCTAATCTGCTAAATTACTAATGAGTATATTGTAGAGAATTAGCATAACAAATGATGTCTGCAGGAGCACAGAAAGAAGAAGAAGAGGAGCACTTGACACTCTGCCACAGACTCCTGCTTTGCATCCTTATCATGAGTGCACATGATTTTTCTTCCATTACTGTAGAGTGATCAAAGCATTAGTATGACCCTGCGCTCAGAGCTCTGATATTTCTTTTATCCACAGAATAGGATCCAGGATGGGATGCAGGGGCAAGCATAATGTGATTACTGCCTGTTTGATTGGATTGTGAGCTAAGCTACATGACTGTATATCACCACCTGGCTTCCCTACTCCTGTCTGAAATCTACACATCTCACCCTATCGGAGCTCATGTGAGGACTGTTTTGGAGTCACACAGCAGGAGTCCCAGAGATATTTGAGGAATGCTGCTCAGTGAGGACTGTCAGAGGCTGAGCATGTGTGTGAGTAAGTCAGCTGGGCACGGGTCAGTGGGGAAGTGGTTGTAAAGGTTGAGCGCATGGCTCCAGTTACATTGCCTTTGACCTTAGCTCGTACCTCACACTGTGCCAGATTGATTATTATGGCTCATGGGGACCCTCCTGTCTTCCACATATTGTATCTGTCTAGAAATGTGGTTATTGCGGACGGATATTATTGATTGAATAAATGGCAGAAACCCTTTTTTCTCAGATCTGAGATACCTGGTGTGCTTGCTTTTTCTCGGTGGTATAATATTCTAAATTGAACAACTGGATGTATTCTGGGCTTCCCTCACCACGTTGTCAATTGTGATGAATTAAATAAATAAAGTTCAGAAAAAAGGACAAACACACGGTTCGGAATAAACAAGTTGCTTTGAGATATTGATTCGAAAATTTGCATTTTATATTCTTTTGCATTTTAAACCAAATTATTAATTCATCACCCCCCTGTAGCAAGCAGAGTAGGCAGATTAACGATAATGGAAATGATGCATCTATTTTCAATACTGTCAGAGCAGTACCTCCATAGACTTGCTGCACAAGCACATACATGACATTTAAAGCTCTCCATTTATTATAATGGTAAGGAGGGAGGTCCAAATCGATTGAACACATTGGAGATATGCATGAGGTTGTGCAGCATTAGATTGTTCAAGTGCCTCAGTCCAGGAACGGATAAACAAAGATGAACTTCTACCTCCTCTTCCATGCTGCGGAAATCTGGAGGTAATTTCATACTGGGTCGGAGGATGAAGGCTGGGTTCAAGTGTGAGAAATAAACAAACTCAACGTCTTGAAACACCCGGAACATTTCACCACATGCGACTGTCAGTATTTCAGTGTACGATCCTACAAACAACCTCAGGCCAAACCACACACACTCATGCCCTAATAAACAGACTGGGATTGGATGGGAAAGCTAACAGATCATGACTGTGGATTGGGCCATGCTGTGTTGTTTTCGTCTTTTGACCACCAAGGTGCCAGTTAGACTCTCCAGGCCATGGCTATACTCATGCACTGTGAGATGTGTGTTTAGGCCGGCGGGGTGTTCCTCCTGCAATTAGTCCTGAAATTACACCCGTAGCAGCAACCTCATCACGAGGTAGTCAACAATTTCACTGTTTTTTAGATATTTTTCACCTTAGGCCATGCTCTCCTGTGGTTATGCAATGTATTTTACTTAGACACATAGGAACATTTAATATGGAGGCAAGTGTGTGGAGACATACTCCATCCTGTAATAGGCTGCCTCTGTGCGCAGTAATCATAGAGGGCTAAAAAGGGAAAGTCAACATCTGGCCTGAGAGCAGTAATCACAGGTTGGCTGTTATTAAGCTGCCAGACACAACCTTTGAACTGAGAGGATTTAAGCGGCACTCATTACCAGCTCTCTGTGTCTGTCAGGTAGGGCAGCCAAGGTCAAGGCCAACGGACATCCATTTATTATTACTGTGAGAGGGGGAAGCCGTGATGAAGAGTAACGTTGGTTTTCTTTATGTAAGAATATTACCAGCAGAAATACACGGCACGGTAATCTGGTTTAAAAATTGATTTCTGTGGAGTTTAGAGTCCGGATTCATCTGCTTGAGATGTACAGGAGCATTATAAATATGAAATCTTAAAGAGACATGAGAAAGAAATTTAAAACACAGACAGTGGCCACACATTTCATATGACAGCTAAATCATTCAGACATCTTCGAGATAACACAGTATGTTCTGAAAAGTAGTATTTCAATACAAAAATAAACGTTCTGAGAAATGCGCTTTTTTGCTTTCTTGCCAAAAGGTAAATGAAAATAGAGACAACTCTTTGTATGCACTGTATGCTACATTTGAGGCTATGAGTCAGAAGTCTAATAAGAGGTTGAACAAGAACAAAAGTTTTATTTAGTGCGCTTTGAAGCTATTTGTAGCTGATGTGTATGGACAAAGCCATGCTAGCTGTCTTTTTTTAGTCTTTGTCTTAGGATAAGCTACACATTTAGACATGGGAGTAGTATAGAACTACTCATTTTATTCCCAGAAAAGAAGACCAATATATATATATATATATATATATAGCACTGTCCTTGAAGAAATTGGCCACTCATACTATTAAATGTCCCTGCTGTTCTGATACTGAACCGGGCAAATAAGACAAACCATGAGCTGCTTCACCCTTTAGTCCAGGGTGACCTTACTGCTTGTACAAAACATGCCTCATTTTTATTTTACATTTACAGATAAAGCAGACAATGGTTGATGATGTTCTCTTTCATCATAGCCTTGTTGCAATGACAAAAGATGTGTGATTTGCCAAAGTGTCCCAAGGTGATTAATATTTCAGAGAATGACACACCCAGGACAGCCCTCACACACACACACACACACACACACACACACACACACACACACACACACACACACACACACACACACACACACACACACACACACACACACACACACACACACACACACACACACACACACACACACACACACACACACACACACACACACACACACACACACACACACACACACACACACACACACACACACACACACACACACACACACACACACACACACACACACACACACACACACACACACACACACACACACACACACACAGAGGGAGGATGGGAAGGAAGGATGGGTGTTGCGGAGTAGATTGATTGTTAAGTATGTTTTATGAGCTGAATCTTGTTAACATAATGTTGACTTTTTCTGTTGAACACCCTGAGAGACTGGAGGAGAGGAACTAATGAGGTATGCCAACCAGGATCAGGCTGGATGTCAGTGAAGGACAGCTATTAAAAGGAAGAGGAATTAAAGGAATAGTTTTTGTCGTTTTCAGAAAGCCATTATTTGTGAACAAAGTGTGGAGAGATGAAGATGTTCTTTTCCTCTTATCAACACAAATACATTGGTGGCTTTGTCTGAAAAGCTTGGTGATGTAGCATGTTTAAGCTAAAATCAACAGCATGGTGTCAGCGGGAGGTTATCACAGCACTGAGCTCCCCATAGACCGGGGTCAGGTTACTGATAGAGACACAAGAAATGCAAACACAAGCAAAGGAGGTGAAAAGGCTCGAATCAGACTTTTAGCAAATAGTTGACTCACATTTTGGATTTTAAGCGGTGGTTCCCCAACCTTAACTGCCTTACCTAACACCAAGCATCTGTGTCATTATCAGCAAGGATTATCCATGTAATTTGGTGTGTTGTGAAACAATGCTTGTTGGTAATTAGCCGCAGCGCTCTTGTGACAGATTAAACCACCTCCAGACTGTACCAAAGCTGCAGGAGTTCTGCTGACGCACACATAAACCACTGCCTTAATAATACCTCCCTCTGTTCTCAAACAGCCACCGCTGCTAATTCACCACAACTTCAACCCTGTCTACAGCATTGTTTCAAAGTCCCCTCATTTCATTAGTTTAATTATAGGTTAAGAGAGGGAACAGTTTAAGGAATTCAGGATCATTAGGCATTTCTGAGCTTTGCATTCCTTCCATCCTTCCTTAACCTAACTTCCTGACTTCCTTCCTTTCTCCATCAGCTGGACGTTAAGAGCGATGGTTCTCAGCTCTCTAAAGTGGCAGCTGGAGGAAGTGACAACTGGGCAGAAAAGACCCTGGGTAGAGAAATAGTCCCCCCTTCCGAAAGCCGGTTGGCCTTTCTCACGTTACCCATTTCAACACAGAATGCTTACCGAGCACGCCGACCCACGGCTCCGGCTTCAAAGCAGCAGACCTAAACAGCATAGGGCTGCGACGGATGTTCCAGGATGGGGAGAATGTGTTCGTGTGTGTGTGTGTGTGTGTGTGTGTGTGTGTGTGTGTGTGTGTGTGTGTGTGTGTGTGTGTGTGTGTGTGTGTGTGTGGGGCGGTGGTGTGAAACCTAAAGCCTTGTCACTACACCTCTACAATGCATAGATGACAGGCTGCCCATGACCGGGAATGTCAGGGGTCAAGGCTGAGAATCTGGGATTCCCTGTGTCAGAGTATCTTTAAGAGAAGGAATTCAGTGTGTTATGTAGAGAAGGAGTTACCGAGCGTTGAGAGGTCCTCATGTGGCTTTACAGTGTGGGGCAGCTGCTGCTATAAAGGAACTGATTACCAATTTAGAAAGGCACATAACTTCCTCAACAGGATGCTCCAGAAAGACATAACATATTGGGGTTCTATGTTTAAACACACATAGACAAAGCCACAGGTGTGGGAATATAAAGGGATGCCCTGACGTTTAAACAAAGAAATCCACGATGACCAAGCCCAGCCTCCTGGCAGAAGTCAGAGGGCACGAAAAAGAGACTCCAGGTATTATGTGTGTTTAGTTGGCCATGTCTATGAAGAGGACGGGTTGGGCGTTGAGGGGAGGCTTCGCTGAGGGATTTATGGTGTTGGGTCAACTCCTGAGAGGAAAAGGCCGTGCTGGTGGGACAGGATGAGCTTTTACGATGATTCTGTGCCACTCCTTACTTTCTAACCCCGCCGTCATCTTGTGCAGGGAATTGACTCTAGACACTAGATTACATCAGAACAACACAAACTGATACACTGGTTCATTTGAATTAATCTACAAATGAACTCCGTTTCTTCTCAGATCAAATGGCAGAGTATATGCAAAGGTCGAAAAAAGATATCTGTATGTGTTGACATCCTGTAATCTCTCCAACTGATTGATTCATTGGATGCACAGAAACAAATTGTGTCTAAGATTTATCCTGAGTCGAGTTTAATCCTCGTCTTACTTCACTTCCCAAAATCCTGCTTAATTAAATCCACACTGGTCTCCCTGATAAATTCAGGAATCTGGTTCCTTAACCCTAAAGTCCTTTAGAAAACCAGAACAGTTCATTTACTTTAATGCAGTTTTTCATTCAAATGTGAAACAACCACCCCAGATACTCCTATTCCACTGCTGACAAAAGTCAAACTGTCATCTTTAGTAAATACATTGAATGACACTTGGATTACCCCAAAAAATTACAGGAATTTCTCTATCCATTTTTTAAGGATGATTTATTCTCTGGGACTAATCCCTTCCTCTTTAAATAGTACCAGATTGGTAATATGGATGCTTCACTTAAAATTGTGTAATTATTCAAGTTTTAATGTAGATTTGGTCAAACAGATATCACTGTTGTGTCCAAGGACGAATGACATCCTCCAGCAGTCTGATATTATCTGCTTGAAACAGCATAATCCAGGAGTCACCTCTGAGACACACTGCACCTTCACTGAGTCACAGATCATCTCACCATCTGAGGCGGAGTACTGCTGTTGTAGAGATACAGGAGGTGAGTGGAGGGATCCACCACCAACACACACTGTCTCTTTTTCTGTGAGTGTGTGTGCCCTCCTCTTAGTCAGAGGAGGATGACAAAGCAGACCTATAGCCAGTCTCTGCACAGCCTGTGTGTGTGTGTGTGTGTGTGTGTGTGTGTGTGTGTGTGTGTTATGTCATTTGTTAGATGTTTTTATCCAAAGCAACTTACATACATTCAGTACTGTGGACAATCCCCACAGGAGCAATTTGGGGTGAAGTGTCTTGCCCAGGGACACACGACATGCTGACTGCAGTAGGACTCGAACTTGCTATCCCCTGATTTGAAGTCCAGCACACTATCCGCTGAGCCACAGCCACCGTGTGTGTGTGTGTGTGTGTGTGTGTGTGTGTGTGTGTGTGTGTGTGTGTGTGTGTGTGTGTGTGTGTGTGTGTGTGTGTGTGTGTGTGTGTGTGTGTGTGTGTGTGTGTGCATGCGTGCGGGCTGAATTGCAGATGACACATCCACAGGGCACACACTCTTCTTCTTTTTTTTTTTTACAGGGACTGGATTGTCTATTATGAACTAAAGCTACAAAGGAGGAAAAAGATAATGACAAGGAGGCTATCACATGAATCATGTTTGTCTTTGTATTTCAGTAATTAGATTATCTGAGTTTAATTAAAGAAGAGATTACAAAGTCATGCACAGAAATACTGTAACAGAGGCTTGTTAGGGAGTTACAGTTCCCATTACAGCTGCATCCTGTACACCAGCCCAGTGCTATAGTCTGGTATTTCAATGTAGGGGAAAGCATTAAAAAGACCACAAACACAGCAGAATAAATGTTCTTAAGGGAGATTAATTAACCAACACTTTACAGACGCGTAAACTCAAACTAATCTCAAAGCAGCCATGGACAGGCACGCACACAGCACAATAACAAAACAAAGACCGTCGAGTGCTCAAAATAATGACAAAACTCAGGTTAAAAGTAGAGAGCAAAGACAAAAACAATATTTAAGTAAGGGCAAAGCGGTTTCTTACCTCTATAAAGAATGTATCCATTATTACTGAGTGCCCAAAACTCACGTCCCTTTGTAGTCTGAGTTCAGGGTACCACGGTAGAGGAGGAGAGGAAGCTGTAATCCCAAATGATTTCCATCCGCGTCGCTAGCATAAAGAAAAGTTCTTCCCTCCGTCCCCTCGCTCAAAACTCTCGAGTCATCTTTCAGTCCTGTGTTGCTACACTTCGGAGTTTTTCTTCGCCGTTTGTTGGGTGTCCCGTGAAGCCTGAGCGGTGCTGTGTTTCTGCTGTCTGCTCGTTTCAATGAACCCGGCACATTATGTACAGAGGCGGGGCCTGTAGGGTCACAGCCCCCCCCCCCCCTCAGCATACGCCCTCTTTGTGTACATCCCTACAAAGGGCCTGATGGTTTTAAAGGATGTGCACATTTCCCCTGTTCAACACACACACGGTTACTCCTTTAGCAATACAGGATGATGTAAACAAATGCAGGAATTGTTGGGAAATGAAAAGCAAGTAATGTTTTGCAGCATAGTGAATTTAATCGCAGTTAACCATGAATGTCATGTATGTGATGGATTGAGCATAAGAACCATTATTTAGACTTCCTCCTTTGGGAAAAATAAAATGAGGAGGAAGAGGAAGAGGCAGACCAGAGGGAGCAAGTCTGCTTTGTTTAAGTCAATGATTGTTTACCAAGTGGGGTGGTATTCAGGACATGTGCAGTTTTTTTTAGTGTAGGCCATTAGTCAATGCTGCACAATTCAGGCATGTCCAGAAACTGACTGGGCTATTGTGGTCTAGGCGACTTAAATGCAGTTTATAATAGTAGTTTATTTCAAAGTGTCAAGTACTGAAAAGTTTTAAATGTTTGAAACAAATGTGTACTTTTTCAAATTTGATATGTGTACTATTTGTGCAAATCAAACTGCTGGTCTGGTTGTGCAGTTAGCATTTATTTGTTCGAAATAGCCAATGTAGACCTGTACATATGTTAGCTGTAGCTAGCTTAGGGTGCCCAGCTATGTGGTGGATTGTGGTGGTTATGTAACTGTAATAGGAAACGTTTCCAGATTAGTCTGATTTTCTTTGGAGGGGGCTACTTCTGTTCCCTCACTTCTGCTATAATAATTACCTTGTGAGAGTAAACAATCACCTTCATGTCATGATTCTGTTCAAGCTGGTACATTTAACAGAAATGTTGTATTATCCAAATGTTTCTCCCCAGTCAACAGATGGAATCGTACTGGTCGTCAATTACTTCAGAGGGGAAACGCACAAGCTCTTTAATCTGTGACCTTATGCCAGTAAAATCAGCCCTCCTCTCATGACCTGCAGATAGTCAATCTAATATAGTCATGCAAGAGATCCAGGCTGGCAATGTGGAGCGATTGTTATGTAACAGTGTTGACTGTGTGGCACGAGATGGCAGAACTCATTCTCTGACATGTATTTAATAATGTTTATTGCTAAAAAAACTGGCTCCTGTTGGATTTACTTTACTTTGTAAACTCTGTTGTTATTCTCATATTCTAATTTTGGTGTCAAGGTAAATGTGTAGTATGTAGTTTAACCCTACAGTACAGTGTACATATATATGTAATAAATAGCATACAGCTAATGCTCTTTGATTTATCAAATTAATAATGTTAGGGTGATCTCTTTTTGAATTTCTGAATGTAATGATTTTAGGACCTTTGAAGTTTTCTTAGTTTGCTTTAATTTATTGAATTACTATTTCCAGCTTATGAGTTTGTAGTCTATTTGATAACGTTTATAAATGTTCTTAAAAGTAAATATGTTGCTTATGTTGGTTGAATTCAGTTGTATGACTATCTTCACAAGTCATATAGTCGCACAGTCATGTATTGTTCTCATCATGTTTAGTACTAACAGTTTAGTACTAACAGTGTGCTTGCTGGAGGTTTGGGGATATGTGATTGTTAAACCTCAATGGGCAGCAGCATTAGGGAGAGTATTTTACCCTCAAATCAGGAATGAATGTCAGCTCTGTGAGTAGCCAAGGTGGCATTCTGTTGATATTCAGCATTGCACTGACTAAGCATTGCCCATAACACATTTGCCAAAACCAAACAATGGTGAAAGAACTGCACTTTGTTTCAGTCACTAATTTGACCCCTCAATGAAAACAGTGGCAAGTTGTCAGGCAGAGCGGTGATTTAAAAGTAATGCTGTCTTTCACCCTACCTGAGAGGACAAAGAGAACAAGAACAAAACATCCATTTGGTCATCGAGGGACCGGGGGAAGGGACGGGGATCATAGGCCCTGCTGTTGACTCCTGCTATGGTCTCAATTGCCTACATATGCTGGTTTGATCCTTAATAGGGGGACAAACTGTGCAGGTGAAGTGTGACCGTTACTTTTGAGGTTGTGTAGGGAACTCGACATTCAAAACAAGTAGTGGACCATCACAACTGGACAATGGCTCCCCATTTAAAAGAGGAAAACAACCTCTTTTTAATCCAAAAGACCAAGCAACATTTTTTTTTATCATGCAAAGAATACAGTCAGTGTCAGGGAAGTATTTAAAAAAGTGCAGTTTCTTTCAAGGTTTTTTAATTAAAGTTTAAATGATGGTTGAAATATCATCTGTGACCCTACATTCCTGAGGAACATACTGAAGCAGATACCAGGCATACCACAGACTGACGATCAGCTGAGAGTCAGGTATGCAGGGCTTATACTGAAAATTATAACAATGAAGAGATGTGTTTCCATAATGTTGTTTACTTATCAGTCCTAGAGAGACAAATGCAACTAGGAGCTCAGTGTATCATCACTGAAAACAAGAGAAGATAGAATTGTAGGGATATGTAATGTCAACAAAAAACATTTAAAAATGCTTGCCAGTTAATTAATGAATAGGTTGTAAAATAAAGAGCCCTAAGGCAGCACTAACACAGACCTACTGCACAACCATTCCCACTTCCTGCTATTACAGCATGCAGTACATTTGAGATCTGATATCTGTGACAGCAGAAATGGTCTCTATGGCCAAATGAAGTGGCACAAACAAACAGAGCCAGAGTTTTTTTGTCACATTAAAAATGTACTTCTCCAACTGAGGTACTAAGCAAGGGCAATGTGACCAATTCAGATCAATGACTCCATTATTTAAACGTCTGATTAAGCGTGAAAGAGGAGCATGACATGTGAGGAGTTGTGTATTTGGAGGACTAATGGAGACAGAGAGTCTGTGATGACCCTCCTATTAGCAGACAAGACCTCAGGCAAAGTCATTCAGGTCGGTTGAAGGACCCTTTTGCAGCTTCGAATAACGAATAATAGGGAAGTCTGGCTTGAGCACATGTGATGGTGGTCCTGCTGACTGAGAGTGACTGTTTGATAAGTCTCTACCCAGCCATGCACTGTTAGTCACAACCAGACCATGATAATCACTTAACTGTAGGTTTGATGACGTAAAATAGCACTCACCCATGAATGTTTGCCTGAATCCAGAGTGCCAACAGAACAAGCATTGATCATTTATATCATTATGGAACCATCTGCTTTTTATAGTTTATGCATAAAGTCAGTGGCAGCAATGTCAGATTCAATAAAGTCCAAGTACTCAAATATCCAGACACAGTTTTTTTTTTTTATTTAGCCGGAAATAATACAAAATTCTAGTTGGTGTCAGACCTGCAAATAGTGACGTGGTGCTCAGATATGTCACATTGACACAGTTCATCTAAAAAACAAACAGAGATGTTATGTAATATTGGGACTGTCAAATCAAAACTTTGACTATTAATGTAATATAAATAATAAAATACCCGTGCATTATAGTCAAGTTTCGAAAAATTGTGTTTATACTGTAAAGCCCCGAATAACAGATTTGACACATGGATTTACTAACCGTGCATCCCATACCATTCTCTACCCTTCCTTTTAGTAAAATAAGAAAACCTTCGCCGAAAAAAAAGTAAGAAACAGCAAGAGAAAGATGACTTCTTCAATGTTGTATAAATCAAGAAAGGTCTAAAATATGAAATGAATATTAGGTTTAACAAGTTGAAGAGCTTCATTGTGTCAATGGATATCATGTCAAGTTGAAGCTACACATTAGAAGATTAGTCAAGCCACGCATGAGACTAATGATGTAATGATTCTTGTTGTTGAATTTCACTAATGAAATTGGTGTGGTCATTGCTTATTCGTCTTTCAGGACGGGGGCCGCTGTGTCAGAGGAGCAGTGGATTATTGGACACACTCAGGGAACAAAGCAAACAAAGAGGGAGGGAGGGAGAGGATATAATAGATTGAAACAAATGTAGTTTAGGTAAGATGGATGGAAAGAGGTGAGAGGAGAACGTGGACTTTGAGATAAAAAATAGAACATCTGACAATATCATAAACAAAGGCAATTCAATCTTTATCGGATCACTCTCGCTGGCAGCATTACATTAATGTGTAAATCTGGTCGATGACAAACACTCGTGCCACACTTATTAAATTATGCGGCAGATCCTGTGACACCAAAGAGCCAACAGGTTTCCAATTGAAAGCATTACTCACACCTACGTCTACAATGTCTCTGTTTATATGATAGAGGGCACAAGGTGATGGGACAAAAATATAAGTAATGCAGTATGGATTTGTGGATTCAATTACCACACATATTTTCAGTAAAATATGTATTGTTTTGTGTTGGATGAATATAAAGGAAATGTGTAAAGGACTTAAAGGTAAAAGACAACACAACAGAATAATAAAAACACTGAGTGTCCTTTATGGTACAGCAATGTGTAAGTTGTAACCAAAGTAGCTGCTGCGACTACGGCTTGAAATAAAGCTATAAAAGGATGAGAGTGAAAGTTTATGGATTGACAGTCAACATATAACTAGAAAAGTAGGTGGTAGAGCGGAAGAAAGATTCTCATCACTGTGATTAATTTGGCCTAATGAGGCTCTCCATCAGCTAAAATGGTCATCCGGGTTCAAGCAGCAGGATTCAACATTTCTGACCACAAAAATTCCTCCTCAGAGATGCCTGCACCCCAAACACATACCATAGGCTGAGGAATGAGGCCCAGCTCACACACTTCCCATGCTCCCCCGCACTGTCAACTTCCTGTTTGTTTATAAAGCTTCATATTACAATGCTCCCACAATAAGATTATACTTTATTTCCTATATCTGTACCGATCTATGGTTTTTTGCTTTAAGAGAACTGGAAAAATATGCCAAGGATGCACACCACTGCTGAGGGAACTCAGTTATAACATGCCGCTGAACCTTTGTCATGTAACTGGGATGTTATTGTTTATTGTTTAGTTTCTCAGCACAGTTTTCTCTCAGAGTCCAGAATATCAGCATCAGAGAGCCCAGCACTGACTCACTGGCCATTCATAGCCTGAGAAAACAGAGACGGGACCTTCCTCATTATATCCTGAGCTTGGGACTGATATGGAGACCTGCTGGGAATTCTGCAGCAATGCCTCATATCATATGATTCAACGGTGTGAATCACAGACAGCTCAGCATTCAGATTTCCCCTGAATCACTAATCAATAATCTTTTCCTTATATGTTCAGAATTTGCAAAGACAGACAGTGGTGGTCCTTATTATGGGAGGAGAGTTTATTACAAAACATACATTAGGACATGAGCAGTTTTATTTCCACCCTGGGAGAGGTAATGTGTGAAACACAAAAGCATTGACAATGTGTCAGGGATAGACTTGATTGAAAAAAGTGAAAAAATCAATGAAGTTCAATGCAATAAGGAAGGAACCAGCTTCTAGACAGCGCATTTTTGCAAGCAGATATGAAGAAAAAAAACATTGATTTATCAGGACGCCTATCTCTGTAGGTAGGCTATGTGACGAAGTATTGAAATCTTTCACCACAATGTACGCTACTGCTACTATTTCACAAGTAAAAGTGTTAATTTCATAATTTCCAGTGGAAAAGTTGCAAAATAGCTCCTGATATTATATTATTTCATAAGCAGTATTTCAATTTTGTAATTGGTCAACTTTTGAGCTTAAAACACACTTTTGGGGCCAACACATAGTCTCAAAGCTTCACAAAACCTTGGGTCCTACTTCCTACTTTGGGGTCTTTCATTTCACTCCCTGACAAAATTCACAATTAGAAACACAAGCTTTTTTACTATCTGATAAAAATGTGTTTACCAGGTCCAAAAAATGAACCCAGGTCCCCAGCTAGAAATGTTTGGTTCTAAAAACATTCTGAGAATGTTACAGTCAGTGTTCTAGGAAGGTTTTCAGCGGGAAGTTTTAGTTTGGTTCCCAGAATGTTCTTCTGAATGGTAGCATAACGCT
Organism: Notothenia rossii; assembly: GCF_949606895.1. Lineage (NCBI taxonomy): Eukaryota > Metazoa > Chordata > Actinopteri > Perciformes > Nototheniidae > Notothenia > Notothenia rossii. The sequence goes on from NC_136904.1 coordinate 79,356,048, forward strand.
CTCTAAAAACATTCTTAAAATGTTTGGTGATAACCTTCTTAAAATGCTTTTGAAAACATTGTTAGAACATTATGCCCTACTATTCTTAAAACGTTTTCAGAAGAAGCTTTTATTTTGGTTCCCAGAATGTTCTTCTGAAAGGTAGGATAACATTCTCTAAAAACATTCTTAAAATGTTTTTGATAACATTGTTAGAACATTATGCCCTACTGTTCTTAAAACGTTTTCGCAAGAAGCTTTTATTTTGGTTCCCAGAATGTTCTTCTGAAAGGTAGGATAACGTTCTCTAAAAACATTCTTAAAATGTTTTTGATAACATTGTTAGAACATTATGCCCTACTGTTCTTAAAACATTTTCAGCTGTAAGTTGGATTTGTTATGTTGCCAGAATGTTATTATTTTAGAGAAGGATAACATGGTTTATGTTAAAGAAATTATGCAAATGTTCTATGGTAACCATTTACTAAAATATGTTTACATTATTTGAACATAAAGACATAATATTCCTGTAATTGTTCAACTCAAAATTCCTGGGTAAGTGGACTGACCACTGTGGTCATTAGGATGATTATGATAGTTTACTTAACTATTGGAATTTGACTATTAACACATGTAAAAGGATGACGTGGAATCAGCTGGTGAAAGTAACATTTGTTTATCAGAAAAGGGGAGCTGGGAGTGGAGGTTGGTTATGGCCGTAGTGGCAAACAGTTGTTCCAGGGTGGGTAGAGAGGCCTGGCTGGTCTTGGGAGTGTGGAAGGCCTTGGATTCCTCCTGGGAGAGACACAAAAATCAGTGTGAGGCAAAAGCAGGCAAAGTTGTCAAAGAATATGTTGGTAAAAAGCTAGAGCGGCACGCAACAAACCGTTCACGGCAACAATCCGGCAGAGAATGGGTGAAGGCTGCAGGCTTTCGTAGTGTGGCTGACGAGCAGGTTGCAGGTGTGGTTGATTGGAGATTGCTCCCAGCCGTGTAGAGCATACCAGCAGGCAGAGAGAGAGACACACAGTAAAAAGAAACACATACAAACACTAACAAGGGTTTCAGGGACGGGCAGTGATAGTCGGTCCGTTCTTCTATATGTCTGTCTTCTGTTTTCTAAGTGTTATTCAATCCATATGACAATAGAGATACGTATGTGCATAAACAACAAAAACACTTGGGGTATAATGTTCGAACAATGTTATCACCAAACATTTTAAGAATGTTTTTAGAGAACGTTCTCCTACCTTTCAGAAGTACATTCTAGGAACCAAAATAAAACCTCTCGATGAAACCATTCCTAGAACAATGAAAGGTAACATTCTCAGAATGTTTTTAGAACTAACAATGTCTAGCTGGGAACTCAGACGTGCCTACGCAAACATGCAATATCATGAATTACGTGCTTGTTTTTTTCTAAAAAGGAAAATGTGGTGATATCAGATTTCTTTTAAACATCCTTTTCAAACAAATGCAAAAACTTTGTTTTTTAAAGCGCACTACAAATAAATCTGATGTTGACCATGACCCTGTTAATATTTCGCATCACAGGAACATTTTATAAAAAAATAAGGACCTCCTGAAAACATTATCCAAATGTTGCTTCCAAAATGTTCTTCTTTGGTTATCATGTAACATTGAGGGAATGCTCTATAAAAGAACATCTTTAATGTGTTACCCCAACAACTTCCAAAACACATCCTTAGAATGTTGGAGGCAAAACATTCCACCTTTGTTGACTTATGACATTAAAGGAACATTTTATAAAACACTTTCTGTCATCTCAGGCCTCAATAACATCCTGAAAACATTTTCAGAATGTTGCTTGGAGAATGTTCTTTATTTGTTGTCATGTAACATTGAGGGAACGTTTTATATAGAACATCTTTAATGTGTTACCCAACAACGTCCAAAACACGTCCTTAGAATGTTGCAGGCAAAACGTTCCACCTTTGTTAACATATCACATGAAAGGCCTCAATAACATCCTCAAAATATCCTCTGAATGTTGCAGTTAAAACGTTATGTCTTAGTTAACCTTAAACCTTATAGGAACATTATTTGAACAAATAAACATCCTAAAAAGGTTATTTGAACATCAGATTAAAACGTTTCTTTAAAACCTTGTTAGCACCTATAGGTAACGTTAGCCAAAGTTGTGAGAACGTTCCCCGCTAGCTGGGATGTATTTATTATAAACGTTAGTCCTTAACATCTATCACTGTGTATATCACCATTCAAACATATTTTAAAAGTTGAACAAACCCCACACAGCTCTGTGAAATGTTGACTTTATTTAATAATTTCAGTAAAAACTAACGTTCATATATCTCTTTTTGATTATAATACTGATGAACGTTCAAAACAAAGCACTTTGGCAACTTACCACATAAGTTTTAAAATGCTTAATAAGCACCGTAAGTTTCATGGTATAATTTCTCTGTCATAATCGGTTGTTTCCGTGAACGGCCGACTGTTGTGTGATGCAAATGCTGCGGCTGCAAGGCATTGTGGGGCAGCATTTTCTCCTCTCCTTTCGGTAAGGGAGGTTCAGTGGTTCCTAAGCTAAAGGAGGTTATAAAGGAAGTTTGAAACCTCCTTTCCTATCATGTAGAGAATTTGAACGGCACTTATTATTAAGATGTATGCGCTTATACATCTTAAGAAAGTTATCACCAAAAATTGTAAGAATGTTTTTAGAGAACGTTATCCTACCTTTCAGAAGAACATTCTGGAACCAAAATAAAACGTCCCGCTGAAAACGTTTTGAGAACAGTAGGGCATCATGTTCTAATAATGTTATCAAAAACATCTTAAGAAGGTTATCAAAAACATCTTAAGAAGGTTATCACCAAACATTTCCAGAATGTTTTTAAAGAACGTTATCCTACCTTTCAGAAGAACATTCTGGGAACCAAACTAAAACTTCCCGCTGAAAACGTTTTAAGAATAGTAGGGCATAATGTTCTAACAATGTTATCAACCACATCTTAAGAAGGTTATCAAAAACATCTTAAGAAGGTCATCAAAAACATTTCAAGAAGGTTATTACCAAGCATTTCAAGAATGTTTTTAAAAAACGTTATCCTACCTTTCAGAAGAACATTCTGGGAACCAAAATGAAACGCCCCGCTGAAAACGTTTTAAGAACTGTAGGGCATAATGTTCTAATAATGTTATCAAAAACATCTTTAGAAGGTTATCAAAAACATCTTAAGAAGATTATCACCAAACATTTCAAGAATGTTTTTAAAGAACGTTATCCTACCTTTCAAAAGAAAATTCTGGGAACCAAAATAAAACGTCCCGCTGAAAACATTCCTAGAACAACGAATGGTAACAAACATTTCTAGCTGGGAACTCACACATGCCACCGCAAACATGCAATATCTGCTTACAGCCTATCATGAATTACGTGCTTGTTTGTTTTTTTCAAAAGGAAAATATGGTGACATCAGATTTTTTTTAAAACATCCTTTTCAAACAAATGCAATAAGTTTGTTTTTTAAAGCGCTCTAGAAATAAATCTGACGTTGACCATGACCGTGTTAATATTTGCCATAACGGCAACGTTTTATAAAAAAAGAATAACATCCTGAAAACATTTTCAGAATGTTTCTTACCCAACAACGTCCAAAACACATCCTTAGAATGTTGCAGGCAAAACGTTCCACCTTTGTTAACATATCACATTAAAGGAACATTTTATAAAACACTTTCTGTCATCTCAGGCCTCAATAACATCCTGAAAACATTTTCAGAATGTTTCTTGGAGAATGTTCTTCATTTGTTAACATGTAACATTGAGGGAACATTTTATACAACCCTTTCTCTCATCTCAGGCCTCAATAACATCCTGAAAACAATTTCAGAATGTTGCTTTGAAAATGTTCTTCATTTGTTATCATGTAACATTGAGGGAACGTTTTATAAAGAACATCTTTAATGTGATACCCAACAACGTCCAAAACACATCCTTAGAATGTTGCAGGCAAAACGTTCCACCTTTGTTAACATATCACATTAAAGGAATGTTTTATAAAAAAACTTTCTGTCATCTCAGGCCTTAATAACATCCTCAAAACATCCTCTGAATGTTGCAGTTAAAACGTTATGTCTTAGTTAACCTTAAACCTTATAGGAACATTATTTGAACAAATAAAAATCCTAAAAAGGTTATTTGAACATCAGATTAAAACGTTTCTTTAAAACCTTGTTAGAACCAATAGGTAACGTTAGCCAAAGTTGTGAGAACGTTCCCCGCTAGCTGGGTCCTGGTTAAAATTCAGACTTGACAAAGTTACACTCAGGATGTAAAGCAGGTTGTCCATTAACCAGCATGTTGATGGTTGGATTAACAGCGCTTGTCAAAGTGTTAAGGAAGAGGCCCAATAGTGTAAAAGCAGCGTAATATTCCATATAAAGAAGTGTAAATTGGTGTGCCCCTTTAACATCAGCTGTTCTAAATGAACTGAACTGTATTTCCGGGAGGTGGAAGGTATGTAGAGGTGGGGGTGGGTGAATACACCTGCCACCAGCAGAAACAACAAAGAGGGCTTATTTAGAGGGTTGGAGGGGCAGAGGGGATGCTTCAATCTAATTACAGACTCAGGGGAGATGACTTCATTGAGGTGACGCCCGACCCTAGGGTGAGTGTTTCTCTGTGTCTCCATCACAGTAGGGACAGGCCTCTCCAATTACTGTAGGAAGGTCTGGTCTGTACCTTTATGTAGTAATTAAACAGCTGACTACGGTGTTTTACAAGTCAAATAAGGAGTATAAAAAACTACAATGTAGTGAATGCAACCTGATCTCATTTGCTAATGTCTGCGACTGCAGTAATGAGGGTCCCTCTCTTAGGGGTTTATATTAGTCTCAGTCACTTCCTTTAGACTTCCACTCTTGCTAAAGTATCAAAGTAAGTGGTGTCCTCAGTGCATTAGCCACTTGATTTTTTTTGCGGTTTAAACATCCATTTTCGACAAGCTCAGGGCCTTCAAAGATGGGATACTCACAAGCTCTCCTCAGGCACTATCACACTCATAACCAAATTACAGGCCCGTGTATGTCGTTCCTCCTATCATTCCCAGGACAATTGACTGTGTCTGACAGTGGGCTAATGAGCCACAGAGCCATAGTATTTCTCCTATCTGCAGTTTAGATCTGTTGCCATTAGCAATTGTGCGCACCCAACCTTTCAATCTTCTTAAAATGGAGATTGATGGAGAAAGAGGCAGTGCAGGAAATTAGATTACTATATGGACACTCATTACTGTTGAGGGGGTGGGACTGGAAAAAGGAGAAAAAAGCATCTGGAAAAGTGTGTGTGTGTGTGTGTGTGTGTGTGTGTGTGTGTGTGTGTGTGTGTGTGTGTGTGTGTGTGTGTGTGTGTGTGTGTGTGTGTGTGTGTGTGTGTGTGTGTGTGTGTGTGTGTGTGTGTGTGTGTGTGTGTGTGTGTGTGTGTGTGGTGTGTGTCTGTGTATGTGTGTGTTTAGATATGAAAACATTGACAGGCCAGCAAGCAGATGCAGAGATTATCAACCCAAATTAGAGCGATGTTGACTGCTTTTTGTTTGCAAAACAGAGATACATAAACTGGTGTTCCTGTTATGCACAACAGCTACTCCAATACCACTTAACTAACCCCTACTTTCTCAAACCATAATGATGTGCACGCCATCATTAATGTGTACTGGAAGAAACTCAATAAAGCTTAGTAGGCCTATAAAGCGATATTTTTTTCCACTCTAAAACTATGAAATGGTCTCATCTCTGGCAGGATCACAGCTTACTTTGGTCCTCATTAAGGCATTGAAGCGCCATCTAGTGCTCTTTAAAGGAATGAGACATTAGCAGACATTCGTGTGATCAGAAGATTAACTGCAAATGTACTCCATATTATCCTTTTTAAATATACTTTCTCATCACAAATGAAAGTGTTGGTTGCAGGGTTCCAGTTTTAAAAGTTATATGAATAAAAATGTGAGTTAAATGATGAAATGTTGAACTTTAACCATCATTCAGACAACATGGAAGACGGACAGAGGAAGGGCCCTGTCCTGCAGCTATAATAAAACAAACCTTTCCTGAACTGGCTGCTTTGTTACCTTGCCATGCCAAACACAATGGAACTGTTCTTTACCTACATAATGCATAGTATGACAGCAGTATCACATGATGGCTCTCAGTGTTTTCCTTAACCCACACAGTTAGGTATGGACATGTTGTATTATACTTGATGACATTTGATCATTTTTGATTGTTGACCTGTATGACACTCTAGCCAGCTTTAAAGTTGTGGCATAACATGATGGACATATGCAGGAGAATTAAAGTGCTACTTATTTCAGTTGTTTTTCTCTAAAACAGCGGAACAATTTCTGCTTGAACAGCGACATCTATAGGTCAAACTGTAAATCGTTTTTTAAGTTCGAGGTATACTTATTTTCACTATCTCGAATTAGAGGAAACATTTTTCATCAATTATTTCTGTTATTTGATATTCACAAAAGAAGAAATAGAGGATTATTAATTCAAGTGCGTCGTGTTTTTCCGGGTAAACTAGTGTACATACAGCCGGGATGAGTCTGAGGGGAATCCGGCGCTCTTTAGGACCCTGCAGATACCCAACGAGAATCACGTGACACTGCTTTAGCGGGCAGTACGTTGATGCCGTTAAAGCGCTCTATGCAGCATAGCTTAATAACTAATATGAAGTAGAAGTTTAATACTTTCTGATGACTTAGTTTTAGTTTCACTTTTCGCAGGAAGGCAGCGGACATGGCTGTAGGTGTGTTACTCTTCGTTGCAGTAATCCTCGCCTGTTTATCTGCCAGTGGAAACTTGGTAAGAAAGAACCTGGAAGTTGACTTCTTGAATTAATAATAGAAAAAGTCACCTGATCACTCACATGTCTGTCATTTCTGCAATGTGTTTGGTTTTACCACTTAAAGTAGAAACAGTAAACCATTTTATCTTTGTTTAATACTTGGGAAACTCTTTCAATTCAAAGATTATTCAGACAACAGATTACTCTTACATCTTTACTTCTAATACTTAAAAAATCCTGAATTCAACATATTACACTATGGCACATTTTGGCAATAGAACATTTTTTGTATATTCTATAATATTAATCTAAATTTAAGAGGGAAAAAGGGATGAAAGCCGTCACAATAAAATAAAAGTAAAACAATTATATATGTATATCCCTGTATAAATGTTGTTTAGTAAAAGGAAAACAGTGAATACAAGTAGGTCTTCCTCCACATTTTATTTAAGTAGGCTACAGTACTTGAGAAAATTCTAGTTCCTTCCACCACTGATTGTATGTGATGGAAATTAAAGAGTGAATGCAGACTTCCACCTGTTTTTAAAATACAACTTAAAAAGAACATGCCATCTCTCTCAGGTGTCTGGAGAAAACTCCTTCTCTATAGACTACAAGAACAACTGTTTCCTGAAAGATGGAAAGCCTTTTCAGTACATTTCAGGCAGTATTCACTACTCCAGGATTCCAAGGTACTACTGGAAGGACCGACTCCTAAAGATGTACATGACTGGACTGAATGCTATCCAAGTGTAAGCTCAACACATCATATTTGTAAATACATCTTCTATTATGAGGTATGCTCTTTCTATTCTGTAAAGTTATTCTGCCTCCACACAGATACGTACCCTGGAACTTCCATGAAGAGGTGCAGGGGGTCCACAACTTCACAGGGGACCGAGATCTGGAGCATTTTTTGGATCTGGCTAATCAGACAGGTCTGTTGGTCATCCTGCGCCCCGGACCTTACATCTGTGCAGAGTGGGAAATGGTGAGAAATTGAACTTTTGAACAGCTATAGAAACAAAGTTAGTTCCCTATTTTGAAAAATAAGTTAAAACAAAAATGTTGTCTTCATATCAGGGTGGATTGCCAGCGTGGTTACTTCAGAAACCAAACATTGTGCTCCGCTCAGCTGACGCAGGTATAATATGCACCTACTGTTTGTTTCCTTTTGTCTTAAAAAAAGCAACAAAATATTCCATTAATTTGCTTTTTCTTGTCATACAGATTATGTCCAGGCAGTCAGCAACTGGCTTTCTGTTCTTCTGCCCAAAATGAGGCGGTGGCTGTATATCAACGGGGGAAACATCATCACTGTCCAGGTAGAGCGTTATGTTGCTAAGTTTATAAATTAGTAATTCAATATTGATTTGAATTTGATTTATCACCTTCTTGGACTTCAGGTGGAGAATGAATATGGAAGTTACTTTGCTTGTGACTACAACTACATGCGTCACCTGCGGGCACTGTTTCAATTCTTTCTGGGGGAAGACACAATTCTGTTCACCACTGATGGAAACACAGACAAGGAAATGAAATGTGGGACTCTGGAGGGATTATATGCCACAGTTGACTTTGGAACAGGTCGGTACTGTGTCAAAAATAATCAAGCATAATAATATTGTTTACTTTCTGAAGTTATTCATGCGCGAAGATGTAATTTGTACAATTGTTCCCCTCATACAGACACCAACATAACCAAAGCCTTCGACAGGCAAAGGAGGTTTGAACCTCAAGGTCCACTGGTTAGTTACACATTGATCCACAGATTTGAACATGCTAACTCATCAATCTGAGTATATGGTGTACAAGTATTTCCAATTTATGCTACAGGTTAACTCAGAGTTCTACACTGGCTGGTTGGACCACTGGGGGGATCAGCATGTTGTGGTTGATGCTCAGAAGGTCAGCAGAGTGCTAGCAGAAATGCTAACATTAGGGGCCAACGTCAACATGTATGTCTCCTCTTCTCTCTAAACACTTTCCTAGCATTGTTCTATATTTTGTTATTGTCATCAAATCACGTGGATATATATTATTGCCAGCCTTTTCCTTAAAATGAATCACTCAGCAGTTAAATATAGAACTGCTCCCATGAGGTGAATAAGTTCCATGTAATGAGCTCAGGTTTCCCCCGCTAAGTAACTCAGTCTACCTCTCTCTGTTCTCAGGTACATGTTTGAAGGAGGCAGTAACTTTGGTTACTGGAATGGTACGTGTTTTGGTTTTTCATAATCAGTTGGATAATCTCAGTTGAACACACGATTTTGATGGAGATTAAAGCTCAGTTTATGATGCGTTCATCTCTTTGTAACTCCCTGAAGGTGCTGATCACGACACGAGGTTCCGCTCAGTAGTGACTAGTTATGATTACGATGCCCCGCTGTCGGAGGCAGGAGACCCCACAGAGAAGCTGTTGGCCATCCGAGACGTCATTAAGCAGGTACCACTGATCGAGCCGCCACCCACTGAGGTTCATAACATTGGTTCATATGTCTAACATATGACGAATGCATCTCTGTTCTTTCACAGTTTAGAGATATTCCCATTGGCCCCATGCCACCAGCAACTCCCAAGTTTGCCTATGGCTTTGTGACCCTGAAGAAGGTAATATCATTTCTGCTTTTAAAGAGCAATAAGCATGTAGAGACACAAAGGTTGTAGCTGTTAGATTATCAAGCTCTATCAGATGTTTTGTGGCAGGCGATATTGCCATATTGCTTCCCAGGAAGAAATATGACATAACTATAACTTCAAAACGTTTATAATGTTAACATGAAGGCTACATCGCATAAACTGTAAAAACCTCCTAGTTACATTACAAGAGATGTGATAGAGTACTCAACACTTAATGAAGTCTGGTCTATAATTTGATAAGGTGCCGACGATTTTGAAAAAGATTGGCGTTCCTTTCTGGACTAAGTTGAATTTGAGCTTTCAATCTCCTCAAATTGTATTTGCCTTCCTAAATTTAAACAATTTAAATCCCTCCCTTTTTATGTGTGTTTCTTTAATTTGTTTTAATACTGTCAGTTATTTACCAATAACCAAAATGAAAGAAAAAAGTGTGAAGATAGAGGTTGCCGTAGTTAATCACAACTCTTTTCCAGGTTGGCAAAGTCAGCGATCTTTTGAACACCATCTCACCTGCCGGGCCGGTGAAATCGCAGCATCCTCTGACGTTTGAAGAGATGAAGCAGGTATGGTGTAGGTCTGAAGGCCACAATAGAGGAGGGGGGACTAGTGAAGTAAACCACTTGAAACATGGAGAACTTCTAGACTGTTTGTGTCTGCAACCTGTCATGTCTATTGTGTGCAGAACTATGGATTTATGCTGTATCGGACCACGCTGCCCCGGGACCTCTCCGAGCCCACGCCACTTATCTCTCCACTGAATGGGGTTCATGACCGTGCATATGTGTCCGTCAATGGGGTAAGCCTTTACAATGATCTTTTGTTGACAAGCCAATCAGATTTTTCTGTTCGGGTATAGGGAAAACACAAGTGATTGTTTCTTGTGGAAATTCCGATTCTTACTCATGTGTGTCCGTGTGAAAAGGTTTTCCAGGGTCTATTGGAGAGAGACACTGTGCTGGTGATGAACGTCACTGGACAGCAGGGGGACACTTTGGACATCCTCATTGAGAACATGGGCAGGGTGAACTTTGGCAGCAAGATCAATGACTATAAGGCAAGAAAACAATGTCTCATCCCATATCTTTTGTATTGGTTCCCTCAATGACTTCTTCATTTTGTTGGCATTGTATTTACTCTCACATTGTTTGGGGTTCCACAAACCTCAATACTGTATTGGTAAAACTCATAATCAATCCTTTGTGTTTTGGCCTCAATAAAGGCCCGCAAATAAAAAAGTATTGATGTAAATAATCACCTCTTAGCCGGTACGTCTACACTACAGGCATCAAAAAATGCTTTCAACGCTTCGCCCATTCACTTGAATGGGGTGACGTAGAAGATTTTTAATCTTCGCCGAACTGCATTGTGGGGAGCATGGCATGGCTTTGCAAGCATCACGAGCATCTATCGGCATCAAAAGTTGAACAATGTTCAACTTTTGAGGCTCGATGCTTGGCATCAGCCAATCAAATTCCGTTTATGCAAATCCCGCCAGTGCAAGCGCAGCCAATCAAACCGCGTGCAAGCTGGGAGAGCCAGACCGCAGTTCATTTCCTCATATTCCAAACGAGATATTACGGTAGCAAATCACCCGGTTCTTTACGAGGAGGGAGGTGGCAGAGACAGTGGGTGAAACTGATAGTTTTTTCGCCTGTTTGGAGAGTTTATATCCAGTTTACTTCGTTTTAACATTGCTATTGCTTTGTATGTCGGGGCCGGGAGATTCATGTGATTGGTTGCTCGCAAAAAATCGCCAAGCTTCAGACACGCCCAGTTTCAAGATTTTTTCATGCCTGTAGTGTAGACGGGCCGTAGACTGCATACTTGAAAAAAAGTCACAAAATATATAAAAGAACCATCATTTAACAACACAATTAAAGTTGTATAACAAAAAGAGCCTTGAGTGCTCAAACTCTCAGGGAAAACATGATTCAACTATCATAAAGTGAAAGGATTCAAACAATGTTCTCCGTACCAGTTTTTCTCTAATTAAAGTTATAAAATGGAATCTCTTGCTATTACATAACCAAAATATGAACGTTAGGATAGACAGCCATGACCGTCGCTGATAGTTAGGGTTGGTCACAAACCACAATGCTTTATGAAACATGACATTAGGTGTAATCAAAATGTGCTTCCACAAAGTGTTCGATGGTAGAGTGTTTGTATTGCAGGGCCTCGTGAGCAACCTGTTCCTGGGTAAAGATATCCTGACTGACTGGCAGATCTACTCTTTGGACATCGATGGAGCCATCACCGGTGGCTGGCCTCATTCAGACAGTGGAAAGTCCTCCCCTGCCCCTCAGAAAGACCCTTCAGTTGGACCAGTTATCTACATGGGGACTTTGCAGCCCAACGGCCTTTCCTGGGACACCTTCCTCAAGCTCAATGAATGGACAAAGGTAACCATTTTGTTTCCTATGTTGGTTTACCTTATACAGTGATACATTCATTATAATTTTCTTTTTTTAAATCAGGGTCAAGTTTGGATCAATGGTATGAATCTGGGACGATACTGGCCAGCAAGGGGCCCCCAGCAGACTCTTTATGTGCCCGGACCCCTGCTCAGCACCACCCAGCCCAACAACATCACAGTGCTGGAACTGGAGCGGGCCCCAGCTCACCTACGGGTGATCTTCATGGACCGGCCTCAGCTCAATGTCCTTGCTGAAAAGCCTTAACAGAGCACGGGGGGGGCTTCATCTTCTGCACCCGCCATCTGTCCTTTATCTAGGTTCACAAAAGATATTGCGCCAACAAACGATATTACAGCACCAATACGGCCATGCATATTAGCAGCCAAGTTTAATTTGCCTTTTTCTGCAGAGGGAGATGGAAATAATAATCTGTTTATATGAAGCCTTATTTTGTATTCCCCTTTGAGGGTGCTTATAGAATTACGCTGTTTGTTTTTGTCCGATTTACAGATGCTTTTGTGTACCTGTCCCAGAGTTTTGTATCAAAATATGGTCTCTACATTCAGCTGTAGGAACACAAATATTGCCACTTGTGCCTTTGGAAAAATGACAATGATAAACCAACGATTCATTATTTTTTTATTATATTTGCTTTTGAACCTTCTCCAAAAGGTGCAGATACTGTGAATAAAGAGTACATTTATTACAAGTTGTAATACGGTATCCAGTTGTCTGAGATCGTTGCCAAAAAAAAGAATGTAAAATGTATGTTTGGTATTTGAAAATGAAACGAGCACCCTGGCATGACAGCCATATTAGATTTCAATGCTCCATCGACGCTGCACAAATCCACTTCTGGTCTTGATGAGGTAGCTCTCTCACATTTAAGATTTAGTGTTCTATGGTTCTATTATTCTTTATGGTTGTTAGGTCTTGCCTTGAACTGTGTTGGCTTTACGGTGTTCCTGGACACAGCGAGGGGTGCAGAACGAATACTCCAGGTACTGAAATGGGACTTTCCCAAGCAGAGACTCTCCACACGACCAGCACCTCCTGGGCACAAAGACAAACAAAAAAGCACACCAAATTTAGGTGACATTAATAAAAAGAAAAGCACTTTGATTTGAGCATAGAGGCAATCTAGGTCCTCACCAGTGTCTGATATACCAGCCTTAGGAGAAAACTGTACTCGACATACGTGTTCTAGTACATAACTCAATGAGGGCGCTCTTCTATAGCATGGACACCATACATACAAGCCAAATAACTAGGAAATAACAATAAGGCCTATTAACAAAGCACCTGTTAGAACAGCCATCATTATTTACAGTATTGTTGGTCATGTAAATGTAGAAGCCCCTGCTAACTCAATTAGAGGATGGCTCTAGCGGACTCACTTGACATTGGAGACTCCTGTGGTAGCTACTTGCTCTGCTAACCTCTTCTCAGCTGCCAGAGCTCTCTACAACCAAGAAGAAAACAGTTAACACCTCGAGAGTTTTAATCACACCATGAACATCAGTGATAAACTGAGAACAACTCACCTTTTCCCGATCAGTCAGAGATGCAAACCTCTTCTTTTCCTCCGCCTCCAACTCTTGTTTCCTCTTTTCTTCCTTCTGCCCTTTTTCTCGTTGCTTTTTTATTGCATTTTGTGCCTTTTTCTTTTCCGCCTTTTTGGATTCAATCTCTGCTGTAAGCGGCCCAGGGACCTTGAGGTTTGCAAGTGTTAAAAACGAGTGCTCTTTTATTTGAAATGGGGTACTTGTATAAAGGTGAGCGTGGTACTTTCTTACCTGTGCCTTGCTGTAGTCATATTTGTCAGGATTCTCCCCCATGTATTTGCGAAAGACATTCCTTGTGTCTTTGTCAGTGGCCACAATATAAGGGGGCTGCCCTTTGTTGTCTCTGTAAAGGAATATTGCAGAAATTATGTTATCACTTTCGCAAATGATAACACTAAGATTGTACCTTTACTGTAATTATATTATTTAATATACCTGCAAGCTGGGTCTGCCCCTGCGTCCAGGAGCAGCCGGACCACCGCCTTCTGGGCAGCTGCTGAGGCCACATGCAGCAAAGTGAACCCCGAGGAGTCGAGGGGCTTATTAAGGAGCGTTAGAGGACTTTGCACATCAAGAGGGTTGTTCTCCTGCTGCTCTCGACTCTCTGACGTTTCTCCAGGTAGCTGAAGGAGTCTACATAGAGCGTCTACATCCCCCACCTTACAGGCTGTAAACACTTCGTCCCTCAGGCCATACTCCGAAGAATCATCAGCATTTTCTACAGACACAGAGAGATAAATTATACGTTTCTCAAACTTTACAGGTGTGGCAGGTTGTACGATTGAGAAACAGGTGCAACATGATAAACAATAGTAATTAGGAGTACATCTTTACCTTCCAGTTGCTTTTTACTCTTTGCTTTCCTCTTCCTCTTGTTCTTTGATTGCGTCTCTTGAGGGGTGTCTTCGGCTGGTGTATCCTCTGGGACTTCCTCTGGAACTTCCTCGTCTGCCTCTATGTTACTTAATTCTGTCAAACATGGAGTTGAAATGTCATAAACCTTGCAGAATGTGACGTGAAGTATTCCTCAGGTTTCTAAAGCAACTACATCTATCCATGTGACATTACACTGGAGCAGACCTACCCTCGATAGGCAGCTTGGGTTCCTCCTTTTTCCTCCTCCTTCTCCTCCTGTGCCTGGAGGGATAGATTTCATACTCTCTAAGGTCCAGAGTTCCTATGGTCTGCTCCACCATCTCCAGCAGGATCTCTCCACCCTCTTCTTCATCAGAGCTATCATGGTTTTCTTCTGCTAATGCCAAGAATAAAGTTGAACAGAAAGTAAATCTCAAATCATTATTGCAGGGGCATTTGTGCCATGGTATTTTGTATATAGTCTAGTAGAGTGCAAGCCCACATTGTACATGCTTACCTTTCTCTGGAGCTTTATCTATTTGTGCAGTTGGTTTGAGGGATTTCTTCCAGGCCTTCTTAGATGGACTGTAGACTGCAGTCATGTCTGTGTCTTTTGCTGCAACAAGATATTTAGCCAACAGTATTGATTATACCCTGTCTGTGTGAGAATGAGCAGATAACATGTCATTATTCCAGAGATATAATTCAGCTTACCGTAAATATGGACAGTTGAAAGCACATCATGTACCCTCTGTGCCTCTCGAAAGGTTGCCCTGCGTGTGGGAAAGGGGAGGGTGTGGATCCTGGGATCTTTTTTGTCCAGCGGAGCAGCACGGCCTCCGAAAAAGGCGCTTTTATTGTAGCTGGGTGCTCGTACAAATATGGCAGCAGCCTCCTTTAGGTGTTCAGCCCAACAGACCAGAAGATCCTGTATCTCCTGCGAAAGGTTATACAAAACGTTAGCGCGTGTGCACATGAAAAACTTGATCCCGCACATTTTAAATGTGTGTGCAGAAAAAAACTCAAGAATGGACTAAGCCAACATATTTCACTTTAAAACTTTAGATTTGTTATCATTTATAAAACGCTCTAAGGGAAAAATTGATAAATAATAAATGTAACTGTACATGTAACTGCAGAATTTTTGTTGTCCATGTTTGAGAATTATCCTACACTAAGCATTTGATCACTTTAAAAACGTACCTTTGAGAATAAGGAAACTTTATACAAATTCTTATTCAGAATAAGCTTGCAGCGCCAATGCTATATAAATGTGGCTCACTAAAGTAAGCACAATTCTCAGGAGGATGGCTACCCTCACCAGAACTGTATTGGTTCTTTAGCTAAATGTATGTTTTTCAGCAGAAAGCACCATCAGTTTCATGGATCATCATTATAAGCCATGTGACATACAGCACAGTAACATCGGCTGTTGGGGAAATATTTTCCTAAGCCCATACCTTTGACCCAGTTAACTATAATCTTACCTTGACTAGCGCCGCCTCATTGTATCGCCTCAGAGCAGCTCCTGCAGATTTGGGCGTGTGGCTGCGGTTCTGAGAGTCTCTGAGTCCCTGAGCCGTACCTCGCTTCGCTCTCACTGTGTATCGGTGGAAAGTCTTGTGCTCAAGGACTTCTTTTCTGTAAAATAAATACATTGTGTTGGGTTAATGCTTACAGATTTCCTTTTAATTCCAACCCGGGTGTGTAATCTCAGGTGCTGAAAGCAAGAAAAAAAAAAAAAACTGTCCACTCACCCTTGGAATACAGCACCAGCAAAGTGGCCTCCACCTGTCATGAGAATTACCCACACAGTGTTCTTACTTATGGCCTTCAGGAAGATCACTGCATCTAGCTCATCATTTGACTGAAATATTTAGACAGAACATGAATTAAAATAAAAAATCAAGTCTCTTGATACACGTCACAAACCGTACGGTACTTAGTGTACATGCTGCTCACCTTTGCCTGCAGAATGCAGCGGTACACTGATAGATATTGTTCGGCTGAGTTCTGGAAAAACACCTTGCTGGAGTGCCGGCCATTAAACAAACTGGTTTCAACTGAGCTCTCATTATCTGTGCCAGTGACATTGCTGCTCGTTCCCCCGCTCTCACTATCTGAGTCGTCTTCATCTGAATCGGACTCTGAGCCTGAGATACTTGACATGTCTCCTGTAAAGCAAGAGCGGAAAATCAAACAATTGTAACAAACAATACGAGAAACCATCGCTTTGGACTTTGGTTTTACGGACTTTGGTTTTCTTACCAGCTCCGGTCTTCCTCTCAAACTCCTCAGCTGTTACAGGCGGCATTCCTGAAATCTTTAGTCTCAAGTTGAAGCGATGCCAGTCAAGCTTGTAGTGCTCAGTCTGTTTAGAAAAACAAAAACATGTTTTACTCAAGTGATAACCCATACTCCAGTGCAGTATTTAGTACATTAACAGATCATTATTTAATTGGTAGAAAGCCTCAATAGACAAGAGTTTGTAGTTGTTACCTGTTCCTCACGACTGATAAAAAGGCACTTGCAGGCTGAGCAGACCATCTTATCTGACACTTCTCTAACCAGACTGGACTCCCGCTGTCTGTCATCCTCTGGGGATCTGTCTTCCAACTCTTGAGAGAAAAAAAAACAAAGTTAGGTATCAAAACAAACAGAAAATTAAGGTATTTGACTTGTTTTTACAACAGAAACCACAGCTACAGTTCACACATACTGTCTGAGGCTGGATCAGTGTTGACAGTCTGCTTTAGGATGGGGTTCACTTCTCTCAGCCCAATGAAAGCATCATCCTCTGGGCTCAAGTGAAAGATGGAGTGGTGCTCGTAACTCGTCGTCATTGTTGTTTTTAAAAAATCACCTGCAAAGTTATAAAAATAAAAACAGATAAACATTGTCCATTTATCCTCAATAATTAACTGTATTAACCTGTTGTTATGAGCTTAGTTAAGCTCTGACAACATTACTGTAATAACCTGGCGTACTAAAAAACAGTTTGATTATATTCTGAAAGCTAACGTTATCTTAGCTGATGTAACTGTGACCATCTGCTCTTTGAACCACACGTGTAGTGACTAATAGTAGCCATTATCTGGATTTAACGATGTCTACCTTCTTCTACTAGTTATAATGGTGTGTTACAACTAGTGGAAGTTACAATTAACTCACTTAGAAATAGCAAACACTTACCATAAAAGGGTGTCACGGAGAGCAGCGCTAACGATGTGTTGCCTTGCGTTTCCTCATGACATATCTACGGAAGCCCGAGAGCGTCAAAAGCGCAAACGAGAAGGCGTCCACAGAGCAAAGGTTGAAAACTGTCTCAACAGTCTGTGGTGAAATACAAATACGTTCACTTAATAACTTTGTACAGGAAAATATTATTCCACTTTATATTTTTTGAAGAATATTTAAATGTTTCTCCTTTAAATGTTGCTTTGCATATTTATTTATACAAAAATATAAATCAACTAAGAAGATATAATTAATGATATTACATATATAGATTACATTGTGTATTGTACTCACTTGTATATTTGTGTCTGTATTTATTGGGGGGTTTCTGATACACTAGCCAACACTTGCTTTTTGTTTTAAACTAATAAATCTTCTTATTTTTGAAATATTCTACTGCTGAATTTAGTATGTTGACGGTAGGAGGAAAAGGTACAAATATATTAAAAATAGGAGCGTTTGTGAGACGATATTTGAACAGAGACTTTATTAGGTGCAACAACAAATATATACAACAATTCTAAATATCAAATGCAATAAAACAATTTTTTTAAAATAGGCCTGTAATCTGCAAACATTATAATTTTGATTCACTTGGATTTACTTTGGTTTCTCTTTGATCTGGTGGTTGGAGTTTGAATCAAAGCTTGTGCTGTGGGAAAGGAAAGGTAGAATATTATAAACTACTGTTATCAAATACAAGTTAACCAGATTGTAGACACTCTCCAGGCTCCCCTTACCAGCAATATTACGAGCTTTTGCCTTTGCCAGACGCTCTTTCACCTCCAGGATTTCAGTAGCGAGGCTTTTTGCCTTGTTTGTGATGCGCTCGCTCCTTTCCTGCAAATCATTCCTTTGATTTTGGAAAGATAATAAATATAGAGTAAAATTATTCTGTTATAGGTCATCAATTTAGGTTTATCCAAAGTTGCTCTGCCTATGCTCATAGAACAACACATTACCTGTCTGCAGAGGCTTGACCATTCAGTTGTTCAGAAAGGTGCTTTTCGTCTCGCAGCAGATGACCAAATGTCACCAATGCATCAACAACTTCATGTCTTTCAACCATCAAAGCCGCTCTTTTCTTCATTTCTGTCTTACTGCAAATCAGAACAAGACTCATTAAGCAAATATAAACAACACACAATCAATAATGTATAGTAGTATGTAATGTAGTGTTTATTCGTCCTTTAATAAAACTAAAAGCTGTTGTGGAACAGGTATGGACATTTAAGAGCAATTCAGGTTGATTGTGTACAAATAAATTAGTGTCCCTTTCCTTAAAAAACACATTGAATACACCTTGTTCGTGGCAGACATTGTGACACTGTCAAAGCAGTAATAGAATAGCTATGATAAAAAACACACTTTTTGGACAATTACTCAAACCAAGCTATTATTAATTTAAGCAGTTTATTTCCCTTCTGCCTTTTCCACAATGAGTCAAAAATGTTCCTGTGAAAAAACTTTAATTGACAGGTTGCTGTGTCTTTACATTTGGTATGCATATTGCATACTATGAGTGCATAATTACCAAAGATGGAAAATAAAGATATTACACTCAATTAACACAAATCATCTTTATAAAGTAAAGTTAAGGACTTGCCCTTGACTTAACTTTCCTGAAAACCACTTGCTGTTTCAATTATAATGCATTGGATTTTTAAATAAAATATAACCATGATGATGAAATGTTTTCTTGTGTGAAGTAGTTGCTAACTTGGTCAAAACAAATGGGCATATCAAAATAGTGAGAGAAAAAACGCTGAGTGACGTATGGTACAACGTCACAGGGAGGCCTCAGGTGGAGACAAACGGTTTAATCCTGGGAGAATAATTTCAACTTCAACAAACTAACGTAAAATACTTGGTCAAAAGTAACGTCAGGCCTACCAGAGAATGATGTCTTCCTCGGCACGCAGTCTTTTCTGCTGGACATCCACCAGCTTGCGTTGGTTTTCTTGGATGGCATGCTGTAGCTCTCTGGTCTGCCGCTCCTGCAATTCAACGAGAAGTCACTTACAACGGTAACATACTATTTATCCAACGTCAAGACTCATTATCATTTAGGCAAGTTGTCAAAGCAGTTTCTTTATATAATGCCATTATTCTTTGAGATGTGCAACTTTAGTATAACGTATTTTGATGTAGCCTACGACATCAGACCATGCTAACTTTAAGAAATTAAGCTAGCTAACATTAGCTTCAATTTACCCTTGAATTGCCATTTCGCGACATAAGGGAAAGTTTAGAAAAAGCGGTCATGGTATGTGTAAGAGCAGAATTAAAAGCCCAATTCCAAAACACTCCCACTACGTGACGAAGTGAACACCGTTGGTTGTCACACCTGAAGCTAAACAAGGGTCCCTTCTTTCGGGTGGAGGGTGTAAATAGCAAGCTTTGGGACGAACTACCCTCTCTCCAGCAGAAACAGGGGATTCCTTAAAAACGGTTTGAAATCAGCCTCCCCTGGACAAAAAATAACAAAAATAAAACTCTCAAAATCTTTGGTGTAAGTGTACAGTCCCTGTACACATACAACACTATAAGACACGGGTATATGATCCTCAGTAAAGAAAATACGAGTTAACCACGATGTTGTTAACATCTTTATGATGATTTTAAATGTCTCTTATTTTGCGCATTTTACAATGTAAATGTTTGCAGTAACGTTTTGTAAACAGCGCGTTTCATGACGGACAGTGGTGAAACCAGGTGCGGACTCGCTGTCGGAGGGCATGATAGCCCGCTCCCCCTCCACACTTGTTGGATTGGAACAGCACTAAATGTGCTGGTGGATCCTCCGCGCGAAAGGAGTGATAGTTTGTAGGGGTGGTGTAGGGTTTTGGAACCCCCTCCGCCGCTTTAAATAGAGCACTTCCGGTGTTGGTGTCAGAGCCCGGATAGCTCAGTCGGTAGAGCATCAGACTTTTAATCTGAGGGTCCAGGGTTCAAGTCCCTGTTCGGGCGGTAGCTTTTTCTTTTCCACCACTATTTTAGGAAGGTGTACATCTTTATTTGTGTACGCTATTAACATTTGGAATTTGTGAGAGTAAATCGTGTGATATTAGCAGAGTAGCATAGTGTAACAACTGTTGCTAAGCATAGTTTTTAGTAGATAGAAGATCAACACTCCTGGTATGTTTTTAAGACACCCAAAGCCAAAAATTGCCGAAAAACCTGTGCCAAACATTTAACCATTTCATTTAAAGCTAGTCATTGAAGTGAAGCTGTTATTACCCACAGTGAGACCTTACATTATCCCCCAGTTGGAGTTGTTGTTTGTGAAAGAATCAAACTAATTTTGGGATTAAACTAGCTCACAAACAAATAACAGTAACCTGGTAATTTACCTGAGATAATCATGGGTATTATCTATGGACAGTGATTGGGAACACCTATAAAGCTAGGAGTTTGTGAAGGTAGAATGGCAACAGTGAAGACCTATCAGACCGGTAAAGATGGAGCAGATTATCCTCTTATGCCTGATTTCTACCTGTCTTTTGACTATACATGCTCAGGTAAGTATACAGGGGATTGGAGTGGGACTGGGTTGTAACACATTTAACAGACTGCAACAAAATTGCAAACAACAATTTCTGTTTTTCTTTTGCAGAAACTTTTGTTCAGCCCAAAGTGGGGCCCCGTTGGCTATAAAGGTAAGTGCAATTTGGATTTGATCTAATGTTAATATGTTATAGCAGTGATAATGCACCAGCTGAAGGCAAATTATTTTTCAGAACATGATGACGATGATAGGACAGCAATGGATGAAATCATAAAAGCTAATGAATTTCAAGGTAATTTGAAAACCCTTTACTTGAATTGTTTTGTAGTTAACACGACAAACAACCTCATCTTGCCATGTGTAAAAAATATATAATTTTAATTGATTTCTGTCTCAGCTTCCCGTCTCATAGATGGCTCTACCACTCTCAGAGAGGGAGACATTGCTGTTTCTTCTGGAAGGCGCTCTAAAGTTTGCTTTGCTCGTAGCTGCCTCTGGTCGAAGTCAGTGGATGGACATGTCTACGTTGCATATTCGCTTTCACCTAAATACTGTATGCTATTTTAGTTTTTTAAGTCTTAACGATTACCACACTTTACAGTAATTTTCATCTTAAATACATAGACTTTGAATGTGATGATTGAATAATTGTCTGTTCATTCTGTTTAAACAAATGCACAGCTGAAATGGAGACAAAGATGATAAAGAAAGGAATGGATGGCGTAGAGAAAGGAACCTGTGTGAGGTTTGTTCCTCGAACTCACCAGCGAGACTACGTTGAAATCCAGCCAAAGACTGGGTGAGAACCTTTGCTTGGAAACTATTAAACCTGCGATCATTGTTTGAATACATTTGGCAATTATAAGCCCCGTTTTAAAACTTTTACTACAATTTAGTTTTGTATTTCTTCCTGTATGTTACAACACTAAACTCACTTCTTTACTGTAAGTTGTTTAATATTTATTGCTGTGTGTGTGTTAATCCAGGTGTTGGTCCTACCTCGGTTCGCGTGGTGGAAGACAGACTGTTTCTCTTCAGAGCCCTGACTGCCTCCGGGTTGGAGTGATCTCCCATGAATTCATGCATGCTCTGGGCTTTGTGCACGAGCAGTCCCGCCTTGACCGGGACAACTATGTCACCATCATGTGGCCAAACATTTGGAGGGGTAATTTCAAAGGGGCGGGAAGGGCGGTGTCATTGAGTAATGAAATCTCCACAAACGATTTATCAAAGCATATATTTAATTAATTGCACTTCTATAAACCTTTTCAAAACATAGACGTTCCACTTATTACATAACAACAACAAAATAAAATGATGGTAAGATATTGTTTTTCGATTTCCAACAGATCGTTTGAGGAACTTTGAGAAATTCAAGACTGACAGTCTGGACTTACCTTATGACTATGGCTCAATCATGCACTTTGGAATGTAAGTAATAATCAAATGTAGATAACTCAATATATTATAATTTGTGTTTATGAATTATGATGTTAAATGTCTATGTTTAGGTTTGCATACTCTCAGGATGGCTCCCCAACCATCATTCCTAAAAACAACCAGAACAGCAAGGACATAAAGCTGGGCCAGGCATCATCTCTCAGCCGCATTGACAAGATGAAAATCAACAAGCTTTATAAGTGTGGTAAGTACCAAACATCCTTACCAAACCTAGTAATTAAACATATTGCTAAATGGGCAGATATTTCCAATCACTTTTTTTGTGTCTCTTGGCAGGTATCACGGATGAATAGGACCAAACTGAATTGAGGCGATACAGGAATGTGCTGAAAGTTTATATACAAATCTAATGTCAAATCATAGAAAATAATTTCAATAAAGATTGATTGAAGCTTTTTATCTGCATTTCCTCTGTATGCGTGCAGTCAATTTGTTTAAACAAGACATGTTTCTTATGTTCAAAAGGGTTACAAAAGTGAGAAGAAGTCATGTAAATGCCCTTAAAACCAAATGTATACACTATATGTAATTTCATTAATCAATAACAGATGACTTAATTGTCAAGAAAATGAAATGTCAACCTACTTGCGTTGGACATGCTTGCATGTGTACTGCAGTAAAATAAAAAAATTGACCAATTAAAGCATGGGTCATGTGATCACATTACACAATAAATAAAGTTGTATTTAATGTAATCAGCACACAAGCAATATACAAAAAAGATTCAATGTTATTCAACTGCCCAACATAATTCTTAAAGGTCTCCTATTATACTCTTTTTCATCAATATATTATAGGTCTTGGATATATACAAAACATGTTTCTGAAGTTTTTGGCTCGAAATAATAAACAGATCGTGTATTGTAGGCTATGGGATGCTACAATTTGTAGCATCCCATAAACCCCTCTGTTTTAGCCCAGTTTCAAAAGTGCTGATTCTCTGTCTGCTACTTACGGTGCCACGCTCCTCTGAGAGATATTTGGTTAAAAAGAACACTATAGCCGCATTCACACCAAGTACTTTGCTGTACTTAATTCCCAGCACTTGGTTCCACCATGGAACTAAGAGCAGATCGCGTTCACACCGGAATAAGTCCCTGAGGGAAGATTACGCAAATAAATTTGCTGACGTCACTACTTCTTCTTCTGTTTTGGGTTTACTGGCAGGCCGCAAACAACTTCACGGCGTGTACTGCCAGCCGAAGTCCCCGGAGTTGGGGGAGAAGTCTTCCGAGTAAATCGCCAGAACGCCGACATCTCCTCATCACTCCACCGCTCCCATGTTTTTTTGTGTGTAGCCATAAGTTATTCTCTCTCTGTTGGTGTGCGGGGCTAATGCTAATAATGCTAATGCCAACAAATACAATGGCGGCTTCACAAAACTTTTCAGAGTTTTAGGGGGTGTGGTTTGCAATTCACCCAGCCAATCAGAAATTTGAACTTTTTTCTCCCCAGGAAAGTACCTGCTCTCTAGCAGGGACTGAAAAGTTGGTGTGAACGCAAAATCCCAGGAACTATCGGAACTAAAAGGGAAAAGTACGGGGAAAAGTAATCCGGTGTGAAAGTGCCTAATGATGCTCTAGGGGGAGATTCAGGTGATAAGGTGGGGGGTGTTACCTTGGTAGGTTATTGGCTAAAGGTTAAACAAGCCAAAACATCGGTATGACTTCATAAAGTGGCCAAAATCTGATCAGCTCATTTTCAGACAGGTTTTTATATAAATGGATCAGGACCAAAAGTGAGCGAATCTTTTTTCCTGAAACTTTCAGAATCTCTTTACACAGAGGGGACACATGTTCATGTATAAATTACATGCAAAAGTGGATTTTGCATAATAGGTGACCTTTAAATCTATTGTGCCTGAAGATACCGGCAAGCAAAACTCACTGAGCAAAGAGTAACTAGGGTATACAAGGAACTCATTTATGGTATGACAGCACATTAATGTATTCTTGAAACAATGCACCCTTAACCCGAAATATTATAGAACTAATGTTCTTAAAGCATCACAGGCAAAATGTCCTAAACTTTCCTCAGTCTTTGCCCCTCAAATTGGCCCCTTGGTAAATATATAAAATTCACTTTGGTGAAGGATAAGGGTTAGTTTTTATATATTTACCTTCATGACAAAATTATTGTGGTCAAGCCAGTTATCAACTGATGGTTTATCGCAAAATCACTGGTTGCCATTACAGTCAGACACAAATTGCTGGTCTGTTGGACTTGGTGGACAGTTATTCTCCTGCTGTGTTGTAGCACCTTTAAAGAGTCTTACTTTCTAAAAGTGCTGAACCTTACATGCACTAAGTACGGGGCACAGTGAAGGTCAGCATCAAGAGCACCTCTTACGGATCAGCAGTGGACTTGAGTAAATTACACACGCTGGATGATGAGGGGTCTTAATCATGCTTCATCATGGAATAACTGCCCAATCAGTGCAGAGCTCTGGAGGAGAAGTGGGTATAAAGACTCAGTGGAGGAGAGGCTCTGGCATCAGAAAACAGCAGACTGAACCTGGTGCACCAGGCTCAAACACAAAATGCATTCTACCATGATCCTTCTGGGTGTCTTGTTCGGCCTGCTGAGCCAGGCGTACACTCTACCTGTTAAGGTTAGTACCAATTATGTTATGGCTGTAGGTCCACTTTAATCGATCTTCGAAAACATAATGTAACTTTTCATTACAGAATTCTACTGGACTATATGAGGCAAAAATTAGGTTGAGAAGGACATACTCAGGTGGGATTTCAAACGAATTTACAGACCATGATCATGATGACATGAACGCAATGGATCAAATCCTGGAAGTCAATCGCAGTAAGGCATAATTGAGTTCTAAAATTCTACCAAACATATTTTTGTATACCCTGGACTTATTCATTTTTTTTTATTACTAGGGTTGCGATTTCCCAGAGGAATGTCCTTCAGAGATGGAGATATTGCCAGCTCGTATTTCCGGAGTGCCATAACCTGCCCTGGCAATGCCTGTCTGTGGCCTAAAGCAGTTGATGGATTTGTTTATGTTCCCTTCATGCTCTCTCCAATATATGGTATGAATCCCCCAACGTAAAAACACATTGTAAAGGCATTGACAATTCAAATCTTTGTCAAATTCTTTTTTTTCTTTTTTTTCGGCAGAGGACATGGACAGAATCACCATAGAAACTGGGATGCAAGACATTACTGCTGGAACGTGTATTAAATTTGTTCCACGTACTCAGGAAGCCAGCTTCCTTGATATTCAGCCTAGATATGGGTGAGCATGATTGCTACATGTGGTTTGAAATGTGCTGTGTATTTCATTATAATATGGTGATTTTCCATTGAGATGGTCATTTCCCGTTTTGTACCCAAAGCTGCTGGTCATTTCTGGGGCAGACTGGAGGAAGCCAGACCCTGTCACTGCAGACTCCTGGCTGCATGTGGTCAGGAGTCGCTGCCCACGAGTTCATGCATGCTCTTGGTTTTGTACATGAGCAATCTCGCTCAGATCGAGACCACTATGTCTCAATTGTATGGAAAAACATCATGGCAGGTTGGCGCATTATGTCATTGCATCCATAGAGCACTTTCTTTACCTTTTGAGTCCTTTTCTTATGAGTTTTGTGTCCTTGTATCTTTTATGTTTTGACAGACCAAGCTCATAACTTCAGGAAACAGGCAACAAACAATCTCAACAGTCCATATGACTACAACTCTGTCATGCATTATGGAAGGTGAGTGATCTTTCAGGCAACATCATTATTGGTTTTCCATGTTTAGCTGGGGCTTCACCATACCATATGCTTCATGTATCTTTTATCCAGATATGCCTTCTCTGAAGATGGTGGACCAACAATCATCCCCAAACCTGATCCTTATGTTCCCATTGGCCAGCGAGACGGACCCAGTAATCTAGATCTTCATAAAATAAATGTCCTATACAACTGTGGTAGGTTGATTTGAACATTCGCCTGGAAGTATATATCTTTCTCTCCTTTAATGATGTTGAATTATCTTTTGATTGATTGGTTTTCTCTCTACTCCCCACTACAGGAGTCAACTAACTGGATCCAGAGTGTGTGTCAAGTTCTGTGGAAAATGGTTAATTGTAACCTCCGGTCATAAGTAGCCTACATTTTATGGGAAACAATATTATGCTAATTTAGTATTTACTTTTAGATAGCTTCCTGCTTTTAGATTGTGTCGAAGTCAGTTCTGAGTACAATCTAGTAGTTTGAGATATACATAAAGTAAATATAAAGCTGCTTTTCACTAATAAAGCTGACATCTCACTGTAGTAAGTTTAACATACGCACTGCTGCCAAGTAGATCACATCTTCAAATCAATTGTTCAATTTCTGCTTCATTCACAAACGTGCTCAATTTAAATAAAGAAAATGTAAAATGTATTGAGTATTAGACTGTTTTTCACTTCATTTGTCACATCTTTATCTTTAAGAAGTATTTTTCTCCCTTTTCTATTCAGATTTCCAGTGAACATTTCTGACCACTGCACACAATTACAATTCTTTAACACCTTCTTTGCAGTTGCTTGATTGTAAAACCCTTAAACCTTTATTTAACTTACATTTCACTCTCAACACTTTCGCCTATAGCCATTGTTCAATAGCCTAGTTTGGTCTACTATGTTATTAGAAAGACAGAGTCTGATTGAACATATCCTCCTGGGACCCAGCCCATTGAAAATGTTCACTGTAGTGGACATTTTGTTTAACATGCATCTCCTTTTACTCTTTTGAGCTACTCTATCATTCCCTGATGTACTGTACAGAGGACATCCTGGTATTAACAGTGATATGTCATTGGTTAAAATTGCATGCTGGGAAGTTCCTCTTTCTTTTCATCCAAAATGGCTGGAATACCAAAAACAACATTTTATAGAAGCAGGAGGATATGTCAAATATTGTTCAATAATTGTAATTTTTACCATGAAAATCATATATGTTCTTGTTTATTAACATGTGAGGAACTATATAATTAGTTCTGAAAGCAATTAAATAATTCAAGTTTTCAAATAACAGCCCTTTTATAAATGTCCATTCTAGTGGACGTCAGGACCATCTTCATTGACTTAATGACTCAATATTGTTGCAGGGGACGGAACTGAAGCAGACATTTTCTGTACCAGATAGTTAAGGGAGATTCGGATTTTGAGCTCTCAGATGATGAGAGAGATGAGGATTTCACACGTGGGATAGAAGAGGGTCAAGAAGAAGAGGGGAAAGATGCAGGAGGCTCCATGAGCGCACAGATACAGACAGAGAGACAGATAGGGACGAGCAGGAAAGACATGGCCCTCTGTGGGCCAAGAGTAGCATGTATGTCTTAATGTTGTTTTTATTTTTAAGTGGAGCCATGAAAAATGAGAATTGCCTCAGGAATGCAAGCTTTGTTTCTATGAGCATGGTCAAATGGAGACCACATCCATAAAACTAGTCAAGATGACCCAGCCCGTGCCGACTGGAGTCAATGAGGTACTTTTCCCACTACATATTGACTACAAAGTCTTTGAAGATCTGGAAAGATTCACCAAAAAACAAAGTCGTTTTTTATTGACCAAATAAACAGCAATGTTCAGATCAATGACTTATTCATGTTTTAAATAAAGGTGAATGTATTATTGTATTAATATCACTCTATAACCATAATACGTTACATAGTCTATCTGTTCATTTTGGCTGTCTTTTTCAAACTAATATGGTCCCGACGTCCTCTACAGTGGACATATTGTAACATTTACAAATTAAATTAAAAAAGTCTAAATTGCAAGATGTTTTTTTAACCCTAAATAAGTAGGAAATCACAAAAAAATGAAATTGGAAGACACTTTTTTTCATCGGGTCCCAGTAGGATATGGAACTTACTCGTAAAAGGTTACATTATTAATAATTAATTAATATAATATGTAAGAATGTAGTTGCTTATTTTTGTGGTCATGTGCCCAACGCATGGAATAATGCCGCGCAGGGGGAGGGGCTTATAGTCGCTCCTGCAGCAGCACACTCCACAAACAAATTACGGTGGTTTGTAGCTAGCTGGTTAGCATAGCGGCATAAACAACTGTGATATTGCGGTACTAAAATGAGCGACAGTGGCAAAGGTTACGGCGAGCGGGTATGTATGAGTAACGTTTGAAGAAGGCTAGCGTTAATATATAAAGAACTATGTTGTAAAGAGGTAACGTTGACTGTTGGCAAACGTTAGCTAGCAAGCTCAACTCAAGTCGAAATGTTAGGCTGGATTATGAGCTATTTTGTCAAACATAGACTTTTTAATGTTCTTGTTTTATTCGCTATTATACATTACTCAACTATAAAACAATAAGCCACGTCCAAATTAACGTTGCATTAAATAATAGTCTGCTAATACCTGTTAACTTAGATAGCTAGCTGGCTACCGTTAGCTTAACATTGATAGCTAGGCCACAGGCTGCAGTGTTCATGCGAACTTTAGCCAACAGCGATATTTTAAACACAAACAGATGATGAAATGAAGGCATCCGTGTTTAACATGGGTTAGAAAAATGTCTTCTCCTTCATTAGCACTCACTCACATTCACACCTAGTATATTCTGTTTGAGTTGTTGGTTTTACTCTGCTGAATGTGGCTCCTATGATTTCATGTCTGTCTTGTGAGTGCTAGTGATGTTATACAAATGAGTGGCAGAAGCATTGGAGTTTGTGTGGTTTACCTTAAACCAAGATAACATTTTTTAAACCCTTAATGAATACACAGTTTAAACTTTAATAGGAATCTTTGACATTCAGTGGTTTTATAAACAGTGTGATGCGTTAGAGGCCACTTTGAATAATGGTTTTATTCTATGGAACATATTTTGTTGTTGCAAAATAAATGTAAAGGTAAAAAATGATAAGTAATTACAGTACAACTCATTTTATTCTCTACCTTTTTTCTTGCTATCGTACACATGTATAGGAGACTGGGGTTCAATGTTATTTTGTTTTTCACGTCCAACAAAAAGGTCAAGACACAACCCAATTGATTGTATACTTCTAACTACAAGTGGCCAATAAGACATAACAGTGAACGGAGAACCACTGAATGTGAAATATTTGTAGGACTTTACATTCATAAATATTTGTATTGTGTGGTCTAAAACATTTTGAAGCATGTGATGATATTTTAATTGCATGTTCAAAGTTGAATGATCCTGCAGTTTTAGTTGAAGTCATTCTTCATCCTTTTCTTTTTCATTAAGGTTAAGATTGGACGAAGAAAATGCGGAAGAAGTGCTCTTTATTTTCAATAATTTGCTGCTCAGATGTGTGAAGCTGAATTGTTCAATGCATGCTAAACATGTGAAGGGGAAGAAGTTTGGGCAGTGTGTGAGATGGGGGAAGTCAGAAGAAGTATAACAATCGAAGAAAGAAGAATAATGTGAAGTAATGAAGTTACAGAAATGAAGTTAAAGAAGTAATCTGGATAAGGCCAAAGCGCTAAGTAAATCTCTGGTCTGTTTGTCAAATGCGTGCATGTTGTTGTCTTTGAACAGTTAAAATGACTACAATTGTTACACAACTGAAACATTTGTTTCTCCATAATATTGACATTTTAATTGTATTTTTAAAAGTAAGCCTATTGACATCACATTATTCATCGATAATATATATATACCTGCATTCCTATTCCACAATCCTAAATTATGTTATTTTTTGTACTTTTTACATTAAACTAATTAGGCAAACGTCACTTTGTCATCTCATTTATCCTAATGAAGGTATTTTGTGTGTGTGTGTTTGGTTTTTTCAGGATTCTCGCTTCTCATCCCGGAGTGTGAGTCCACGAGGCTCCAGGAATTCAGCAAGCCGTTCCCCAGCTCTGTCGCCTGCCCGCTCAAAAGATGGCTCCCGCCACTCCCGCTCTAAATCTCTCTCTCGATCCAGGTCGAAATCTGGGTGAGTGTCTGTGTTATCCTTATTTATTTATTATTTTACAAAACTCCCTCTTGTTTATCTTTTGGAGACGATTTAGAGCAGTTGGTTGTACATAAATATTCAATCAATAAAATGGTGTTTCTGTCTACAGGTCGCACCGCGGCTCGAGGAGACACTATAGCCGCTCCCGCTCCCGCTCGAGGTCCCATCGCCGCCGGTCTCACAGCCGCTCGTACAGCGGAGAGCGCCGGCGCAGGAGCCACAGCCGCTCCCCGATGTCTGATCGACGCCGGCACATCGGCAACCGCGTAAGTACTCAAAGGCTCTTGTGAGTAGGTTATATGACTTTTTTTCCTATTGTAAAAGAACCTGCTAACATAAATCATTATGTTGTCGACTACTAAATGAATCTCCTACTATTTTGATATTTTTAATTGGTTTGAGTGAATTTGTAAGAAAATAAAAGTCTGTCATCTCTATCTCCAGTTTCTTAAATGTGATCTTGGGCTTTGGGAAACACTGATTCACATATCGCATTTTGGTTAACATTTCATTTACCGAACAACTAATCAATACATTTAAGAAGAAAAAAGACAAAGAAAATGATTGTCGGTTGCAGCCCTATTCAGAAGTCGATTAGTTTTGCTTTTGTTCTTTCTGCATGCTGTCTGAATATACTCGGAATAAAGAAATTAAATTGTGAAAAATAAAAAACAAAAGCTTTGGTTTTTAGTATGAAAGACTCTTCACAACTGTAATATCTCTAAAATTGCAGGCTAATCCAGATCCAAACGGCTGCGTGGGAGTGTTTGGCCTGAGTTTGTACACCACAGAGAGGGATCTGAGGGACGTCTTCTCTAAGTACGGCCCCCTGGCGGATGTCTCTATTGTGTGCGACCAGCAGTCAAGGCGCTCCAGGGGCTTTGCTTTCGTCTACTTTGAGAACTCTGTTGACGCGAAAGAGGTAAAAGAGCAGGAGTTTGAAAAGACCCTCCTAAACCCTGAAATACTTTCTGGGTCCAAAACAGTGATGCAATGTTTGTTCACCGTCAGGCAAAGGAGCGAGCCAATGGCATGGAGCTGGATGGTCGTAGGATCAGGGTGGACTTCTCCATCACAAAGAGACCGCACACCCCGACCCCTGGAATCTACATGGGCCGGCCCACATAGTAAGGAAACATACTAAGTTTGTCTCAAGTCTTTGATTTGTATGTATTCTATTGGAGTTAATTATGTATGCTTATCATTTCTTATGTAACACACTGAGAGGCAAATATATATATATATATATATATAATAAGTGCGTTCGACCAACAAAATACAAACTTGAAGAAAAGAGAATCATATATATAAGTACATCAGGTTTCATAGAGCTAAAACATTTCAAGTGCTACTCAACTGGCCTTAGATAAGCCAGTCCTTTAGTATATAAGTGCTTTGTTAATAATTCTATCGCTCGAAGTGGAGTCGAAAGAGATGGGTTTTCAGTCTGCGCCGGAAAATGTGTGAGCTATCTGCTGTCCTGATTTCAATGGGGAGCTCATTCTGCCATTTTGGAGCCAGGAAAGCAAAACCCACGTGTTTTTGCTGATGGGAACTTGGGTCCCCCTCGCAGTGCGGGTGCAGCGAGCTGTTTGGCCGATGCAGAGCAAAGTGCACGTGCTGGGGTGTACAGTTTAACAATGTCCTGGATGTAGGAAGGGCCAGATCCATTCGCAGCGTGGTACGCAAGTACCAGTGTCTTGAAGTGGATTCTAGCAGTTACCGCAAGCCAGTGAAGGGAGCGGCGTGGTGTGGGAGAATTTAGGAAGGTTGAAGACCAGATGATGAGCTGCAGAGGTCGGATGGCACATGCAGTTCGACCAGCCAGGCGGGAGTTGCAGTAGTTTAGGCGTGAGATGACGAGAGCCTGGACCAGAACCTGCGTTGCTTTCTGCGACAGCTGGGGACGTATCCTCCTCATGTTGTAAAGTGTGTATCTGCAGCAGCGGGTTGTTGCAGCAATGTTTGCAGTGAAGGACAGGTTGTTATCTAGGGTCACACCCAGATTCCTTGCAGTCTGAGTCGGGGAAACAATAGAGGTGCCGATGTTGATTGTTAGGTCAAGAGTGGGACAATCTTTTCCCGGAAGGAAAAGCAGTTCAGTCTTGTCAAGGTTGAGCTTGAGGTGGTGAGCAGACATCCACCGAGAGATGTCTGCTAGACAAGCAGAGATGCGTGCGATGACCTGGGTCTCTGAGCGGGGAAAGGACAGAATTAATTGGGTGTCGTCAGCGTAGCAGTGGTATGAAAAACCATGCGGGCTAATGACAGATCCGAGCAAGTTTGTGTACAAGGAGAAGAGGAGGGGACCAAGAACAGAGCCCTGAGGGACCCCTGTAGTTAATTGACAAGGGTCAGACTTGGACCCTCTCCAAGTTACCCTGTAGGTGCGGTCTTTGAGGTATGAGGTGTGGAGGGAAAGTGCAGAGCCTGAAACTCCAAGTTTTTGGAGAGTGCGAAGGAGGATCTGATGATTCACCGTGTCGAATGCAGCAGACAGGTCCAGAAGGATGATGACAGAGGAGAGGGATGCTGCTTTAGCCATGAGCAGTTCCTCAGTGACAGCAAGGAGAGCAGTTTCTTTTGAGTGACCAGCCTTGAAACCAGACTGGTGCGGATCCAGAAGGTTGTTCTGATGGAGATAACAGGAGAGTTGTTTAAAGACAGCGCGTTCAATTGTTTTAGACAGGAACGGGAGGAGAGAGACAGGCCTGTAGTTTATAACATCAGACGGGTTGAGAGTGGGTTACTTTAGGAGAGGGTTTACTCTTGCCTCCTTGAGAGTGTTTGTAAAGTGACCAGAAGTTAGAGAAGTGTTGATGAAATGGGTGAGAAATGGTAGAATATCAGGAACGATAGTCTGAAGGAGGTTTGAGGGGATAGGGTCCAGAGGACAGGTGGTAGGACGGGCAGAAGTAATGAGGGTAAGAACCTCACTTGGAGGGAGGGGGGAGGTTAGTGTGTGGGTAAAGGGAGGGTCTGGTGACCCAGCGGTGAGTCAGAAAAAGAAGAGCGAATATCATCAACCTTTTTTTCAAAGTGGTTAACAAAGTCGCTTGACAGAAGGGACGAGGGGGAAGGGGCTTTGGGGGGGTTCAAGAGGGTGGAGAAGATGGAAAATAGTTTTTTGGGATTGGGATAGGAAGACTGGATCTTATCTTGAAAGAAAGTGCTTTTTGCCTGAGAGATGGAAGCAGAGAAAGAGGAGAGGAGAGCCTGATAGGTTAGGAGGTCATCATGGTGTTTGGATTTCCACCGTTTCCACTCTTCTGCCCGAAGGATGGTTCTTTTAGCACGCAGTGCGTCATTTAGCCAGGGAACAGGAGGGGACTGACGAGCCTGCAGAGATGTGAGAGGACAGAGAGAGTCCAGAAAGGATGAAAGAGTAGAGTGGAGAGTTTCTGCAGCAGAGTTTGGAGGCAGAAGTTGGAACGAGTCAGAGGAAGGGAGGGCTGAGAGCACCGATGAGGCAAAGGTAGAGGGGGAGAGGGAACGGAGGTTACGGCGGACAAGTGCAAAGTTAGAAGAGATTAGTTTGTTATGTTTGGAAAGGGGTAGAGAGAATGAAATGAAGAAGTGATCGGATGTGTGGAGCGGGTTTACAGAGATGTTAGACGTAGTGCAGTTCCTTGAGAATATGAGATCAAGGACATTGCCAGCTTTATGAGTTGGTGGGGATGGAGACAGTGAGAAAGCAAAGGCGGTTAAAAGAGATGTTAGTTCAGATATCTTCCCAGTCTGGAGGTTGAAGTACAGCGGAAGGGCCAGTTTCAGGGATGTGTAATATTATTGTTTTATTTTAGTGTTATATGTTAATTTATAAACCTTTATTTTGAACCCTAAGTGTATGTATACGTTTGAAAATGTTTTTCAATTTACTGAGAACATGGGCATCAAGTCTTCCGGTGTCCCCCAGCAAAAGGCTCTCTGCATTGGAGTGCCAAACTTCTTTTAGTCACCAGCATTATTATTACAACGTGAAAAAAGGTGGATACTTTTGTGCCATCAGTAGGGAACCAATTCAGCCCAGGTGACTTTTATGATCTTTAATCAAAGTGTCCAATTCAGCTGGAAAGTACTTCTAG
This sequence comes from Notothenia rossii, assembly GCF_949606895.1. NCBI lineage: Eukaryota > Metazoa > Chordata > Actinopteri > Perciformes > Nototheniidae > Notothenia > Notothenia rossii. Next base: position 79,390,567 of record NC_136904.1, read on the forward strand.
ATGTAGTAGTGATCATGGTTCACAAATTAAATGGTCTTTATAAATACATCAAAGTTAAATATTAAACATAGAATAGAGCCCTTGCAACCACCACATTATGGCCCAATCCCAAACCACGCCCTACACCCTACCCCAACACACTACCTCTCCGTTTGCGCATTCGCACGGAGGGTCCGCCACATTAAGTGCTGTTCCAAACCAACGAGTGTGGAGCGGTGTGGAGGGGGAGTGGGCTATCAAGCCCTCAAACAGCGAGTCTGCAGCGGTGCTGACTTGAGACCTGCTTGAGACCGGTCTCTACCTGACCGGAGTCAACGCTGTGTGTGTCCGTCAGGAAACACGCTGTTTACAAGTAGTTCCAGTAAACATCCACTGAAAAAATTGCGATGTTAACAACCTCATGATTAGGGGTGGGTATCGTTAAGGTTTTAACGGTACTACTACTTTTATCGATACCGCTTATCGGTCCGGTCTTTTAATGGTACTCTTATCGGTTATTTTGGAGAAAAAAACAAGGTTAACTAACTAAACAAACTGTGAACAAAACTAATATCGCTTTTTATTTAAATTAAATACGTAGTATTTCACATCAAAAGAAACAACAATGTTTTAACAAATCGTATTAAATAATTTGATGACAGAACTGTAAACAGAATAGCCGAAACTTTAACAAAATAAATAACTCAGTTAGCTCTAATCATTAATCTATGTTTTTATAATTTAGTTAACTATTTGTGTTGCTGCTAGCATACATACCACCTGACGCGGAGACGTTCCTCGTGGATGGGGGGGCTAAAGAGCTGCTAGAAAGACAGTCGAACCCGGTGCATTCCTCCGTCTGAATGTGGTGCACTTTTGCTAAATGTTTAGACAAATTGCTCGTGTTACCGCCCTCACATGCTAAACTCTTATTGCACTTTTGGTAACGAGCATTATCCACATCGAGACGGGTAAAGTTTAACCACACCTCGGAGTGCGTTCTCTCTGCCATCTCCTCCGTGTGTGTGTTGCTGCATGTAGCAGCTGCGTGTGTAAACTGCCCCGCCCCCTCGCAAGCAGGCGGGGGAGAGAGAGATCTCTCGCCTGGATTAGAAAGATCGAAAATACTAAAGACGCATTTTGCACACTTTTTGCCTATTAGAGACGGAGTTTGCGACACTAAAACTGCAATATAATGTTTGTGTAGCAATAATACATATATTTTTTACATTACTCCTGTACCGATAAAAAGACAGTTAACGTCGGAGCTTAGCGGTAACACGGTCTTTAATAATTCAGCCCGGGGCCCGTTTAATACCGGGGCTCGGTACCCATCCCTACTCATGATAACCTCATGTTTTTTAAACTTAGGATCATACCTGTGTTTAGTCTAGAAAAAGGTAAATGTGTGCATTTTATTATAACGTTTTGTATATTTACAGATTGTTGCAAAAACTAAGAAGCTTATAATCATCAGGTTTAAAACTAAAAGAGCTTTATTAATTTTTATTTTTTGTCTTTTTTTGCTGTATTTACTCCCTCCATCTGACAGGAGGGAGCCTCGTTGAGTTGCGAGTGTCTCTCCACGGAGTTCACTCCGTCACGGAGGTGTAGTGTGTAGGGCGTGGTTTGGGATTGGGCCTATACTGTTTTTGTTTCCTGTTTTTAAAAGCAATGATTTACCTCATGACCTCAGTAAGGTAAAGTTTTGTTTCCACAAAAATGGCTGTATGGTGCTGCTGAGAGAACACAAGCGTTAACCACAGACTATACAGACCTGACACATTTGAACTAAGCTCTCACTGCTATATCCCCAGGATAATCTTTCAAATTGAGAGGGAATTGCAGGAAATGTAATTGTCTCATCGTTGAACTTTCCTGTGTGCAGCGGAGGGGGGGGAAGCAGCAGTGGAAGTGGTCCAAGCGGTCCAAGCGCTCCTCGGCGCAATTCACGTGACTATGACCGCGGACATGACCGCGGATCCGACCGAGGATACGACCGTGGATCCGACCGAGGATACGACCGTGGATCCGACCGAGGTGGCTATGATCGCTATGACGACAGGGACCACCAACGCTCATACAGGTGACTATTAATCCTTTAGCATAAATCCTCCAGATTATTAAATGTTTTCCCAATTTGTTGTATTTTATCTGAAGCTGAAAAATAGGAAATACAAAAAGTCTTTATTTTGTCTGGTTCCAGAAGGCGATCTCCGTCCCCGTACTACAGAGGGAATTACAAGACTCGGTCCCGATCGCGCTCTTATTCTCCCCGTGAGTCATTTCCACAATAATCTACTCTTTTATTGGCTAATATAAAGGGTTACATTTTGTCTAAAGACTCTGTTTTACTTCACAGGACGCTACTAAATGTTGCTGTCAAGCCCCTCCACCTCCCACACAGACAGGAAATATTTGATGATTGATTTCAGAATAGATCTTCTTAAGGTGATAATCACACTTCTGTTTCTATCGTACATGACCAGTAAATGTATTTTAGTTGTCAGCAGTTGTCATGAATCGAGCTGTACCCTCGTGTTTTTTATTTTGAAATGTTTAAGCAATGTCAGCCGTGGAAGATATATTAATGTTTTTGTTAATGTATTTTTTGTATAACAATTGAGTGAACGCTCATCTCTAAACGGATTAAAACTAAGAGGCTTTCTTTTCCAAACTGACTCATGTCCTTCCTCACAGCATCTGTACATACTTTAGCCTGTTGCTGCTGCAAGGATGTTATAAAACAGTCAAGGATGTATCGTAGCCGTCATCTCATTACATTACTATGGGATCATTTCCAAACTATTTTTGTTCTCTTAACTTAAACAAATGAAATGGAAGTGCTTGTCTTCTACATTTCTTCCTGGGGAACCACCATTAAACTTTCATTAAGCTCAATTTAGTCTAAAATACTTTTTTCTTTTTTTAAACCTTGAAACTTGTCATAAGCTTAAAGACAAGCTACCTGTTTCATACTTATGAAGTTACACTGAAACAGACGCTTACTAGATTGATATATCATATTAAACCATAATTGCATAGATATGGCTAAATCCAGTTCCATCTTATCGAATACCTCCTGTGGCAAATATTCAAGATGACACAAATATCTGCAACCTGCAATTCCAGACCTTTGAGTAATTTAAGTAATGATGTGAAACTAAATGGCAATTCAGTCTGATGTATCAAGCTAATATTCCCTAACCAGGAGCTGTAAATCTGTCTTCTAAATGCCACTGCGTATCAGTAACAAGTTTAAACTTATATAGATACAGCATGTGTGCGTGAAATGGTTATTTGTTGGCACTTTTTATCATCCTTTAACAAACTGATGAGGAAAACTGAACCCTTATTAAATGAAGCTAAACAAGTTAATTAATTTTGTTTAAACTGCTACTCAACATCACAGTCCAACATTGACCCCTACTGGTACACTACAGTACTAACACATCCTTAACTGAATAACTTGTTAAAGCTTCAGATTAGTGTAGTCTGTCGGTGTTATTTTAAAGGGTCTGTTTGACCAAATATTATATATTTATACAGCTAACTCAACTATTTTGACTGAGCAATGCTGATCATTTTGGTTTCATGTGTCCTCATTTTTAAATATCCACCAAATGCTACTATCTTCATTAATGGATTTTATATCAGGCACTTACAGCAACTGCCTTTTTAAAGAAATGTAAAAGCTTCAAACACAAGTGTGGTATTTACTTACAATTTGTGTTTAAAAAAAGTTTCTTAAGCTTGTGTTGCTTTTTTCAAACATTTGAACAAAAACACTGCTTTGAAATAAGGGAACAGGAAGGATTGTATTCAATACATCTTATTAGCAAGGTTTACACAAGCGCAATCCAACAAAAAAGCAAACTAATCATTAAACTGCCAGTTCCTTAAAACTGTATTTGTGAGCAATAGTTGAGTCAATAGTTTATTTATACTTTTATAGTGCACAACATTGCAGAATTATTTACTTTTGAGATCTAGATATGAATGGAAAGTGTAAAATGTGAACTGAAAATGTATTTCTTGTTTTAATCCTGTTTTTCTTGTAATGCTTTTGTTTGCTTCCTGTATACAACCCCCACCCCTTCCTGTTAACATCTCTTTAAAATGTTATATATTTTTCTCCAGTTTAATTCATTGTTAAATTGTTCCTTTGTTGTAATCAGAATTGGTTGATCAGGATGAGAGTTAAGAAAGTATGGGTAGTTAAAATGACAAACGCAGGAAATGTCATGAAGAGACAATAGAGAGCAAAGCAAAAAGACACCGTCGACCACACCTTGAAAAACAACATGCGCCCTTTTCTTCCCCTCTAGTACCACAAGTCCACGTGTGTGTGTGTGTGTGTGTTATTTGTTTTGATCACTCTGTGTTCCCTCACTATTTGTGAGCACACTGACCTAGAAGGGCATAACATGTTAGTGAGAAAGGATGCCAACATATCCTGAGTGTGTGATTAATTTAAACTGCTTTAGACTACTTATAGAAAAGTAAAATGGAACTGCTGTTAAAAGTGCTTATGCTATATGAACTCAGAAGGATTCTGCTGGCATCAGAGAGGCCTGGACCAACTCGTGTTAGCATGTCATCGGGAAGGTAACTGAAGAGCTGTTTTGTAAATAGGCCACAGTTTGGACATTCCTCTGTTCACACACTGACGTAAACAAGCAGAGGAACGGTCACTCCTGCTGCTGGCACACTCTCCACTACAGTAGGGTGGCAGTAATGTTCCAAGGCAGAGGCTAGTCACATGTAGAAACACTCCGGTGCTATAGGCTCAGTCTCCTCCTCCTGGTAGCTGCTGTAGGTACACATCAATGCTCGAGCACTGCAGCCTGTCGCCATTCAGCTCCACAGCCCTTCCCCTTGCATTTCAGCTTTTGTTTTGAAATCTTGCCAAGATACTTCAACACACACCTCCAAAACACACCCACAAACACACACCTCCAAAACACACCCACAAACACCTACATCCCATTAATGTGCTATACCATGAGCTAAGGCTGGCTGAGTGACCCTGAAGGGGCCTCCACGTAGTTAAAATAACTACTAATAAATTATCAGAAAAAACAAATATATAGATTTATTTAGTCTTAATCATCCACTATCCACAAGTGGAAATGCAAAGCAAAAGTGCCATTACCTTTTTTAATGTGTAAAATTGCAGGTCTGAGGACTTTTAATCAGTTATACCTGACAAGGATGTTCAACATTAATGTCTGTTTCACAGTCATTTCTGCACAAGGGCAGAATCTACAAGAACGGCTGTGTTAAGGTTTCACTTTCTGTATTGTTTTAAAACAAAAGCCTGTTTTCTTCTTCTTTTGCAGTTTTATTATTGAAACTAAGTCCTACAAATTCTAAAATGCTCATATTTGTATTTTACATTGTATTTTATAATCTTAAACAGGCATCCATGGCGAGATTCGGACCCCCTGCGTCCACAGCTCTATAAAATCCATATTTCTGTGTCTCATAAATAAATAAGAGGCAAACTGTGGGGATCAGTGACACTGTTTGGGCCGACAAGTACAGTGACAACGACTTGATTTTCCGCACAGTGGCTCTTTTTTTTTCTTCTCTTCCAGCCTTGAGGGACCCAAGGCACGGCCCTTATTATGATTTGATGAAATAACCCCTCTGCTTCCTTAAAGCCCATCCCTTTGCTGAATATACCGAGTGATCATCATGACACTTTCATTCCCCAATGTACTTTCCACGCTGGAGAACCAGGAGTGATCGCACATGCACCTCCAAACATTTTTTCTTGTGATTTTTAAGGGAGATTTTATTTAGAGGCGGTGCTTGTTGGCTCCAGAGAAGCGTCGTAACGACACTTTTTCCCCCCAGTCCCTGTAAAAAGAGTTAGACCGGGGCCAGAGTTGGTGCTGGGGGGTCGCCTATAGTTTAGTAATTTCCTGGGGGGTAATTCCTAGGTTTTTTTTTAACCCGTCAGATTTTCTATTTCATTTTATTTTTTATTTTTTTTACTACTCTGAATTATCGCCACTCTCACTGTTAAGATCTGATATCCCCACGAGATTTTTCCTTCCAGATCATGAACAAACTATATGTTGGGAATTTAAGTCCTTCGGTCACTGTCGAGGACTTGAAGGAGCTCTTTGGGGAGAAGAAGCTGCCAGTGGCCGACCAGGTCCTCCTGAAATCCGGCTATGCTTTTGTGGACTTCCCCGACCAGAACTCGGCCATAAAGGTTATAGAGACTCTTTCTGGTAAGTGTGGATTTGATAAGTGATGCTGTTGGTGACAGGGGCAATTCACAGCGAGTCAAACTGCAAGAACAGGTTAAAACATAATAGCTCGGTGTGTCCGAAATATTAATCGTGGCTTCTGTTATTATTATTTTGTATTATTGCTCGGGACAGTGTTTGCGATCACATCCGTGTGCCATCAGAGTTTAGATGAACGCTCAGCCATGCACGCTCCAACAAAAAAATGGATAATTTATCGATCACAGGACACACTGAGGGCTTTAGTGCCCGATTACCTAAAGAAAACACTAGCCGTCCTTTCGGCATTACCGTGCACAATAACCTATATTTTGGAGATTCCGATAGTGTGGGGCGCTACTTTGCAATCACCCGCTGGAATGTATGGGATGGTCTGATGGTTCGGGTCGGCATAATTATTTTTCACTTATTTTTTATCTTGATTTTATTGAAGAGAGCACAGCAAAGCCAGCGCGGAAAACTTGTCAGATCCATGTTCCTCTGATGTCTGGGTATGTTTTTACGAGGTGTCTTGGAGGTGGGTCATGGGGGTCCGGAGGAAAGAGCTAATAAACAGGTAGCTGAGGGGGGACGAGGTGAGACGCTAATTCCGTGCTGCGCCAGGCCACTCATAATAACGAAAACCCGTGTTCAAGCCTCGCCGAGGAGCGCTTCAAATACACCCCCGGCTGAGTCACGGAGAATTAAAGAAACCTACCTAGAATAGAAAGAGTACAAGTCATTCTCCTTTACCATATCTTCTTTGATGTTGCATTCTTAACAGAGCAGAACAAATACCCCTCATTGCACTGTGCGGGTTGTGGGAGTGGAAAGCATGGCTGCCCATTTCCCCCTACTATAAAGCTTATCATGCTTCATGTTGGCGCCGATTTCTACTCATTTTAAACAACAGAATGTCTCGGTGAGGTTGTTTTTATCCAAACATACCCAGTAGTTTATCCGCCGCCCTGCGCACAACGCGACCTGGTACAGTACTTTTTCTAGGGGTTGGCTGTTTGAATGGGGACGCACCTACTTGGTGAAGTAATTCAAAGTGTTGCTGTGTAGGCCTACCAGCTTGCATTGTTGCTTTCATGACACACAGATAATGTTACACTATCAATTTTCGTCTCTACAGGTAATGTTGAATTACACGGAAAGGTGATAGAGATAGACTACTCTGTTCCAAGAAAACTAAGGTAGGCCTACACTCACTCACTCACACTCTCTCTCTCTCACACACACACACACACACACACACACACACACACACACACACACACACACACACACACACACACACACACACACACACACACACACACACACACACACACACACACACACACACACACACACACACACACACACTTTTGTGTCATCATCCGCCCCATGCTGACTGACCTGTAGGCTTCCGCTGTGAAATATAGCTCGCACATTTCCCTCTTCTCTGGGCTTCTGTGTGTGATTTTTCACTTTCCTGGTCATTTTTTATTTACTGGCGAGGGACATGTAATTGTATTGTGGTTAAACAACAGAAATAAAGCGACAAAGAATCAGTTTAATCCCAACATCCGCAGAACACATGGTGTCTGCTGCCCTATCGCGTGATCTGCAGCAAGGCCTATCCCACTGTAAAACATGGACACACACAAACACACCCAACGCATGCATGTAATAATGGCCTCCCTGATTGGATTTTGTATAAGCTGTAATCACACTTTCGTATTATGCTGCTTCACATACATAATTAGTTTCCCCGCAAGGCTGTTTTCCCAGTATGTAAGCGATAAAGTTAGGTTTCAATATTGACTACTGCATTGCACGATGAGTTGCATACCAATCAGCTGAGCCTCTCCTATACATGTGTGTGTGGGTGGGTGTGTGTGTGTGTATGTATGTATGCATGTATGTATGTGAGAAACACGGTTTGTGTGTGTGCGCGAGGAAAGCTCGAGTTGAATATTTGTGAGCGAATCTGTATTTACTCTGAAATTCAAAACACATTACTTGTACCTCATAAGGAACCTTTTGGTCAGTTTCTAGCAGTGTAAAAACATAAAAGCATTTAATTGCATGGAAATAATAATTTAAAACCCCCCCTTTACGTAATGCGTAATACTCTTTAGTATGTGGCAGATTGTGCAGCCTATACACACTCTCAACACGTATAGCTCCACCTTTTTTTTTCTCTCACAACAATGAGACTTTAGGGAAAGACTACATTGCGTGACAAAAAGGTAAATATTCAAGACCCTTGTGGAGAAACACGTGACCCATACTTTATTCTTCCAGCAGTCCTCTCCCTTCAGTGCAGGCTACACTTTCCTGCATTACAGCCCTCGCTTTTTTCTCTCTCTTGTGGCACACCGTAAAGTAAAACAACTGCATGTTTTAAAGTGTCCAATACTCGAGCTGCTGTGTTGTTTCCTCGCTTTATGGCTCGATTTAAAGGCGTTTTGTAAGCAAGGCGCAAAATGGTGTAAAATGCTGCGCCACTCCCCACAGTTAGCGTGCACGTAGGCTATGGCAATGTTGGGAGAGCCTCATAATGGCTGCCATGATGGCCCTGCACACTGCACGGCTATAGGCGGAATCAGATAGAGAAAATGTCCATACATGTGCCTGCATGTGTCCAATAGGCAGTGTGGAGCTGCTGGACGTGTGCGCATGTTCTGAACAGGCATGTAAAGTGAAATCTTCGCCATATCTGTGAGGTCGACATGAGAGCATCGTATGACAAGTACAGGTGTTCATTTGATTTCGAATCAGGGCGAAATCTCACGTGGAGGTGTAAATGCTTTTCCACGGTGATCATTTACATTGATGTTAAAACCTTCCTACCGTTGTTTATTCAAGACGTAGGGCTTTTGGAGATTATTACAGACATATTTTCATTAATTAAAATTTTAAATCTTAAAATGCGTTGTTTCGTCTTGCAGTGGATATTGTTCTTGTGTTTGTAGAGATTTACCTGATGCACATTTCCAATATAATTAATATGTAGATGTAATCCATTCGAATTTTCTCAGATATTTTGAGAAAAAAACATTTATATTTAAGTACACTTTAGAATGCTTAAACAATTTCCTATGTCTAAATCCTGTATTCTGATCATAATATAATGTACACATTTTGTTATGAATTATATTTGTAATGTATGTATGGTTACTATAGTGACAGGGCTTGAGGAATGAACCATTTGACAGTTGTTGTTGTTGTTGTTGTTGTTGTTGTTGCTGCCATATTAATGTGGGAGCTCATCTTCAGGCCTGCTGGCAGTTTTGGGCTTTGTGAGGCTGCTGTAGTTTCAGCTGCTTTTTGCTGTGTTTGCTAATTGTGTTTTATTGTGTTTTTCTGTTGGTTAATGTCTTTAGTGTGCTAATAAGCATAGTGGGATATACCATTTAAATTATATCAAATTTTAAGGGTTAACTTTGTCATTGTTTTATTAAATTATCTTAGTAATACAATTATGTTTGTAAATACGCTTAATCTGAAAAGATTGGGCCTTTTCCAATGCAATTTAAAATCAACATAGAATAGATGCATTTTTGATGGTGTATTTATTTTTGTAATGTTATTTCACTTTTGATTTATACATTTAAGAGTACTCCAAATAGGTCAGGTTTCATATCATTTTGATATAATTCATTTTAGCAGAAGTAAACTATCTTTTGGATTTTCTTTATAAAAGCATTTGAAGGTTCTTGTTTTGCAAAATAAAGAATCATAAGTTGCACCTTAATTGAGTTTAGGAAATGATTTTATCAAAATTAATTGTGAAACAAGTGTAATAATAATGTAGGTTATTTCCTATAAATTCATCTTGTATTTCGATGCTGAGAAAACTGCTATTCAAAAGGAAATGTTCTCCTATTAATTGTAATTGTAGATTTGAAGTATCAATAGTTAAATCATTTGGTTATCAAATAATAAATACAATTACATTCTCAAAACATCAGAGAAAAAAAAGTAGATTTAGGTAGAAAGATTATCAATAATTATTTAATTAATATTGTCTTTATTTGATTAGAAGAATACATCTTAGTTTGAAGAAAATATTAGGTTTATTTACTCAAACCTGAACATCTTTCAGACATTTTGATTTTGTATTTGTTACTTTTTTATAATGGTTGCTTATTTTGATACCAGGAATGAGAGAACCATATTTCTTTTACCTTTTGTAAACTTTCTTGTTAAGCAAAGCAGGTGGCTGTGTCCCTGCAACACCAGGAAACAGAGTGTGACTTGATGTTAATTGATATTTGGCCTATATAAACAGTATGCAGTGTGGTTTGACTATCAACAGGCGAGGCTGTGAAGGTGTGGACAAAGACACTACTGTTACTCCTTTGTGTGAGTCATATCAAACTTGTGAAGTGCGTTGTCCTGTTGTTGTGCGGTAAACACGTTTCACAGAACAATATATATGATTTTTTTATTTGCTGTTCAAGCCATTGATAACAAACACAGACCTTTTTGTTTTTACCTCTCTTCACCTGGAGTGAAAATGTGCTCAAAGAACATGTGATGAATTTGTGATTGAGTCCTTACTCATGTGGTACATTTTATTAGCACTGTATCACAAGAAACACATGTTAAACTATTGGTGCACTTCATAGAAATCCATTTGCATGTGAGTGTTGTTTAATAAAGTTAAACTGATTGCAATACCTTTTTTTCACACCAAAGGATACAGACCAAGAAGTGGGTGTAAACATCTGCATTGCACCACAGTGGTGCACATGTGTGTGTTGGGTCGTCAGTGCACACTGAGTCAAAACAGCGAAATACGATAGCCATCAGTTGATCCACTCCGAATCCATTAATACTCCCCAGTTGATCCTGGATGTAGGGGAAGCTCTCCAATTTAGACTCCAGTTTTGTCCGGAGTGATAGCAGAAGGCAGTGCACTGCTCCCCTCTAAACCCACATCCGATGCCCCCCTCTCTGACTCCTCATGTCCCCCTCACCTGTCTGTGAGGAGCGATGGCTCAAAGTGATCCGTTTAGTCCAGCGATTGAAGCAGATTCCAGAGGTGTCTCTCAACTATGTTAATTTTCCGCCTTAAAGAGCCAGTCATTGTCTTTAACTTAAGTTGGTTCCATCTGACGTTTTTTCACTCATTAAGAGTGACTCCATGTTTTGGAATGATTTATCTTTGACAGAGCTCCTGTGAACAAAGATTAAACACTAGAAAGTTCTCCATTTGCACTTCAAGAAATAATGACAACTTGTTTGGTATCGGCTGAAGCCTTTTATTTCAATGTGTTCAAGGCACTGCATTTAAATATCAGCTGTTCTCTTAGCGCTACAATATTGTATAGCAATTATTAACTTTTGCTTGAATGTGGACTAGGATGTATTTTTTCTCCTGAAGCGATATCAGACTTACTAGTGCAACAGAGTATACGGTATAGCTTAAGGGAGCCATGAGATAAGATGCGAGAGCATTTTAAATTCGTTGTGTGTCTAACAGAGGGGTGGGATTGCTGTTTAAACTCCCCAAGAGGTGGAATCTTTTCTTTTTTTTTACAGACACTTGCATGTACATCGCAGCAGCAACTGTAGAGATTGATTTCTCAGTAAGCTGCCATTCACATTCCGCTCCAACCTGTTGCATGAGTAAATGTATTACTGCAGAATGACTCATTATTTTGCCTGCGTTTTTATTTTTTGCCTGTCTATTACACATTTCCTCTCACTATTTCTTAGTATTTCATGATGAGAGTGATTGATAGTCCATTTTAGAAGTAAACAAACCCTTATTGATCAGAGATTAGCAGCATGGAGCCTCCTTTATCTGAGCCACTTCAGCCATTCTTCTTCTTCTAACGGATGAAAAATCCTCATTCTGTTACTAGAAAATAAAATACATTTTAATATCTGCATACTGTTAGCAACAGAAAAATTTTGAAAGGAAGTATGGAGCAGCTGTTCATTTAAAAATGACTCCCCTCCAGAAAACAACCTGGTAACATACCACACTACTCATAATCATTATTTATAATTCATTAAATATTCAAATAAAGCACATTGAAGACATGAGCAATAAATCAAACTCTGCCTAGCTTAACAGCATCCTAAAACATCTGCTCAAACTAATGTTCGTCTATCATAGGAAGTATTTGACAAGTAGGTAAGAAGCACTATTAGCAGTTCAATTACATTTATTAGAAATGATCTCAGTTATCCAAAACTTTGTATTTCTAATCAATTACATTCAATTTCTGAAAATGATATCTTCTTTTATTCTCACTTTGTACAAAATCTAAGTATGACAGCCGTCCCAATACTTCACATAGTTGAGCAACCTGAGTTTGAGCAGATGTTTAAGGATGCTATTCAGCAAGGCAGGGTTTGATGAATTGCTGGAATCTTAAATGTGCTGCACTTGAATATTTAATGAATTCTAAATAATGATTATGAGTAATGAAGTTAGTACCCATGTTCTTTTTTGGGGGAAATATGTTGAGGATGTAACGGCTGCTCTGTCTCTCCTTCCTTTTCTATATCCCTCTGTTCCCCTCTGTCTGTCTGTATGTGTGCAGCATGTGGATATGAGTGTTTGGCAATGAGGGGGTTATGTGTAGATATGTTCACACGCAGCTTGGAGAAACACAAAAGCTATAAAATCCCAGCTAAAAGCTACACACTGGAGGAACACTTTATTACTCTGACCCCTCCGTGTGCCAGTGCTCACAGTGTGCCCAGGAGGGTGTGGTGGCTGTAGAAGGATGGGCAGCTGAGGCGCACAGCAGGTGGCATTTCTCACACGGCCAGACCCCGTCCTTGTCCCATATCAACACCATATAACCCTTCTGGAACTTTATAGCCCTGATGGGTCTTGGACAGGTGAAATTAATATGGCAAAAACTCCCAAAAGCCAATCAAGGTGATTCACGGGGCCGTAATGCTTACATGCAGCCAATCGTATGCAAGCAGTTTGAGTGGTAGGGATCGAGACTCATGAAGAGGCTCCATTACGCTGGCTCAGGGCCTCACGCTGGGAATGCTGTTGGCCTGAAGCTTCAACCAGGTCAAATGGTTTTGTTAATCTCTTCTATCGGACGTTTGTATCCCGCACATTTATTTTACCGTGCCTTGACGTTCTAGGGAGAGGCGGGGTCAAAGGGGATCAGGGGCCCTCAGAGTCAGAAGGTGAAGGGTAGTTGGTTCTTTAGTATCATGAATAGATTACTAAAAGGGACTACTGGGTTCAGGCATAGTGATCCTGAACCAGAACTTTTATAAAGATTGACATTTGTTCTTGGAAAGTCAAGTAACATAAAGAAATGAAAATAAAATCTACACTATACCCTAAAACTCTGCTAGACCCCTCTCTCTAGGTGTATTAAAAAAACTAACAAAGCAGTAAGGAGTAGTGGCTGTAGGAGCCTCATGGCTACGCCTTGCATTTTATTTATGAATCTAAGTGATTATGTATGAAATGAAAGATAAATTAGTATTCTACACGAACCACTTCAATTTTGTTTGGCTTACACACACACACACACACACACATACACACACACACACACACACACACACACACACACACACACACACACACACACATACATACATACATACATACATACACACACACACACACACACACACACACACACAAACACTGAATGTGATTTGTTGTAAAGCAAAGTTCATTCATTTTATAAATGTAATCCTTTTCTTTGAAACAGTCTGCCCCCCCCACAATTCAAATCCTTTTCTTAACACAACCGTAACATTCATATATGGGGCTACCCTTAAGGATTGTTTAATGTTACTCGTTTGAGTTTTTATGCTTTTGAATACCTTTGGAAAAATTATTGTATGATATGAAATAATATGCAGTTTGTAATCATCTTTTAAGATTGAATTAAAGTGTGTTGTACAATAGGTAAGTGATATATGATGGCAAGTTGCCATTAAGGGTTTTATAAATACATAGAATCCAGTGCCGGTGGCGTCTTACTGTTATCGACGCCCACCCAAACTTTTCATACAAGATACAAAGATGATTTGAATAAATGGTAATAAATCTAAAGGTGGAGTGATAATATGGAACTATGGGAGGCAGAGACGTGTCCATAGATAACATCACCATAATGCAACACAGACAAGAACACAGCCTCAATTATACGCTTAATACTGAGCAAAGGAAAATTAGCTATGTGAAATTCAAGCGTAACTTTTTGATCTAGCCAGAAGATATTTATACTCCGAGATTCTAAATTCTATGTCCATTCAGAGTAGTAAAATGCATCCTACTGTGCACAATATCCCTGGTTTTAGAGAATAGTGTAGTCCTGTTTGCATTCAGCTCTAATTCCAAACAGGTCAGCTTCCTGTGAAACAGCAGATGTGGAAGTATAGTCTTTTCACATTAGCAGCACCTTGATGCAGGAGCAAAACTGTGCCATTGTGCGACTTAATGTGTGTCGTCGTGTGTGTGTTTTCAGGTAGCGCTTTTCTTCATTTCCAACTGTTTCAGGTTTGGTTCTCCAGGTTGCCATAGGAACCAGTTTTGGAGTGTTTTTCTTCGTTATAGGAGGAGAGCTGTAGCGATAAAGGCTTTCAGAAAATGCACCCAAAGTCCTCCAGTGCACAGAACACTACGCCACATAATCTGCATGAAACAAAAAGTTGGGTTAACTCCCTGATATTCATTCTACAAGTGATCATTAACATATATTTTGATATCACTGTAAGAATCACATGATTACAGCTTCAATTTGTTATGAACTGCTGTCAGTTTGGGGACCCTGTAATTTCGACCTATTTCCCTGGAGAGTGGAGACTGCACTTCTAGCTGCAAGCCCCGGCCTGCAATCCAAGCTACGGGCGTGCTGTGGTCAGAGTGCTGATTTTATATGACGGTGAAAACATGGCATGGTGAGGGGGCTCAATAAAAATGGCTGTGTAAAGCTATTGCTTTATTGAAACATTCAAGTGCTCATTTTTCTTCCCACAACAGCGGCAGGGAAAACTGCTGAGTGGGCTGTCCATCTATGTCACAGTGGCAGCCCTTTTGTGACCTTTCTTATTCATAAACCCAATTCATAAACCCACTCGGAGCCAACATTTCCATCCTTTTCCATATGTATGCAACGGAAGCTGGGAAACTCCCCCCCCCCCTCCCAACAGAACAAGTCTTCCACAGTAAGGTCTGCAAACAGCTGAGCCTCTGACACAACCTGGAGCACAGTCTGACCATTGTGTCTCCTCTGTCTCCGACTGAAGAGAAGACTTCCGAGTCAAGGACGGGTTTATGACCCACACGCATGCTTATGCTTTCCTCTCAGTGTGTGTGGGCTCTACTGCGTGGGGAGAAATGAGCACTTCTGATAGAGGGCAGCATTTCTTCCCCCCTGTCACAGAGGCTGCTGGTGGCTTGTAGAGGATTTACCCCTCACACAGCAGACTGTGATGGGTCTGCTCACAAACAGGGGGATTTATGGGTGCGTATTTGACCGAAATTGTCCATATCAGCCCTTAATCTTGCCTTCTCTAGATCTATAAACAGACCGATTCCAGGCTGTTACGCCGATGATAAAATGTATTTAACGAAAATCCCAACATTGAGCAGTTACATTTAACTCCACTCTGTCTTTAGACTGTCCTCCCAGTCAACTTTATTTTAGTTCAAGAGCGAGACATTTTAAATGTAGATATCAGCTGCAGTGCAAGAAATAAGAGGCCTGAAGAAAGTAGAAGACTGGGGGAAAATTCTAATGTTTGTAGAAGGCTGGATGAACTATAAATCATTAAACATGTGGGGGGGTTTTGTGAAACCCTCATGGGTAGGAACTGACCCCTGGGCTGGTTGCGTGTCCATTAAATATGAAGCTACAACCAGCACAGTTTTGCTTAGCTCATCTTAGCATAGCATACTGACTGCTTCTGGTCTTAATGCAAAGATGAGCTAACCGGCTGCTGCTGCCGATGGTCCAATGGGTATTGTTTTCCCCAATTTTAAATTATTTGATAACAAATCCTGCGTTTTGGTCCACTGATTGTTATTATTTCTTTATTTAAACCATATCTACATTTTAAAACATTCACTCTGTGCAACCCTATGGTTTTTACAGAACTCAGCTGTGGCAGCAATTTTTTGCCTGTCCTTCAGTTTCAGCAGAATTTGTGTTTATTATTATTACATGCCATAAAACCTGTTGTTTTACACAGCTGTGCTTGATCCTGACTATGATTTGCCGAGACCGGGCAGGTGCTGGAGAGTAGGACTGCTCCATCTGCCCCCCTGCCAAATGACCGAGCCCATGCCAAACCCAGTCAGTCACACTGTGAGACAGAGCATGTATGTGAAAGAGAGTGTTAGTGAGAAACCAATGGAAGGACAGAAAGAGAAGAATAGAGTTTAGGGAAACAGGAGGACCCTATGGGAGTCCTTCTGATTGTATCACACCACATAACATTTCAGTGGAGTATGTTCATGCAGCTGCACACACAGGGCCAGTGAACAGAATGTGAAAAAAAATGTTTGTAGTTTGTTGTTTCCTCGCTGACCCTCGGTAATGTTTCCCTGGAGGCCCAGAATGTTTTATCGTGAAGAGGTCAATCTGTGTGTGTTTCACTAAGCAGTCCATACTCTTGGTTTCCCATGGGTGCAGTATTGTAGCTGCTGCGGTAGCTCTCCTGTAAGGGTGAGTGCTATCTTAGTCCTGAGGTTTATAATCGTTTATGTTCCCACTTTAAATGCACTGTTTTTATGAGTTAAAAGGGAACTATCATGCAAAATGCACTTTTTGATGTCTTTTATACATAAATATGTGTCCCCGGTGTGTCAGGGAACTCACAAAGTGTCAGAAAACAAAACCCTCTCCCTTTTCCTCAGTACCCAAATCTCTAAAAACGGGGGTACAACGGAGCTGATCCAGATTTGCGTCCGATATGATGTAATATCCTAAATGTGGAACCACGGCACTATCAGAAGCGTTGCTATCAGAAACAATGCCCGACTGTTTTGGACGTAATATGGTCTTTGTTTACATTAGCAAGCATCGCTAACACTCCATACTGTTTCAGAAATAATCCTTGATGTGGTTTGGAACATGATATGGCATTTAATCACGGCAGCATCTAGCTGTATCTCCGGTAGAATTCTGAGCAGGCATTAGCTCCCCCCCGAACCTGCACTTCTCTAACAGGGCTGGAATAGAGGGATATGAGGGATCCCTTAAATGCATGATCTGTTTGGTATTTTGAGCAAAACACATCATAGACATGTTTTTTATAGATTTTTATATATCTGAGACCTATAATATATGCCTAAAAATTGCATAATAGGAGGCCTTTAAAGATCACGAATGAAAACGAACAAATTAGATTGCAAGTTTATGGGATTCCAGCCGATTGATTGATTGGGCGTATGTGTTTAGCATAGACTTCTTCAGCAGCATCTCTGCCTCGCACATGCAAACAACGTAATGACACTGATTGATGAATTGTCCGTCCCTGTCAGGTTAAATGAAGCACACACTGACACAAATCCAATTAAAATTGAAGAGTGTCCCTATAGCAGAGCACGATCTGGTTGAAAAAACCCAAAGGCAAAAGCACGGACATCTTCAGCTCGGCAGGATAGTAAATATTTGATGCCTAAGCAGCCATGCATGAGCTCACGTTGGAGGGTTGCAAAAGTGAATGGGGTCTTGAAAGATTGCATTTTTTTCCCCCGCATTAATTTACTGAACATTAACACGCTTATTCTGTACATGTTTCAGGGGATTTTTTGTTGAACTTCACAAGGTGCAGCTCACTCGAGGGAGTCACGCTGCAGCATTCAGTGCTTGTCTTCCCTCCGTCATCCTCCTCCCTGCATGTGAATGTCTTGTGTCAGTGTAACATGTCATGCGTACCACGTAGATTGTGTGCGTTGTCTCTCGCCGCCTCCCTCCAGCTTACAGTCATTGCTCCCCTGGCACAGCACAGGATGAAGCCGGCTGTGTGTAAGCATGACAGGGTGTAAATAACGTACAACTCTATCTTATGTATTGTGAGCTGAATGTGAGCCGCCCGATCAGATAGTGTAACAGAGACAGGCAGTTTATTCTTAGTAGAGTTGTGATTACCGCTAGTGAAATTCTTCAACAACACTAGATGTTTGCATGTGTGTGTCCATGTCATTGCACACATGTGTGTTCCTGCCATTCCCCCAAGCGGGAGGCAACAGTTCATTTCAGAGATTGTTGCTTAGATGGTTTTGTTTTAAGTGGTGTGAGGAGTGACTCCAGGCGGGCCGTTTTCCGGTCGCTCAACATTGCGGGAGAATAAATTACAGAGATATAGAATGACTAGCTTCAAAGGAGAGTTTGATGTCAGCAGTGTGGATGCAGAGCAGCTGAAGATGATACATCAAATATGCTGCACTTTAAAAAAAATTATCTGAATTTTAAAGGACTTGTTTCTTCTTCCTGTTGACAAGTGTAGCTGTTGCATCGTTTGATGGATGAACGACCACCTCAGACGTTTAGGCCACGTTTACACGGAGACGAAAATTAACCTTAGTCGATATCAGAAAAAAGTCTTCCGTCCACACGGAATCGGCTCAAGAAACGTGTCCGTCCACACGAGACCGCTCGACCCGCTGTAGTACATATGCCGGGCCTGTAAGTGGCGCTTTACTTCCGCCACAAAATACACCAAAAGCAGCGAATAAGACTTTCCGTATGGTTGCCATGGTTGCCTGGTTGCCCTTCAGTTTATTCTCCGTGGTGGATTTAGCAACATGTAGTTCTCCATGTCCACTTGTTGCTGATGGTTGTGGCAGAGGAGCTGTAGATTTTGCAATAACATCTGTAGCATGGTCAGTAGCGTCTGGAGCACGAAAGCAACCCTGTGATCTGCCATTGTTGTTGTTGGTGAAATGACGCGGGAGTGAGCAGCAGAGGTGGGGAGAGGCGGGGCTATGGCGTCATCGCTATCAGGAAATGATCGTATAGGACGTACACACGGAGCCGTTTGGCCCCCCAGAGCGTTTCGTCCGCAGATCTACCCACCTTGGGAGCCGTTATCGTTTGAGGGCTCCGTTTCCGTGGTTCCGTACCGTCCATACGATAGAGAACTGTAGCAGATACAACCCGTTTCGTCTCCGTGTAAACCTGGCCTTCTTACAGTATTGCTGCTTCCTCCAATCACCAGACATTATCAAAGCTGGCTTATCCCTTCGCTAAAGGCACATTATTCACACATACACACATTCTCACACACAAAGATTTGATCAAATAACATACATGCCAGCAGACAAAAAGCAGCTCTGATTTGCATTTCATATCAATTTCATATCACTGGTCATTTTTTGCAGGCTTCTAGCATCCTTGTAAAAAAGCAGCCCCCCACTGCAGATGTTTCTACAGAGAGTGAACAATCTAATAACCTGTGTTATATTTACTCAGCAGTTGTGTTATGGCTGTCTTGAAGAATGAGCACCTATGTTTTCAGTTCAGCCCTCACTCCTAATAGCCCCTTCAATTTAGACAGGGTGATTGTTAAAGAGGGGAACCAGCCTTGTATGTTTTCTGCCAGGAATGATAAAAGCTGCCGGCCTGTAAACGCTTGCAGATTTGTTTTGGTGTTCCTATGTGGAGGAGAGTTTTAAGCCTGAGCAGGGCTGGAAATAGTTGTTAAATTAGTGGACTGCAACCTTGAATATCTTGTCTAGAAAAAGAGACCGTCTCTAATTGTTATTAATATTGAGCCTCAGCTGGTACGCCATTTGTTTGGTTTGTTTTTTAAGCTTGTGCTGTTGTACTCAGATACTCTAGAGTTATGTCAGGAAACCCAACCTGGAATAAAAACGATGAACAAATATATTTGTTGCGCAGTTTGTGGAGGCTGCAGAGCTTTATGCTTTTGCGAGTTGAAGACTTGCTCAAGCTCAGCAGTCGTTTAGCCTCTACTTCCTTATAGATACATACATAGGAGGTACCAACAACAAATCTTTCCCTCAGGCTTTCACCAGTAATTCTTCTTCGTCTTCTCTGTTTTTCTTTAAATGCTGCCCACACACAACAGGCATTTCCACCCGCCCTCCTCTGCAGCCAACTTGAGATATCGATGTCTACTCAGGATATTTACTCAAGTATTTATCGCATATTGATCAGTGCCGACAACCCTCTGAGCTTCCCCGATAATAGAATAAATCTACGTATTACATTCCCACACAGCATACAGGCA
Source organism: Notothenia rossii (assembly GCF_949606895.1). Taxonomy (NCBI): domain Eukaryota; kingdom Metazoa; phylum Chordata; class Actinopteri; order Perciformes; family Nototheniidae; genus Notothenia; species Notothenia rossii. Next base: position 79,410,990 of record NC_136904.1, read on the forward strand.
TCCACCTAACAAATACACATAAACTGAGCCTTGGATCTGAATCAGCCTCAACTCCCCCTCATGCCCCCTGCCTTATATCAGAGAGTAGGTCAGGATTCGGAGCCATTTTGGCCGCAGGATTAGAGTCTGACGGGGATAATGCCACTTCAGCCACTTGTAAGTCACGTGACACAAGATGATTCAAGGTTTTGTGAGGAGCACTTTGTGTGCAATGAATGTATTGGAAGCCCTTATCCATTTAACTCCACCCATATTATAGAACTGATTCCCCATGACAGTAAGGACAATGTGTGTTGTTTTTCCATACACGCTTTAGCAGCCCTTGCATTTAACACAATCCTGTCAGTAAATATAATCCAGTGTTTCTAATGTCCTAACGGTTGATGTAGTTGTAACCTTAAACCTGTTAGTTTTGTTCCCCCCCCCCTCAACTAGTACATGTGTGTCCTATAGAAATAATCCCACCACTTTGTTAATCTATTCATGGTTTATCTGGGATGCAAACTTTATTTACTTAAATACACTTTACTCACCGATGTAAAATAAATTTGAATCTCTGTTCTCATATATTATTTTGAGGAAGAGGCAAGTTTTAATTGTCTAAGTGTAACCAAAAAGATAAATACATAGATTTATTGGTCAATTTCAATTTTTATAGACACCAGGTCTCTGAATTTATTAAAAGGGATTCAACTCACAATCACCACCAGCAATTTCTTTGCTCTAAAAATAATTACCCAATTACTTAAATTGTTGCCTCTTCATATGCTCTCAATCACCTTATTAATTACAGTGCAAATACTGAAACGTTGACTTTAATTAAATGTATTATGTTGACAGATTTCATATAACTGTATTAGATTAGTTGAATGCAATAATATTAACTTGACCCAACTATTCTTGATTTAAACTTAATATTATTGCTTTCAACTACTCTAATACAGTTATGTGAAATCTGTCGACATAATACATTTAATTAAAGTCAATGTTTCTGTTTTTTCAGTGTAACTGAATTTTTTAAGCCCTTAAATATTTAGTAATTACTTACAATATAATCATAAATGTTGGAATCAATGTGCTTTGTCAGAAAGAGCCCTTCCACATATGTGAGTCCTCCATGTTGCACTGCCATGTTTCTACAGTGGCCCAGAATGGACAGAAAGGCCTTTTTGCGTTCTAACGTTGACATGGCATCTTGATTTTGATGCAGCAAATGCACCTGAAGACCACAGTAGGTTCAATTATAGCTTGGAATGGGAGGTATTCAATTGTTCACAATCTACAACCTGGCCTCTAGATGCCACTAAAATACTACACGCTTGACCTTTACATTAACTGATTAAAATTACATTACATTTCCCTTTATCTAAACAGGTAAGTCTTTATTTGAGATCATTATAAATATTTAATTATATACAAACATCAACGAAGTATCAACTTTTAACTGTTGCATGCTAAAAAGCATTATTGAAAGTATGATTTTCCAAAACTATCTAAAATAACATCTAAAACAATGCATGTAAAAGCAAACACAAACTACAAGAGTGCAATTTTTCAGATCCTTTAAAATGTAAATGTACCAAGATTAATTTGATCAAAAGCACTCATCAAAAACCAACACACCGTTTCTCTTAAATAATACATTTGATTTTACATTAAACTCAACATGCGTGTCAGCCAGCGTCTCCCGGGTTGGCACCGTTTCTCGACCCTGTGTTTCAGAGCTGCGGAGTGTGTTTTGTTATTTCCAAAAAGCTTTGCTGCTGGAGGACTCCTCAGTGACGGCAGCTGTGACTGGCAGGTGTGTTTTTAAATATGCCGCTTACTGACCAGGCTTGTCAGTGTTTCTGTATCTCAGAGAGTAAATCTTCACTCCCCACCTGCTAGTTGCTTTTTGTGTTTTCACTCTGTGAGGAACTTCCCAGCAGACAGAGGGAGGGGAAAGAGAAGAGGTAATGCGCTCACGTGTGTGTGTGTGTGTGTGTGTGTGTGTGTGTGTGTGTGTGTGTGTGTGTGTGTGTGTGTGTGTGTGTGTGTGTGTGTGTGTGTGTGTGTGTGTGTGTGTGTGTGTGTGTGTGTGTGTGTGTGTGTGTGTGTGTGTGTGTGGTGTGTGTGTGTGTGTGTGTGTGTGTGTGTGTGTGTGAACAAGTAAAGCTCACACTCTAGAGGAAGCTGGAAGGGAGTAGTGAGACAGGAGGGACAATGAGAGAGACTGCAGAGAATCATGAGACAGGCAGGAAGGAAAGCAGGCAGGGAAACAGTTTGAGGCCTGTTGTGTGCGTGCAGTATTGATCCAGGTTAACCCTGACGGGACCTACACCTATGGCAGGCGGCTCAGCTTTCCAGCTACTGTATAATACCTTGTGGTCGGCAGATTAAAGGATGAGACCTCAGGAGCAAGCTGCACACCTGAACATAAAGCAAGAGAAGCGGCCACGAGGAGCAGCCGACAGCGGAGCCACACTGCAGCGCCGCAGCATGAGCTGGTATCCACCTGTCAGCAGCTCTTAGCACTGAGGTGTGTGAGAGAGACACAGAAAATGCATCAGTGTGTGTTTGTAGAGAAGCTTTGCATTTGTGTGTGTGCTTTCGTGTCAGCTGTGTCCCTTCAGGCTTGCTGCGTGCCTGTCACTGACAGTGCTGACTCGCTGCTTTGTGACGGGACTCAGAGGAGTACTCAGTGAAGGAGTAGCGGCGTGGAAGGGCAGGCGAGCGTCTGATGTGTGCAGGACAGGACAGAGCAGCGTGGCACATGACTCTGCAAGTCTTCTTGAATCATCTTGCTGTTTAGTTATTTATTTGTCTGACGTTTGGGGCTTGGGGTTGCAAGAGAAGTGTTTTTAGCAGCAGTAGATGTAACTGTTATTGTTGTAATTGCAGCTCATTGATTGTTGGCTGCATTGTGCGTGGTTAGACATGATTTCTGGACAGGAATGTACATAATGTTCCTTGTTCATCACATTGATAATTAAGTATTTGTTCATTTGATAACACCTACATCTGAATAGTTAATTCATTTGTAGGTGTTTCTTCTTGTGGACTGTTGGAGAGTCTTATTCTTATATATATGTGTGTGTGTGTGGTAACCATAACCAGCTTATTGTTTTTCCCTTGGATGTTTGACCTTCACTGGGCAGAATAACTTAAATACAGAATTTAACATTAGAAGGCTGTTTTCACACCTTCAATGTGAGTATGTACGAGCAGGATTTATTTTATATCACACCAAGTTTGGGAACTTTGCACAACTTTGACATCAAAACGTTTGATCTCCAGTTCACATATACTGAATTGACTTTTTTAGAGTCTTGTTTGCAGAAGTATGACTTTGACATATATATTTATAGATTCTAGTTTGTTTTAACTGAGTGAAAACCAGTGGATGTCGCTTGTATTATGTTTGTGGAAAAAAACTAACCACACACATGTATCTTCAGAGGAATTCTTAAATCATTTAGCTGGACAAAAGACAGACTATTGGTCACAATTATGTTGTGTATTTAAATCAAATGTGGGATGGAAGCTCCCATTTTAGATATTTTTTAGGTAAATGAAATCATTAATCTCTGTTAAATATTGTTATTTCTAGGTATTATTAATGGAATAGAACAAAAGATCCAATACATTTCAGTCTTGTGATGAGTTCCCCGCCGCTAGAATAATTTAATTTACTGTTTCCTGCCTCTGTTGTGAGTGAGTCCTTGATCAGAGCCATACGGAGGGGCTTCAGTGTGAAAGGGCAATCGGTTTTCAATTAAATACAACTTCATGGTGGCACAGCGATAGGCAAATGGAACATTAAACAATTGTAATTTCATTGGCTTCGTAGGCGTGACAGGAGGAAATGTGTTTTTGAGTCAGCTGGACACCCTGTGGCATTTTAGCACTAAAACAATGATTTGTAGTGATTACACTAGAGATCAGGAAATCATTGTATAGCAAAAGCAGCATACAAATAGTTTTGGACACTCAAAGACAATGTTTGTATGTGTCTTATCCAATTGTAATGGGTAATTTTCTTAATTTCTTTATTACATTATATAAAAAACATGATGCCATGGTGTGTAGTGAAATTCAGAACGCTCTGTTGAAATACATCTATTGATGCTTTAATGAGGACTGTGTGAATCAGAGTAAACGCTCTCTCACGCTGCGCAGATCTCAAACATGAGTGTATTAATTTGTCTGAATCATTGAAAATCTATTGAGTCACTTGTTATTATCCCTGTCAAGTGAGGCTGAATCATTCAGTGACACCGTATACAGAGACTTGGTCAATAAACACGTGATGGAGGAAGACACAGCGTACATTCTCTCCTTATTTACAAGCTTTTGTTAAGCAGCAGAATGAGCGGCAGACGTACGTCAACAGGAAGACAGTGGCTTCCATTAGGGCTGCATGTGTCTGCCTGCCTGCTCCTCAGCCTGTGCCTCCCTGCCTCGCCGGGTGCCACAGAGAGAACGAATGCGTGAAGAAAAACAGGCGTGCAGGTAGGCGTGTTGAATTCTGATGAGCTCTCACCCGTAGAGGGCTGGGAGGGAAAACAGGAGCAGGCACCTTAGCGCTACGCAGGAGAGGAGATGGTTGGAGCGGCAGGGAGCGGCAGCGTCTGTATTCTGTTTGGAAAAATATGTGGTTAGGGAACAATGAAGAGGAGCAGATACAATGGCTGTTTTCTTACTGGAGGATGATGGGCGAAAGAGATCCTTGATGAATGCAAATGAATGCCCAGAGGCATGAAAGGATTTAATGAGGATGAATGTGAAGGAAAATGTCACCATGAACAATTATCAATACTTTGAAAATCTCAGTTCAGTACACGTATCCTTCCAGATGATCCAAGGACTGCCTTTTTTATCTACAACTAAAGGATAAAAGGGTAATAATCCCATGAACTGTTTCTGAAGGTCTTCACTCTCAAAAACAGTCGATACGAAACCTTTTAGTTTAAATGATTAGAGAGACTAATACCTCAGTTTCTTGAGAATTATCACCAAAATATATAGTTCCTTTTAGCTATGCAGAGCATTTAGTGTTTTTCAGTTCATTGTTTTTGTTTTACAGAACAACTGTTTTGGTTCACTCTCACCGAATTTGGCAGTGTTGTGTCCATCTAAAGCATTTGTTTCCAGAAAACAACTTAATCGTCTGTTAAACTAATGGAACATTTATTCCAGTAATGTAAATGAAAGAAAATCTCAAATAAAAATCAAGTAAATGTTCATTCATTATTCATTTGTTATAGGAAATTGTTATTGCAAGTGTTTGCTTGCCTGTAAACACTTTTCACATGAAGCCCTGCTTTAACTGCTCTGAAAGAAAAAGGGAAACTAATCAATCAGCAGCGTACAAAGTGTACACTGTTTCATTGTTCATTCCGTTAGTACAAAACAGCATAGTTATTTCCAGAAATGTATTTTTTTTTTATAATAAACAATACTTTATAAACAAAGAGCACCTTTTACATACAGCCTCTGGTAACATGTGAGCTGAGAGACTGCTTCAGGGTTTGTTTGTCCTATCGGAGGACAACACCTTTGTGGCAGAAGGACAACAAAAATGCATTGACACTTCTCTCATACCAATCCTGTTATCTCTGCTCCACAACAATTGCTTGGGCCTTAGAGAAGTGCTGAGGATCACTACACATAAATGGCCTGTGCTCCTTGTTAATCCACAGACAGGGAGTGGAACAAAATGAGAGCCCCACCATAGATTGAAAAAAAGGAGCAGAGCCATCTTCCACACAGTAGGGTCTCCTGAATATTGTTGACTTGTTGCTTCCTCTCTGAGATTTCAAGGCATTTAGGTGCTTAAGAGCTTAAGGGTCAACACCAGAAATTGGGTTAATTCAGATTAGACGAGTCTGCGCTTGACCACCAGACTAATTGACAGACCCACACAAACTGACCCATATACAGTAAGATAATGCTGCTTCACTTCTAGCCTTGGTATACATTAAATGATCAAATACATTCAGTCTAGATGTGAAGGAATGAGAACAGTGCCAACGTATTATTCAGCTTTACAGTTTTTACAAGCGATGATGTGACGGCTCACATATGCTAAAGTAGCTGTAAATCTCGCTGATAGTCAAATGATTAAATTATACTGCACTCAGCACTTAAACGTTGGACCACCACACACATAAAAGACGCAGACACATTAGTGTTGCACTGCATATCACTGGGTTTGTAATATGATAATGTAATAGGTGCGTAATCACACGCCTCCAGTGTGATTTATGACAGCAGGGGTTTTCATTTCCTATATCTGCATGGTATGGTTGTGATGAAGTCCAGATTATCTTTCATTTTGAAAGTCATCAATTATCTTGTGGGCAATATGAAGTCTTTCATCGGACTGTTTCAAAGCGGATGTGGACTTCCTGTGTCTGTTTTGTCATCAAGCGTGGATTTCATCTGGAACAGGAGGAGGGAAATATAAAGATTGATCCGGTTTTGCTCACCATTTTATCACAGAGGAATGAAATAGGAGCAAATATGTGCCTATATTGCTGCTTATCAGAGATTTTTGCTCTGAGAATTATTTGAAGGGAGTGTTTGACAGCTAAATGGACACAGCAGAAAGGAAAATGTGAGTTTAATGGGAAAAAACTGAATTTCCCATGTAGGACATTTAGGTGTGAGGTTTCTAGAGGTGTTTGAGGCAGTGTGCTCTGGACAATGCCGGTAGACTGAAAGGCAATTGAGAATGTCTTTTTATCCATTTGGGGGGCGAGCCCCCCCGCTGGGCATAGGACAGCGCGCCTCGTAAGCTGCCGATCTCTGACAGCATGAGCATCCACACAAAGCAGGGAGGGCGAAGTAAACAGGGCCTCATCTCTCAGAATTCTCCAGCGTGGAAGCAATTGCTTAATCTTTCACTTGTGAGTTTCTGTTTGGAGAAGAGAAACCTGCTCTGGCCTTTTTATTACTGACATGAGGGACTTTTGAACACCAAAGTACACTTCACATTGAATAGCTATATCCTCTTCAAACTGATTGGGTGTGTTACAGATGTTCCAATATCACTTGTTAGGATAGAGAATTTTATTTTTTAACAACCATTGAAGCAAGTCAACTACATCATTCATATGTTAGTAAGAAGTTATGGTCTTCTTCAGTAAAGGAAAGCTAGCACTGGTGTCATCACATAGCGTCAGTTGGGCTAAACTTTACTCAGCACATCATTTAAGTACCATATTTAATCTGCTGCTAATAATTCTGCACTTTTCATTTAGTACACTTTAAAAAGCGTCATATTTCATAGTAATATTTCACTGATTATTTTTGCTTGTTTACGTTCTTTATTTGTTGAAAGGGAAAAATAACCTAGAGCCCAATGCAACATGTTTTCTTAATTCCAACCAACACTTTTGTCTGGAACTTGGACCTCAACAATGAATCTGTTATCACATTAGTTGCAGACACATTTTCTGTCTATCAACTAATGAATTGATTGTTTCTTCCTTATTTCCTTAACGTTTTTAATTAATATCAGTACGCCAGCTCGACCTCTTTTTCTAAATTTGAATGTTGATGAAAAGGTACATGCAAATCACAAGGAATAAAAAAACAATACAAAAAACCAAAAAGGTTAGACTTTTTTTTATATATTGTATGGTTGCCCCTCAGAGCCTTAGGAAGACTCCTGGCGAGGGATGAATACCCTCTTTCTCCCCCCTCAGAGGTTAAAATTCCTCCGACGGCTCTGCATGCGCGTGTGTGTGTGTGTGTGTTAGTTTGCACGCGTGTTAGCAGACACGGTTTCTTACCTCATGCAGGTGGCGTGGCTGCAGTAAATATTAGCTTTTCAAATGAACATGGCCACCCTCAGATATTTAAAGGCCGAAATTGAGAGGGTTTTTTCTTTTTTTTCTCCTGGCAGGCCGCTCCAAACCGAGAGCAGACAGCTCGGTCACATTCAACAAACATTAAGTAACCGTTGACTTCAGTCTGTATCTCTGCAGCTCATTGAGAAAGGGCGCTGGGTTCACCTTGAATGCAAACAAACAGAAATTAGCAGAGACCTACTGGGTTTTTACCTGATTATAGAGAGACTATATAACCTAGGGACATATTAATAATACATTTAATTTCCAAGCGCTTTTTCAGGTGCTCAAAGACGCTTTACAGTGGTGATAAAACGAGATATAATAGATAACAAAATTATTAAAACAGCAACACATATAATAGAATATAAAGACATACAGTTAATGCCTGGTGCTTGTAATAAACACTGCAGACAGACAATTGTAGATGTTGTCGGGTGACATGTAGCGAGGGCCTCTCCCAGCCCTGTAGACAGACAGAGCGTCAGTAAGCAGTGATCTTATGGTTAGCCAGCGGCCACAGGCATGCTGAAAATGAGACTTTGAAGAACTGTCGGAGACACTGTCACTTTTTCCGAGGGATGTCCATTGAGGGAGCTGCCCCTGCATATTTCAGGATGACAGACAAGCAAGTGGCCTTTAAAACATGTAGGCCCAGAGCTACAGAGAAGATGAAGAAGCCTGAGCGATGTAAAGTGGGACAACATTGATATAGAAACCCTAAAGTTAATATCTGTCATGCAGGAGGTCGCTCAGCTTACAGCGAGCTTGTTAACTTTAAAGAGTACAGAGGACAGCATCATGTAGTCCAACATTACATCAAGGTTACAGATGGCAAATCAATTAGCAGGAACACAATAGAGAGCCGGGCCCTGAGACTCCACGGGCTTTTGAAGCAGACTGCGCTGAATGAAAGGAGCTTTTAGTTTCCATTTTGGTCTGCTCGGGGATGCCAACGTTTGGGGCTGTTTTGAGGTTTGGAGTTGGCCTAAAACAAGTTTCAGCTATTGGCTGCTTTTGGACAGCAGGAGGTTGTTTACTACGTTTAAAAAGGTGATGTCTTTTGGGGCTACAAGCAGTTTTTTTTTATCGGTTTACCCTTGTTTGGATAACGGTTGCCAAGAGAGATCTTTCATCGAGGCTCTCGCTTTAAACCACCGTCAGCGACAGAAAGGTTGCAGGCCACCTTGTGGTAGGACCTGCTGGGAATTGAGAGTTTCTATTTTCTGGGCTTGCTGTCTGTTTGTTTGCTTCTGTAGAAGAAGAGTTATGTTGTGTTTTTTTATTTAGAAAATAATTTGCCCTGGAACATTTTAGTTGGTGTCGGATTTAAAACATTTTCAAATGTTTGTATAAGAGTTTTTTGTTTTGGTTTGCTTGGCTAATAATCAGTACTAGTAGTCTACTCATTTATTAAAGTTGAGATGAGTGAATCGATAAGTAGAGGAGGGGAGAGGAGGGACCTAAATCTGTGATGCTGTGTTTCTCCTCTTCTTCTTTTTTTTCAATCCAGCAGCACAATCAGAAAGAGTCTTTCATTCATGTCCAGCTGCGGGCTCGGTCCTCTCGTCCTCTCCTCGCTGCTGACAGGAAATTCTGACCTGCGTCTTTATTTGTGAAAAATTGGCAAATTTGCAAAAATTAGATGAAGAAATGTTGGTGGCAAGAATGAGCTGTGTGTGTGTGTGTGTGGGGGGGGGGGGCTTTTTTCCCCATCCTCCTGAACTTGGATCCACCTCTTGTTATTGGTTTTATTAGCTTGCCTCCTCAACTTAATTTCTGTCCCTCAGTCTTCCACTCTCGCTCCTGTAATGCCCCATAATTGTCCTTAAATGATTTTTTTTGGGATACGGTTGTTAAGCGGTGCGGCTTTTTGCTCACCAGCCTCTCTGCTTTTTAAATCAGCAGCTCTCATTGCGGAGCAGGACTCTCTCACGTTAATGTAGTTGTTAACAGCCTGTGGTCAGCGGGCGGTTTGTGTGGCTGTGCTGTTTGCAGTGACACGCTCGCTGCAGGCTGAGTGGAAGTCTGTGTGGAAGCTCTGGATCCCAAAATGACCAGGGAGAGGGATGCTGTCCCATTTGGACGTCTATCTTTCTGTCTTCTCTGACCGACATGTTTTGATATAGAAGAAAAAGGGGCGGTTCAGGGTTCAACTCAGGGTTTAATCTTTGTTGCTCATGACAAATCAAATATACAAAGATGACAAGGAATAAGAAATACATAGAGAGTATTTTATATATATAGAGTATTTTTTCAAGGAATACATTGAAATCTTGTTTATTTATTGAAACAGGATTTTTTTCTTTCTTAATGACAAATGATTATTTCGAGTGACCTCACCTTAAGTCATGTAGAATTTCAGCACAAGTTTTGTAGGTCCATTTATTTTTATTGATAAACTTAATTAATCTGTGACTTCTACTTTTCATCTTATTCTCAAATAAAAATCACTTTTTAATTATGAAATGTGCAATAACTCCTAGTATTTGCTGTGTTTCTTTTTCTGATACTCATTTTTATCAAGTTATGTTCCATCATTCTTGTTGTCTTATAACAGACACTTTCTTTTTCTCGTCCTTTATGTCACTTCCACGTCCTGTAGTGAGTAGTAAGAATAGCACCAGTAGGAGGGTGTTACTGAGAGGCGCCGGCTGCTGTCTAATAAATGTCTTCACCTACATTTCCCTCAGCAGCGCTACAACAGTGCTTTATGAAACTGTCTAACGAGTTGTAGATGTTTAAGAGTTAAGATTACACTGAACGATTTCACACAGTACGCCTATGACTCTGCATTTCTTCCCACTAAATGTCTCTGCTTCTCAACTGTGTATATTGTATATTTTGTGAGTAACGTTTAGATTTTCAGTACACACAACAGATGACTGTAAACTCTCAAGTGTGTGAGTGTGTGGTTCAGGTCTGTTAAATCCACTCCGTCTGTGTCTCTCATCTCTGCAGGAGTCGTAAGATCCAGATCCGGAACATTCCCCCTGATCTACAGTGGGAGGTGTGTGTGTGTGTGTGTGTGTGTGTGTGTGTGTGTGTGTGTGTGTGTGTGTGTGTGTGTGTGTGTGTGTGTGTGTGTGTGTGTGTGTGTGTGTGTGTGTGTGTGTGTGTGTGTGTGTGTGTGTGTGTGTGTGTGTGTGTGTGTGTGTGTGTGTGTGTGTGTGTGTGTGTGTGTGTGTGTGTGTGTGTGTGTGTGTGTGTGTGTGTGTGTGTGTGTGTGTGTGTGTGTGTGTGTGTGTGTGTGTGTGTGTGTGTGTGTGTGTGTGTGTGTGTGTGTGTGTGTGTGTGTGTGTGTGTGTGTGTGTGTGTGTGTGTGTGTGTGTGTGTGTGTGGCCCAATTGTAGCTCCAGGTAGTACATAAACTAGTTTCCAGACTGTGACTCAACTCCCTTTTTACTGTATTTCTCTGTAGACTTCAGTATTTGTGTGCTTTTATGTACTTTTTTGTTACTGTCTGAGTGACACTGTGTGTGTATGCCTGAACATCTGTCTGTGACCTTGCGAGGGTCTGAGTGTCTTGTTTTTCTGTGTGAGTGTCTCTGTCGTCATGCCATCTCTCAGGTTGACTGCTTTCAATACAGGTTGTCTACTATATGCGTCCTTGAAAACTTACAAAGCTTCTCAGACATTAATGGAAGGCAACTGTCTGTTTGTTTGACAAATGATTTATAACATTGCCCAATCAGAGTACTTCCCTTATTTTTTAAGCAATATGGCATACTGGTAGATTGAATATAATAATATAATCAATTACTCAAATCAATGTGTGTGTATGGATCTATATATACATGTAGTGTTATATAAAGGGGTGAAACATGTGTACATCTAACTTATAAGCAGTAAACTATGTAAACTTAGTAATAGGCTCCGATTGGCCCAGATAAGTGTGTGTGTGTGTGTGTGTGTGTGTGTGTGTGTGTGTGTGTGTGTGTGTGTGTGTGTGTGTGTGTGTGTGTGTGTGTGTGTGTGTGTGTGTGTGTGTGTGTGTGTGTGTGTGTGTGTGTGTGTGTGTGTGTGTGTGTGTGTGTGTGTGTGTTGAACTACAGTGGCTGTAGTTGTGTTGTTGACCTGCTTTCACTTCTCCCTCAGGTTTTGGATGGCCTGCTAGCACAGTATGGTACTGTAGAAAATGTGGAACAAGGTAAGGAACTCTTCCCTTCCCTGTTTTTTTTGCACATCATCTGGATCAAAGTGTTTAATGCACATGTGTCTGTTTAGCCACACACACACACACACACACACACACACACACACACACACACACACACACACACACACACACACACACACACACACACACACACACACACACACACACACACACACACACACACACACACACACACACACACACACAGACCTCCCAGTGAGTCAAGTCTCCCTTTGTGACTTCCTCGTCACCATCATCCCACACACCCATTATCTAAACATAACCCATCTCTGCATATAAATCAGCGTTTATCTTTTTGTCTGTCTGAGCACATGTGTGTCTTATAAGTCTGACCCAGGGAGAGTAGAATTATGTGCCGCCTGTATAATAAGTACTGTGTATTTCCACGGCTCCCCCGGGACATCTAACTTATAAGCAGTAAACTATGTAAACTTAGTAGTAGGCTCCGATTGGCCCAGATAAGCACCCGTGTGTGTGTGTGTGTGTGTGTGTGTGTGTGTGTGTGTGTGTGTGTGTGTGTGTGTGTGTGTGTGTGTGTGTGTGTGTGTGTGTGTGTGTGTGTGTGTGTGTGTGTGTGTGTGTGTGTGTGTGTGTGTGTGTGTGTGTGTGTGTGTGTGTGTGTGTGTGTGTGTTAATGCCTGTACGTGCTTGTGTGTCTGTTTTGGGGAGGTGCACTGTGGTAATGAGGGAGGACACTGAAGGCGCCTGTGGTGAGGCTTTTGTCTGATTGAGTATGTGTGTGTTTATGTGTGTGCGCAGGCTACTCAGCCCGACTAATGTTTTGCCGTCTACACACACAAATAGTAAACGTGCACACACAGGGACAAACAAACACACACATACAAAAATAATTACACTCTGTGCGTCAAAGCAGCCAACAGCCACCCACTGTAATCATGACAGGTGCTAAAAGAGAACTTACTCCACTCAGAGTTTCCCAGGCGCTGCCGTAAAACAGCCCATTTCATCCCCAGCGCAGCGTTTCCTCCTCTTCTTTCTGCTTCAGTCCGGCTCTCGAACATCAGAGTTGCACAGTAGCAGTGTGTGATCCTTATTCGCTTTCTTTGTCTCTGTCCAACTTCCTGTCTGCCTGTCAGTTTCCCTCTGCTCTCTGCCGCGTGCTCTTGTCACGAGGTGAGGGTTTTGGAGGCGTCCCATGTTCTTGTGTGGCATGGTGACGGCTGCCCGTGGCGGAGCGGGACAGCGGGCGGGGCAGAGCTGGCTGTGAGGGACGGGCACCGTGCCAGACTGCCCACTCCCCCTGTCTAATCCAGCTGGGCACTCTCTCTGGGTTTAACTCTTCCAAACCTGCTGTCTGCAGCTTTAGACGTTTTTGTTCTCAGAGACCTGATCTGATATCTATTTTTGTTTCCGACACAAAAAATAAGCCCACTTTAAAACATTAGTTTTACTATTTATTTTGCATGTCTTTATTTTTCTAAGATATTTGAAGCATCTGCTGTGGATGTTTTTTCAGCCAGCTTTGGTTGTCAGTCAGCACAAGCAAAGACATCAATATCAGTGCATAGTTCAGTCTTTTAAAACATGTGGGGTCCCAGCGGGAATCAAACCTGTCGCTGTGGTAGAGATATCTCTGCTCTGAGCAGCTGTGCAGGACAACAAATCTGCACTGCATTATCACAGATTACTTGCTTCGTTTAGGCTGTCATGTCAACGTTAAATCTGTTATTGTGCAAGTGGCAGAGGGGCTATTGTGTTTAGCCGCTGCTGTCTGTAGAGGCAGCAGCGCAGCCTGGAGGGAGGCCAGCGTGTGGGGATGGCTGTAATGGATTCACTCAGACAAGTGGCTCTTTGGGTCACCGCAGAAACCTGGATGCATGTCTAACTCACCTACAGCAGCAACAAAACACAACTATTTACATTTATTTACTTTATCTCATGTTTGCTTTTTGTGTGTCTCTGTCTTTTTTTACAGTGAATACTGACACAGAAACAGCAGTGGTGAATGTTACATACGCAACCAAGGAGGAAGCTAAAGAGTAAGCAGCACGAATAATGACTCTGAAGTTATTTAGTTCTGTTTTTTCTACCACAAGTATGCACTCCAACAGCAACACAAGCAGCAGTTCACCCACTATTTATGTACTGCAAGGATTAAAAGAGTAAGGAACTGGAATACCCTCCTTGGCAAACTTCCAATTGTACACATGTGTAATTAAACATGGTCACATCCAAGAAAGTTACTATTTTTATCAGAAAAAAGCATTAATACACATTACGCTAATTGTATAATAGGATAGAATAGAATTGGGAGGGATGAAACCCTCTTTAATGGTCACACATGCAGAGCACACAGCACACACAGTGACATGTGTTGCATTTAACCCATCCTAGTACCAGGACTCTAGTACTAGGAGCAGTGGGCAGCTATTGTACAGCGCCCGGAGACCAATGGGAGTGAGGGGGGATGGGGGGTGTCCGGTGCCTTGCTCAAGGGCACCACGGCAGGGCAGGAGGTGAACTGGGACCTCTCCATGTAGCAGTCCACACTCCAAATGTAGGTCTGGTCGGGGACTTGAACCGGCGACCCTACAGCTCCCAGTCCAAGCCCCGACTGACTGAGCCACTGCTGTACATTTCCCTCTGCATTTCCCACACTCAGACATTTTTCTTACCAATAAACTGAGCTTTTTGAAAAGGCTAAATTGAGGTTAAACCAGCTGAGACTCAGCAGACAACAGAAGTTGTGCAGAGGGAGATATTGATACTGTTTTATATTTATAAGATGCTTTAGTCTGAAAATATTGTTTTTCTCTTTAAAACATTCAACAATTTATGACAAACACAATCAATCTAGTTTTACAATAACCTTTTAAATGTTAAAATCATAGTACATTTCTTGCACAATCAAAGTAGATATAATTTCCCCCTTTATATTTTGTAACTTTACATTTGTATTTCCACATGTATATTTTCCACATGTTTATTTTTTATATTTTGGATTGTTCATTTCTAGTGTTTTAATTTCTCTTATGTACATTGCCTTGTCTTTTTATGCTGCTGCAACGCAAACATTTCCCAATTTGGGATCAATAAAGTACTAATCTATCTAATCTATCTATCTAAATGAAATATCACACAAGGAATTCCGCTGAACCCGTTTACTGTAATATAATACTTGACTTGTTTCGCCTCCACCTCCTGTTCCTCCCCACAGAGCCATTGAGAAGTTAACAGGGCACCAGTTCGAAGACTACTCCTTCAAAGTGTCATATATCGTGGACATGGATGCTGCTCCGCCCGACCAGGCTCCCCGCACGCGGCGCGGGGGGCGGTCCTCCCGGGAGGGCGGCTCTCAGCCCGGGCCCTCAGGAGACTATGGCTCTCTCCGCACCAGACAACACGACTTCCCCCTGCGCATGCTCGCGCTTTCTCAGTTTGTCGGAGCCATCATCGGCAAGGAGGGCCTCACCATCAAGAACATCGCTAAACAGACCCAGTCTAAGTGAGCAGACTCTGGTAGTCCTCTCTGGTTCCTGCTGTGTTTGTCTTTCCTGTTTTCTTGGCTACACTCTAATTTTGTTATGTAGACATGACATAATAATGTAGACAATGTGGCACTGTGCCCAGGCTTGCATTGTTAAGACCAGTTGTCGGCGATATAATGCAAGATAGCACACAATAAATGCTTTAAGTTGTACAATTTTGAAAAGGAGAAGCTCAGGTTTTTCACGGAGGGTTTACTCTGAGATATAAATATTGTTATATACACAACATCCCATTGTAACATTTACTTCTCAACATCTTGAAAGGCTTGTGTGCTTTCAGTCCGTAATGCACAACAAGACAAATGTTATTATGACTTTATACTCTATCCTCCTTCTTTGTCCTTCTCTACTTTGTGTTTATCTCTCTGTCCGTCTCTCCCTCTCTCAGGGTGGACATTCATCGGAAGGAAAATGCAGGGGCAGCAGAAAAGCCCATTACCATCCACTCAACTCCCGAAGGCTGCTCCGCCGCCTGTCGCATGATCCTGGACATCATGCAGAAGGAGGCCAACGAGACCAAGACGTGAGTCTGCACCTTGACATGCACAAACATGCATACACACACTTGGATGTTGTTTATGCAGGGCAGGTATACACTCCAGCAGGGAGATAAGCCATAATATCTGCGGGGCTGTAATCTTATCCTTTAACCTGCCTGCACACCTTTTAATCTCACTGTGCATTCTCTCGCTTGGACCACTAACACAGTGCACACGACACACTCGCATAGGAAAACACGTGACCCCAGCTTAGCATTTAAGAAACAAGGCCAATTTGTCTAATTGAGCTTGACACTTTTAACAAGACACTGCACCTTTAAACTCTTTGAGCTCTGCTGGATCTGAGTGTCAATGCCCAGCTTGTATTTGTATTTATTTGTCAAGTGTGTTGTTTGTCGATGGGGTGCGTCCACTCACTAAGCGTTGCTTGAATTATAAGGGCTAGATTCTTCATTACTGCATACAGAAAGATTATTTTGCTTCATTTAAATATAAAAATGTTCCCACAGACTTGCAAGATACGTCCTAGATGACATGACACTTAAATTGGTTTTGTCAAAGACTGTTTATTTTTGTTGTTTTGTTCTTGTCCCAAGTGTTTTCAGTCAGTGTGGTTTCCCATAGAGCCGGAGAATGGTTCAGGCTGTCGAGAGGGATGATTATGGCTCTTGAGCATAAATAGATTTTTTCTAGCTGTTGCCTCATAGTTATTTCACAGAGATATCGATTTTCTAATCTTTTCTCTGCAAGGAAGCAAATAAGCATATTTCCTAAAATGTTTAACTATTCATTAAAGTGTGAAAATTAAGAAATAGGTTAATGTTTTTTTAAACTGAACGACAACAGCCTGCATTAGTGAGGCTGTCGTTAGCTGTAGTTAGTTAGGCTGTAGCTCCAAATGCCACCAATATTTTCCTTTAAATGGAAAGAAACTATTGGAAGGCGAAAGACAACAAACTCTAGTTCTTGTGTTATGTTAGTTGCTTAGCCATATTGATGTGACGTAATGAAGTAACAATAAATCAGTCTGCCTTATCCACCTCGAGAATTTCACTCTAAGATCAATATTTATCCTATCTGCCAAATCTCTCAAAATAGCCTCCACCTGTCGCTGCCTGGGTGCCACTCCTTCATAAATTGTAAACATGTCACCTCAGCCATCACACCCTGTAATTTTACTGAGCGTAAGGAGAGAAAAATGTCAAAAAAGGGATCAGAATGAGTGCTTTTGAGACATAATAAGAGACTCTAACATCAAAATAAAACAACCATTATTTTTTCCATCTGTGCACCAGAATAATTCAGGGTTTTGTGGAGCCATAAAATGGAAAATTAACTTTTACGGCACAAAATACATTTCAACTTACTCTCTACTTCACTGAAAAAATACACAGCGTACACAAATTATGTTTTTGTCCTGAATATGTTTTTGTATCCATCTACCTCAAAAGCAAGTGGAAAAATACCAAATTTCCACTGTGACACGAAAGATGATAAGTGCATCATTTCTCAGTATCAAGCTTTCTGTATGATCATATTAGTCTTTTAATTTTGTATTTGAAAAGCAACATTATTATTTATACCTTCTGCTGTGTGCTAACTATAAGAGGTGATGCTAAACAGTTCCTTAGAAAAATGTAATAGGAAGTGTAACACACTAGAACTACTGACAAACTGTATTGTTCCCCCTGAGGAACATCCTAGCTTAAAAACAAGGAAATCATTAGGAATTTATATTATGATAAACATTACAAAAACTAATATAAAGCAAATAAAACTGGTCAAATAATGTGAGACTCCGGTAGACAATCTGCTATTTCACGTTTTTTACACTGAGGGACTCCAGCACGTTAGATCTCGTTTATTTATACTCTGATTTACTCTTCCCCTTCTATTACCAGGAGCTTTTTCTGAGCTGTTGTTGTTGCTGATGTCCTTGTTTACTGTAACTATGCTAAACAGTTCTTGCAGCAGGAAACGTCTGAGTTCATGTGGACCAAATCTCTCCAAGAAAACGAGTTTAGAACTGATCTTCTTCCCTGTAAAAATCTGGCTATTTTTTTATATAGCGATATTACACACATCATTGAATATAATGTCTTACATTCATATTCACACATCCTCACACCACATTTGTGACACTCACGGAAACGTATCTTCTCTTATCTCTCTCTAACCTGAGTGTTTGTGTTTGTGTGTGTAGGACGGAGGACATCCCTCTGAAGATCCTCGCCCACAACAGCCTCGTAGGGCGGCTGATTGGGAAGGAGGGTCGAAACCTGAAGAAGATCGAGGAGGACACAGGGACCAAGATAACCATCTCCTCGTAAGCCACCTCTCCTGTTGCACCCGTTCTCCTCTGTCACTGGCGCCCACGTCAATCTAGCACCTTCAGGAAATCACAGACTGGATATTTAACTACTTATGAGCACTTTGGACTAATATTAATTTAACCAAAACGCAAAACCTGCTGGGATTTTACTTCTTAGACTAGAGCCATACCTTTCTACAACCGTTCCCGTTAGCCGCTCTACATGTGGTTTTACTTATCTGAGTTGTTAGGGAGTTGCTTATAGCTCCTTTGCTCCAGAACATGATATTAAAGGCGGTGATTACCCCCCATTTAGCAGGATATGCTCGCCAACCTTTGATCATTTAGGGCTAATGAATCGCTCTGTCTCTGTGAGCTGTGTGGACGTAATGAGCCTTGAGAAAGAGACGGAGATGAGGAGAGAGATGAAGAGAGAAGAAGAGAGACCTTGTTTAAAAGAAGCAAACAGTACATCTTGTGATAGAATATCTAAATGTCCACGATCGCTTACATGATTCATTCATTAATAGATGCAGTTGTTAGGGCTAAAGAGTTTGAATCCCAAACCTTCTGTGGTTCATTTTAGACAGATTGAGTAATGTTTTGGCTGCAGTGTTTTGACACTATTGCTGCTTGTACAACGTTTTTTTTCCTGCAATAATATTAAGCAAGGACAAACTAGTTTTTAAAATGAACACTGCAGCGATCAGGACGTCATCTGGTTTCTCTCACTTTGGAAAAGAAAATTGCAAGTTTCTGATGTGTAAATTGTGTTCAAATGATTTATTACGACAGGGAAGGTCATATCATTCTAGATGATGATGATGATGATGATGATGATGATGATGTGAATTGGCCACATTGAAACCCTTTTAAGTTGCATTATGGGAAGTGCAGGACCCAGTGTTTTTGGAGCATAATCTGACATCATGCTGTGTCAACGAAGACTTGAAGAAGACGATTGAGAACACAATATCATTAAGGTCATTTTTATAAAGGTCTTTATTTTTTATCTTTAAGATTTTATTGTGGATTTTCAAAGACATAAATAACAAGAAAGGCAGCTATACTATACAAAGACAGTGCTCTCACACCTAAAAAAAACTAAAAAACAATAACATAAGGGACAGGGGGTGTTACAATGTCATTTTTATTTTATGCATGCTGCCCATGGTCTAGTACCAGTACATGATTTACTCGGTAACACAAATATACTTTCATTATTTCTATTTCTTTTTCTTTTTCCCCCTCTTCTAAATGTTTTCTCTTTATTAGTCTCATTTTTTTTGTTTTATTTGGGGTTTCTTTTTTATAAAGGAGAGCAGCCGAGATGGTTTGGGTCAAGGAATGACCTTATTGTTACCCAAAACCTGTTATTTATTCTACCCTATCAAAATATAAAAGGAGGCAGCTTCTTCCAGACTTAAACGGCTGAGAAAGTCCTCCAGCCATTGAGTTATGACATTTTGAAATGTTATAAACTAATGGACTCAAGTGTGAAGATCATTTTGTCATAGACTTGAATACAAACTTATTTTGGCAACCTGTGGATAACCCCTGATAAAATGCTAGTTAGTTTGTATTTCTTTGGGTGTTTACCGGTAGTTCAAATATTACTCCTACTACTACTTTAACTCAGTCATATCCACTTTCTGATAAAAAGTAGTGAGCAGAGTGTGAGTGTTTCTGTGAGCTGCATTTGCATATACTAATTTATGTGTGTGTGATCTCCCCTGCAGGTTACACGACTTAACCATTCACAACCTAGAGAGGATCGTCACGGTGAAGGGCACCTTGGATGATTGTTGTAAAGCCCAGGTGGAGATCCTGAAGAAACTGATAGAAGCCTCCGAGAACGACATTGCTGCTATGAACGTAAGCCGAGCCTTAAGGTTACCATCTGCAGACCTCTTCTACGATCAGGGTGCGTGCGTGTGTGTGTGGTTATGATCTCAGGTTGACTCACACAGACTGACAGGTGAACAGTGAAGAGGGAGTGATGATATACTGTAGGATGATATCGCTTTCCATTCAGTGCATGTTACCACCAGCATTAGTAATACCCTTTGTTGTGTGCTTGGTAGTTGGATAACAGTAAACAGTTGCTGAATAGCTCATCAGTGAGTGTTTGAGCACAGCATGTTAACAAACATGTGTGTGTGTGTGTGTGTGTGTGCCTGTTCCACAGAGCCTCTGACTCACGCTCACTTCCCCGCTGTGTGTGTCTGTGTTCCCGCTGTAACACACTGCGTTTCCCAGCATCCATCTGATATCTGTAGGCCGCTCTCTCACCCAGCTCCTCTTTCACACTGCCTGGATGATATCAACGGGGCAGAGCCAGCGAGAGAGGTCGACCTCAGAGGAAGAGAGATAGTGAAGATGATATCACAGGCTGCACACTCCCTACAATACAGAGATGATTAATGATAAAGTGTGTGATTATGCTCTCTATGATGAGCAGCAGTTACTCCAAATGACTATGCCAGTATCTTAGCTGCTTTCACATGAGCTGCCCATGTTGTTAATTTTTATCACCTAAATATTGGTGAAGAAATAATCATCAAGAAGTACCTCACCGCATGCGATTAAATAGTACAGGCTGGTGAGAGCAGTGCTGGCAGCTGAGTGCCGACTCTACAGTTAGCGGTGAGGGCCATCTAGCGTGACACTGTGGATATTACATGAAGCTTTCTGGGAAAAAGGAAGTGAAAGAAGGCCGTGTGTCTCTGCACGGACATGAAACCCTGAGGGCTGCATTTTTCGTCGTGCCATCAAAACAGCAAATATCCCCGTTTACCGCCTTCCTCTTGGTCTCTAAATTGTTTATTCAGCTTGAGAAGTAGGAGCATTTTCTCCATCCATAAATGTATTCTTAAAATGATGCATATTTTTTACTGTAAGTACAACACATTTATTTGCTCAAAGCTGATACAATTGTAAAAATATGCCTGTACTGTTTAGAAGCGCACACGTTGACTGTTTCAGAGGGCTTGTTTTTTTCAACCAACAATTCAAATATATTAAACTAGTATCAGAGTCAACAATCAAAAATAACCAACATACTTATATTTCAGTTTAAAGATTGCTGGATTATGGCTAATTGTTATGGATATATAACACATCCTAAACAACAGTCAGGTTCATTCCTGTGTCAGATTACCCTTTTGGTAATCAAAAAACATTTGGGAAATTATTGATGTTTATTTATCAATTAAACTTACTTTTGACTTATTTTAAAGAAATAATTGGCATTCATCCTCCTTTTTCTCTTTATTTCATTTTTATTTGTTCCGTTCATGGTATGCACAACCTAATGTATAACAATTATTATGCAAAACATGTCTCATGTTTATCACTTATTAGAGGTAGTTTTCTTTTTAAGGTTGTCTTACTGGAGACGGATCTTTTTGATTTACTGTCAAATGTATCAGTATGACTCTTGTTGCAGCAAGGAACATAACCCTACTGCCTGGAGACATACAAGTCCAAGTTAAACCCTGTTTAATCTGATTTGCTCCTTTAAAGAAAAATGTTTTAAACACATCAGTGAAAATTGGTTTAAAAATAAAATACAAGAAGAAATGATGAGACCCATTTAAAGCCTAATGTATATCTTTTGTGTAGTTTTTTTCTTTAAGCTAAAATCTTCCTTTCTTGTTCTGCCCAGCAACAGGCCAACCTGATCCCAGGCTTGAACCTGAATGCTCTGGGCATCTTCTCCTCCGGCCTGCCGATGCTGCCCCCTGCTGCCGGACCCCGCGGTGTAGGGTCCCACATGGCTCCAGCAGGATACAACCCATTCTTAGTGAGTATGCTCTTATTTCACAAAACCATAAAAGACGGTGAAAAAAGAATCTAAAATTATTGTTTTGTAATGATTTTTCTGCTGTTGTTTTACCCGCCCAGTGAAGCAATGCTCAGCTCATGCAGGGATTAGTTTTGATTTGATAAAGCAATTTTTTTCCAACACGTGGTTAACCAGTTTTCCCCTGAAGTGCTTTTTAAGAAAACAAAACAGTGTTGACTCAGGTATTCTTGCAATATATTGTATACAGTCTGAAACCACCAGAATTCCCCCATCTTCCGCACAGATGAGTCAGGATGTCTGTAAAACAAAGTCTCCACTCATTGGCTGACGAGGACGAGCC
This sequence comes from Notothenia rossii, assembly GCF_949606895.1. NCBI lineage: Eukaryota > Metazoa > Chordata > Actinopteri > Perciformes > Nototheniidae > Notothenia > Notothenia rossii. Next base: position 79,433,473 of record NC_136904.1, read on the forward strand.
ACAGTAGTGTGAGACATTGTGCGAGAATGTATTTGCATGCTTCATAGTCCAGAAAGTTAGTGATTCACTGGCAGTTTATGCCCCTGAAATTCCCCCTAATAGAAGCTTGAGTTGAGTCTGTGCATGTGTCTGTGAATTTGTGTTTTTTTGCCATCTGATTGGTCTGCTTGTCTCTTTCAGAGTCACTCTTCACATCTCAGTGGCCTGTACGGGGGTCCTCCAGCAAGTGCCATCACCCACCAGCACTCAGTATGTTCTCTTATATTTTGCACTTTAGTCAATTATGCCCTGTGGATCTGAGACCTAAGAACTAATTTCTTATTATTGTATGATGCTAAAACAGTATTTATAAGATTTGAGAGCAAGTTGAGAGCACAATAAATCTTTGAAAAGCCTCAGGAAGTTACTTATGGTATACATGCTGCCAAAGTAGAAAGAAAAAGAAGCAACACCAAATGGACGGAAATAAGATAAGAAACCATGACAACCTCTCGGTCAACGTCTATGATGAACAGACAGTCTGGCATTTTTGCGTACCATCTCCCAGCCACCAGGGGTGGGACGTTGCGCGGTTCGCTGCACCGAGGAGCGGACAGTGTGAGCTGGGATCATTTCCTGCTTGCTGCGTGGGGTCTGCAAGACATCGCGAATGGACGCGGGAAGGGGGACCCCCATCTGTGAGGCTCCACTAGCACCCGTACCTACAGTGTAAGCGTGCCACAGTTTCGCCGCTGCGAGGCTCCACTAGCACCCCCCTCCTCCCCCAGCGCGTCACAGTTTCGCCACCGAGAGAGTGTGTGTGGGAGGAGCTCCACGGATTGGACCATTTGGAAAAATCTCCAACGAGGCGTTCTGGGGCAGCATAGACAGGTCTTTTCTGTGTTAGTGTTATTCGCTACAGGGTGTACTTTGAGGGTTTGTGACTCTGCAGACCGTTTACATGCATAAAAACCTTCATAACACAAAAGGGGACGGGTAATAACTGGAAAAGCATGACATGGGACCTTTAAGAAAACAAAACAAAGAGCACCCATCGGCCCTAATAGGAAATATTCTTTTCACCAAACTAGGGTGGGATGTTTACCCAATGAGAAAAGACTTGAAGAGAGCTCAATTTACCTTTACTTGCATGAGGTGTCTTCTTTTTTAGGCATCTCTTCGAGTATCTGACAAGTTAATTTAACAGGTTTGACTGTTTGGTAGCTTTTAAATGTCTCTCCCATTCAGCAGTAAAGTTGAGTAATAGTGGAGTGAAATATATCTTTATTTGTGACTTATTTTTCCCCACAGACTCCAGAACAGGAGGTTGTCTACCTCTTTATTCCAACTCAGGCAGTCGGGGCCTTGATCGGCAAGAAGGGCCAGCACATCAAACAACTCGCCCACTTCGCTGGAGCTTCTATCAAGGTGGGTTTTTCAGCCTCAATAGAGCGCTGACTTCAATTTGAAGGGTGGTAAAATAGGTTGTCTAACCACCTCTGATCAGCGTGCATCGCATTGTTTGAAGGCTCACATCGGGCAGTAAGGTGAAGTTAACAATTTGCTTGTCCGCACTGGCAGGTTGTTAGTTATTAATGGTCAAAAAAGGAGTTACGCTTTTAAAAAATCCTCTCCGAGCCGCCTGAAGAAGTGGAACAGATGCTCAATGAATTCTCATACCATAGTCTCATTTATTTGTTGGAATACGCAGACTTCTTGAATGATGATTCAGTGGTTACATGCACTGAATAAACACCTTTTCTATTTCTATCCATAACCTGTGTGTGTGTGTTGTGTGTTCCAGATTGCTCCAGCTGAGAATCCAGATAGTAGGATGGATGGTGAGAGGATGGTTACTATTACTGGAAATGCAGAGGCTCAGTTTAAGGTAACCACACAATGAAATGCTGTATGTGTATGCAAAATTGCTACTTGATATGCTTGATTCATTTTGTTGTGTATTACAGTAAACAGCAGTGGATCACTGTGTGTCCCCATTTCCCAGTCTCTCCTTGTCTCATTCCCTCCTCTGTATTCCAGGCCCAAGGTCGGATATTTGGGAAGCTGAAAGAGGAGAACTTCTTCTCAGCGAAGGAGGAGGTCAAACTGGAGACACACATCAAGGTTCCCTCAACCGCAGCTGGCAGGGTCATCGGTAAAGGTGGAAAGACGGTGAGTTGTTGCTTGAAGTGATCTGAATTATAGACAAGGATGGAGGAAAAACAATTGCATTAACTTCAGCTACATTAGCCATAAATAGCACCTGGTTTGCCTGGTTTAACCAAACAGTATTTTTCAGTTTACTGAGTAAGTCAGTGAGGCTTTAAGTGAGAATTAAAGCAATATACTAAATCTCTTGAGGTTTTTTTTCAGGTCAATGAGCTGCAGAACCTTACAAGTGCTGAGGTCATCGTACCGCGGGACCAAACCCCAGACGAGAATGATGAAGTCTTTGTGAAAATCAGCGGTCATTTCTTTGCCAGCCAGGTACGCATAACAAATGAACACAGATATGTTTGCTATTTGGGCTGATTAGAGATCTGATGTCAAATATGGTGGCTTAACTTGGTACATCAGTTTTTTTGTATTAACTGTTCAGAAATGTTTATGCGATAATGCAAATTATCTTCTTTAACATGTGCTCTGAACATTGGTTAAAACCAGGAATACAATCATTACTTTTTCACATTTTAGAGTCAGTGGTTATTGCATGTTTTAACAGAAGAAAAGTTGGATATCTCTTTTTTTCACATTATAATTCAGAAAATACTCTCAACAGCATTACAAAGTTATTAAATGAATATAATGTTGGGTTGGGATCAGGGTAGGATTTTCACGACGGCCATGACGTTATGCCCCACAAATAATTGTACGTCCTAAGGCCACCATGGCCTGTGTGCCCCTGAAACTTTTAAAATCTCGAAGTTGCTTTAAAAGCGACAGAACAGTGTTTTCTGAACTGCATTATGCTGCGTTCACAACGGACGCGATGCGAATATTGTCATCGCTCAACCGCTGGAGTTTCACTGCGGCTGTCAGCTGTGTTTACTCCTGTCATTCAAACAGGACGCGCTGGAGAGGGGGCGGGGCTTATTTCCATGTAAATACTGTGGTGGAAACCAACTATGACAAAATTAACCTATTTTACACTGATTTAATTGTAATACACGTTCCAAATGATGCCAAAGTAACTACATACTGATACCGGTTAGTAAAAAACATGAATTAATGCTTTGACAAGTCTGCAGACAAGACGGCAAGCGAAAAACCTTTTAAAATCCTTGTTTTCTGAATGGATCGATCCGGCTAAACTAACCTGTAGCTGCTCCGTCCACACTCACAACAACGTCCTAAAGACAGAATTAAAGCAGCGATTGTATTCGCCATGACAGTCTGTGGTTTGTACATGTTTCACTTTTGCCCAGTTTCTGACCAGAGCTGTGAGGAGTTGAGTAAAGAGACTCTCGTACTCTCGAGTTGAGTAAAGAGACTCTCGTACACACACAGTGTTTCTTCTGCTCTGAAATGGAATATATTTGTTACATATTAATAGAATTTTAGATTTTTTGATTTGATTTTGGATTTGTGAATGGGAGAAGTAGTAGATGGAAAACATACCAAACACTAGTTATTCAAAGTAGAGTATTTTATTTTATATACAGGCCTATATTATGATATCATGTTTGACATTATTACATAATATTACAGAATCGTAGTAAATGGATGAGGATTCAAATTCAGCTAGAAGTCATTTTCTTTGCTACTTTAGTTTATTAGTTCTTATTATCTTTAAACAATTTAAGCATATATTAATACAATTTACATACTGATAACTGCAGGAAAAAACAAACCCACACAGTCAACCTACCCCCAATGATGCTGAGCAGTTCATAGGAACATGACAGTTATCTGTTCATTAAAAGCCTAACTCCAAGGTCAGTCTGGTACGTGTTGTTACATATCAGTTAACACCCCGTCCTGTATGTGATGTCTCTCCGCACAGACTGCACAGAGGAAGATCCGGGAGATCATTCAGCAGGTCAAACAGCAGGAACAGAAGCACCAGCAGGGCACCGCCGTGTCACCGCACCACGCCAAGTGACCAGCGGGGCGGCTCCGGCGGGTGCCAGCCAATGAATGTAGCCCTCCCAAACGGACAGAGACCTACCCAGACAAAGGCCACGGCCAAGGGGGACATGCAGGGCAGACCAGCAGCACCAGGATCAAAACCAAAGAACTTCACTAGGGGGGAAAACAAGTAAGAGCCAAAGGCTGAGGGCATTGTGTGCACTGCCAGCCCCGTGAGAGCAGATAGAGTGGAAAAAAACCGTACTGATATAATATAACAAAAAAAAAGACCAAAAAAATCTATAAGGAACGTGGACATGGCAGAGAATTTTGGAACTGCTGTCGTCACAGTTCCAAACAGGAAATAGTATGTCGCCCTGAATAACGTTATCTCTTTAGTTGGACTAACATAGGCCTAACAAACTGATAAAGCAAATGTATTAACACAAGCGTATACGAGGCATTGTGATAAATATTTTAGGTTAGAACGAGCGCGAGGGACAATGGGCTCTCACATGAGTTAGAGATATTCAGATTGAAAGATGAAATATCCTTAGCAGTATTAACACAGAGTAGAAAAGTATATTGATACACACTGAGAGTACGCACTGTTATTTTACTATCAAAATGACAGAACAACTTGGTTTAGTTTCTAATATTTGTGCTTGTTCCAGAGATTGATTGTGCTCTGACAGCCTCATAAGGCAATTCCCCTTGTGTGTTCACAGTATAGGCCACTGAAATCAAAAGAAAAACACTTGTAAGAAAATATGGTGAATGGGTCTTTTTAACAAGCCTGTGTGTGTGCCAACGCAAAAGATAACGTCCCTTTTTAAGTGTCTCTCACCAATCATATCTGATGCTTCTACTCTTTTTTTCTTTTATTTCTTTATTTTCTGCTTATTTCTGCTTTAATTTCTCATCACTCTCTCTCATCTGGCGTGTTTTTTTAATAGGTTAAAAACATATTTGTTGTCAAGGAACAGTTTCTTCCCCCATAGCCCTCATTGAACTGCCACTTTCACTCAACAGAGGTTAAACGCATCAGAGGAATTTTTAAACTGATATAATTCTTCCATGCTGTAAAGTAACTATAACAGCATTCATGCTTGTTGTCCTGATATTTAAAAAAGAAATCTAAACATTGTCTAATAAAGGACGATCAGAGCAAATCTTAAAAACACTATTTGGTCAAACTTAATTTGCTTACAGGTGACCAGTCTTTTTGAGCCACACGCTCGGCCTTATTTGGGACGTCATGAGGTCCGACACAAACATAAGAAATTAGACGTTGTTTTGAGGGAGGGTGCTCACTTTTGGTGTGTGAAGTGGCAGTGAGGAAAAAGTTTTGGGTTAGAGGGTGGTTTGGGAGGCACTGTATGACCTGTGGTACACACACAACCGCAAACGTGACCGCAGCCGTGTTTGGCTTTAACCCTCTCTTGTCAGGGAGCTTTCTAAAACGGCATGACAGCTGTGAATGTACGATATGCAGCCTTTTAGAAGAATCACCCCTGCCGTGTCCAGCAGGCGGGGCCACAGACACACAGATTGTCATTCTCACCCTCGCTCTTTCTTTTAACTTTTTCTTTTTTGTTTTATTTTGGCGAGCCAGCCGACCGCTCTGCGAGTGCGCTGGACACGCAGGTCCTCCTGGTGTCCCTTTACTGTGGAGACCATGAAAGCTTGTTGCCTTATGTCAACTTTTAGACACCACCCATCAGCTTCATCTTCCAGACGCAAGGTTATTGCCAATACGCACAGCTTCCTCCGTGTGTGTGCGTTTGTGTGCGAGTGCGCATGTGTGTGTATATATATATAAAAAGAGAGAGTAATATTTATGAATCTATTTTTTTCCTATTTTGTGATGAGAGCTATTGATAAGAAACAAAAAGAAAAACAAAGTCCTTTTCTTTTCTTCCTCAGTGGGACACTGCCATATTATTTTGAAGGGAAGTGTTTATTTTCTTGAAAACTAGACTATGAATAATAATATAAACAAAAAAACCTGAAAAATAGGAGAACAGTTAAGTGAACCATCGATAACTTTGGTCAGGATGTGAACAGTGCGCATGTCAGTATTGTGATCTACCTCAGGCTTCAGGGTACCTCAGTCCAATCTTTCATTTCCCCTTTTTCCACATTTTGTATGCCTTGTTAACTGATCATTTTGAGCGTTTTTAATTTTCTTTTTTAATGAAAAAAAGACAAAAGATCTACAGTAATCTCTAAACTCTTCAGGTCCAGTCAACTAGTGAAACTTTGTCAACCCTGTTGGACTGTCTTTACCTGGACGCCATACAACCTCTTAATGATACACGTCAAAAGGATTTCAAAGTACATTTTCTGTAGAAAGGAATGAAGAGCAGGATCTAAGGGGTACATACCTGCCCGAAGTGGTTCTGAATGTGGATGTTGTGTACTGATTTCACAGAAATCAGAGAAAGGAAAGAAAAGTCAGTTGAAAACAAAACAGAAACCAACCATCTGTACCTCCTGCTTTTCCCAACTGTACCTCCAGGTTTTTTTTAGACTTTAAAAAAAACAACAATGAAGTTTATTCACTTGTGGAAAAAAAAAAGATTTTTTTTAAACAACCCAATTCAATCGTACCAGCTCTATTTGATAAAAACATACTCTGGGGTTGATTTGAAGAAAACACAAAGCTGCAAAAATAGACTGACGGGACTCTTTGAACTTGATGTAAAAACCCTAGTCTTCTGTGTAGAATGTAGAACAACTCTAGTCGTTGAAATGTCACTGTGTACGACAAGATACCTGTATATCTGTAAACATGTACAATAGAGTCACACATTAATGCATCGTTTTCTGTTTCTATAACACTCATCAGTCTACACCTGCGATGTGAGAGATGGTGGGAGAAGTTTTAGAGCGTCACAGCTTGCCTCAAAACTGACCTTTAAACGGTTTTCTCATCAATCTATAGATGATTTTTTTTTTTTTTGATGTGCTGTACATTTCAGAATTACCTCTCAGAATCCAAGGCTGACTTTAGTTACTAAAACCGATTTAGGGCGAAAAATAATTAAATAAAGAAATTATATAGTGAAAGTTAGTGTTTGTCTTTGGAGTTCTTTTAACTGTTGAGAGCTGATTTTTATTTTTTATTTTTTTCGAGGGCAGGCTTTTGTCATCAGATGAGCTGGATCATTGTCCCAGTGAACACAGATTAGCAGTGCTGAAATAAAACATAAAAGGTCTATCGAACTCACACAATGCCTGAGGCTTGCTGTAACAACAGCAAGCCTCCCCACAGCCGGTACAGTACCTCATACTGATGATGATCGCTCACCAGACCTGATTCAAATGACCCCCTGACCTTAGCCACACCAATGCAGTACGGTGCTTTAACTCGAAACACGTGACTCCTGTGGTGGTCTGCTTCACTGTAGTAGGGCATGTCATGGAGAGAACGGCTCTTCGCTGTAGCACTGGAAATTGCAGTTTGTCACTCATGGTTTAACTTGGCAGGACTAGCTTTTTAAGAGCAGTATTGAAGGCTCGTCTCTTGTGTTGCAGAGGACTCTTCAGATCTCTGTCTCGCTTGTGTTTTTGGCTCTTTACAGTCAGTGCAGGTTTCCCTCCAGCTGGTTCGGTTTCACTGTGTGAAGAGCACAGCGTCTTGGTTGTTGTAAGTCGGCCGCTGTCTGAGGAGGAATCTTGTCAAAACTTAATAGTTTCCTTTTAATTTTAATTTGTACTTCCAAGGATTGGTGTTTCTAGGTTTTTTGGTTTGTTGCTAGACATCAATATTCAGTACCAGAAAACCACAATTACACACATCACTGAGGGTGTACTGTGTTGTTAGTCATATCACATGGTGGTTGGATAGTTTAGACTTTTATTTTTCCTGTTGATCTGGTTTTTTCTCGTCATTTACACTGATTTAATGATGTAGTCCGGAGCAGTAGCTGGGATGCTTTGCTTTAATATTCATTCCTGTTAGATCACTACCAATTATACTAGTTGTTCAATTGTGGTTGAAATATCCTAACTAGAATGTTTAACAGGTTTGGGAATCACGATGGAAAAATAAATGAATCTGTGACATGCATAAAAAGAGGGTTGACAGAGTAACCAGGTCTGATCAAAAAGAAAAAGCTAATCAAATCTTGTTCTGTGACTGAACAAAAAATAGGGCATTCAACAACCATCCAAAAAAAGATAGTTAGCTGAGGAAAGATTTAGTAAAGTCTGGTTTGATGTAGGCAGAACCACAGCAGTGTTTTTGTCTTGTCTTGTTGTTAAATGGGAGAACACAAAGCATTGCATGAGACTGTTGTAGGCGATCCAGTAGGTACACTTTATATAGCACTAGACTTTCAGTAGTGGTTTTCCATGGATCCATTTCTTAACTGCTTTTCACCATTTGGGAGATTCCTTTTGTCCCCTCAGTAGGTCTCAACCCTCAAGTCCTACATTTCCCACGGGCCAAAAGGTCCCAGACACCTCAAGGTAATCGGTGACTGTGCGCTAGAGAGACATATATGATCCATTTTTAATCCATCCCGTGGATTCATGCCTTTCTGGTAACAGCCAAGCTGTTGTTTTGAGTTGTGAGTGAACTGTATTGCTGAGCAACCTGGATCTGAGCAATAAATAATATTTGAAAAAAGAAAATGCTGTTTTTCACATTTACTGTTTTATTATTCCAAAGTGTTTTTACCTCTGAAATATTAGGTGTCATGTCATTCGGGATCTAGCACACCATAACTGTACATTCAATTTAAAAATAATTAACATATTTGAAGAGACAGAAAGCTGACATTACATTTTAAATCTTAACCCACACAAAGAAAGAGTTTTAAGATAACACTGTGCAGTGTGAATAGCCCTGTACAAAAGACATACGGACAGCCAGAGACGCAATATAAATGATCGATTGAACACATCCTGGATTAACTGCACCTTTACTAAAGTTTCAGGTAATGATTAGGTATCATGACATTTACTCAGTCATGTCATTTAAGTTTTTTGTTTTTTGTTACCCCAAAGACTGAGGCCAAATTACACAATTTGAAAAACTTTGAGTTCCAACAAAGTTCAAAAATATCAAAAATTGCAGAACACCCTGCATTACAATTTATACTTAAAATGTGATTGTCAAAAAAGAAAAATACAATTTCAAGTATATGCTGCAAACATATTTCAATTACAAATATAGGTATTCACACAAACATCATCTGAGCCATTAAGCTACAACCAACATGAGCAGGCTGTTACATAAGTTTTCCCAAACTGGTGGAGGTAGAAGTCAGAATCAGAGTCCAGCACTGCACGACAGGCACTTGAAACACTGGCTGTTTACATTGAAGCCAAGTCCCCTTTAAACCCTTCCCTTTATCCTTATGATTACTGTACATTAATGTATCCTTATAAATGTACTGTGCTCAATGATGTTGTGGCATACTGTAGAATAACAAACATTTGGTTAAACAAAAATACCTGGCTACAAATCCCAATGTGCCAGTCTTATTTTTTACAGCTCTGCATCTCTAGGTGGCTCCAGAAAAGATAAAAGAAACCTTTACACTTTAGTCAGCAGGTTGTTTCTGAAGAGTCATCGCTTTAAATACATGTAATCTTCGAGGCAGAGAGCCAGGGAAAACAACTCCCTGAACAAATCACTGGACCTTCTTCTCCGTGTTGAGCCCGTTCTGTGACGGGACGTCCAGTTTGAGGCGGTTCTGACTGAAGCGGCGGATGAGGGCGCCGGGCAGCAGCGCCATGCAGGCGATGGCCAGCAGCTGCAGCAGCCTCCCCCATGAGAACAAGTCGTCCAGAGACGCCACCTCAGACAGCATGACGCCCGTCTGCACACAGATGAAGTTGTACGGTAGGAGGCCTGCAGACATAGATGGCAGGTTAAAAACAAAACTTTAGTTAGACATCAAATGAATGTGGAGGGTTGGGAGAAATGTTCAATACTTAAAATTTGAAGGCAAATAATAATGTGATGTAAATCGAGTCAAGACTTTGTGAGCAGTTTTATGTAGGAACTATATTCCTTCTTTCAAACTACACCCACCGACCATATCACTCTGCAGAAGGAAGATTGTATCTACTCGTGGACAAAAAGCATGCAGTTCTTTAAAAATAAAGTACTTTCTGTATGAAACTGTTCACAACAAGAACTGTGAATTATCTTGAGTGACTGGGTCATGATTTCCGGGAAGAGACGTTGCTGGGAGTTCTTTAGGTCTTTTGTTTTTTGGGCTTTGAGCACCACAAGCCGTGTATTCGAGAGAAAGAGGACACTTTTACAGCCAATAACTCACACACAAACAATCTGGATTAATAAATAGCACTGCAGGTATGAGGACAAATATTTGTTTTTGTTTGGGTGTAAACTTTCCCTTTAGCAAATGTCACAATCACATGTTGAAACTGATGATTTCACAGAGGGACGATTAGCCGTATTAATTAGCACGCACCTAATACAAACAATAATTAAAGTAGCCAAAGTGTGAGTTTAGTGAATGTGAAGTCCTTTTCTTTTCATGTAAGGAGATCCTTGTGTTCTTACCAATGAAGACTGAGCAGATAAAGTGGGTGATGGGGATGTTGGCAATAGGGGCCGACATGTTCAGAAACCAGTTTGGAGTCATTGGAAAGAATCTCAGGAAGAGTAGAAAGAATAACAAACAGTCCTTGTTCTCCTCAACCTGGTAGAAAAGATAAGATTTTAAAAGAGATGTTAGGACATATAGGGAGAGTAGTAGTGTGTCTGTTGCTTTTTGAGATATTTTCAGTGTCAATTTCATATCTTCTCGTCACATTTTGGGGAATAAAAATACAAAACAAAACCTGTAATCACCCCCTGTATAACTTTGCACATGTATATACATGTAATGATAATATGTGTGAGCAGAGCATTCGGGGCAGGAATATATAACTTCATATTCTCAATGAAAGCCTACCATAAAAACTCATTTATTATCAGAATATACAGTAGAATTGAATCAATTTGTTGCCTTGAATAAGTTGTTTACATGGTGTCACAGATGTACCTTCCTCTGTAGCATGGAGACCTTATCAGGGAAGAGGTTAGCGATGTAGCGCTTTCCAAAGGTCTGGGACAGGAGGTAGCACATGGTGGAGCCCACAGTGGTGAGCACACAGGCAAGCAGCAGTCCTTGATAGGGTCCAAATATAGCTCCTGCTAAAATATTCTGCATAATGACAAGTGGAGAGGGCCAGAGTGATTACACATAAAAGTGTTTAATGATCGTCACAGACATGCACATCAAGACAATCTACTGCGTATCTCTTCCTGCCAAAGGAGAGAAGTACTCTTTAATCTAACAGTGGTTCTGTGCTGCAAGCTCCGTTTGGGGAATTAAATCAATGATAATGGGGAAGAAAAACTGCCACAAAAGTCTTATAATGTCTACACACAACGAGAGTCTGACATCCTTTTATTGTTTGAGCTTGCTGGATATTTTTATCCTCTGCAGTGTGAGTTTGGAGAAGAGACTTTTTCATTTTTCCTTATAGCATACTTAATTTGTGTCACACCTGCCATACGTGTTATTTTCTAATTGGCATTCAAACCAATAATTGTTTTTGTAAAACATGTCAACAAATACCGTGACTACCTCACACCCACGAAGATCAATGACTTGCTTAATTGTTGTAAACATTTTTAAAGACATCCGACACGTAAAATATCCATGGTTTGCCTTGTTATCCAGCGTCAGTACAGAGAACACCTGATCTTGAACACCTGCATTTTACCCTACCAGAAATGAAGATCCAGGAATGGCAAAGGACTGCTTGTAAAGATATGCACTACAGAAGAGCAGCAGGACATATCCAGTGTGCTCCGTCTTGTAAAACTGCAGGAGCTCAGACAGTTCCCTCAGCTCCTCCAAGTCTGAGGGGAACTTCAACCTGCATGACATCCATACTCAAGTTAGTCCCATCATGCACTTCTTCCAGGAACAGATAATAGGATATTATGGTAATCAACAACATTTCAATATTGACATATACCTGATGGTGACAAGTTTATAAATGCTGATATGTGCTTGTTTGATCAATTTCAACCTGAATTACTGGTAACACTGTATTGGTTTTGGCTGCTAAGTCAGAGGACTGAAGTTAACACATTGACCTAAAGTTAGGTTTACAGCCATTAGCAGTTGTATTGGGTATATAAGTGGTTATAAAGTGTTTTACAACTGTGTAATGACGCTAATATTAATAATTAATGGGTTTTAAAACTTTACTTAATGTCATATCTTACAGTAGGCTACATATCTACACACATATATTATAGAGTGAGTATTTCCATGATGAGATTGTGTGTGAGATAAGAGCATGCTTATGTAAGCGGTAGTGATATCAACGTTACAGTCAAATGCACATTTTGTAGATAAAAACATAACCTAGTGAACTTTATAATCTCTGGATAACAGACGCGTCACCTGCTGGGCTCCCCGGAGCTGTCAGCGGGCTCCCCAGGCTCCTCATGGTGTCTGTGGGCGGCTGGAGGTCTCCGCGGCGCAGCGGGAAGGTACAGGGACAGAGAGTACAGGTACACACTGGCTGCAGCCACCACAGCGAGCAGTCCCACAAGAGAGCGCATATTCCTCCACACTGTCAGCCTGGAGACGGCTGCTTCTCTTCCGTGTTGACAGTCAGAGTGGATAGAAGAAATGGCCAACAACAACTGCTGCTTCTTCTTCGTGTACTTTAAGGTTTAAAGGTAGCTGACATCATTGGTGTTACTGCCATCTTCTGGAGGCATTTACCTAACCGCTGAAAGATATTTTTTGTATTCACTCAGCAATATCTGTAATATATGTATATTAAATATGTTTATAATGGTATTTGCATTTGACTGTAATATGTGTTTTTTTAATAAAAAAATGATTGCTGCTTTATATTAATAATAATAATAATTCAAGTTTTTTTATAGCGATTTTCCTGGTCCTCAAATATGCTTTATTATTAATCAAATGATACTATACCAAAACAGTTAAATTAAAAGCATATATGCCCAAAAAAAGGGAACAAAATTGACAGATTTAGTTTTCTAACTAACTCCAGGCCAGGTGTGGGCGCTAAAGCTCCGAGTCGTTACCCCAAACCGCCCACTGTAAACAACACAGAAGAAAAGCGACGAAGAAGACAGTTTGGAAATCTTTATCACATGGATAGTAAAACTGTGATAAAGGTGATGCAGTCTTGGCAGCAGGACTGAAGTTACAAAGTTCAATACACAAACCAGAAAGAAGTGCGACAGCGTCTGGTATTCGGTAAAATGGCTGAATATAATCTTGTTTCGGAGTGTGTCGGTTTGATTACTCTGCGGAATCCGCCTGTCAACGCACTCAGGTGAGTCACAGTCAACAGCAAGCAGGTCTTCTTTAATGCATGATCCATGATTTACTCTCGAATTTGTTTTATCTTGTGAGAAGAAAAATTACCGCATGTTCATATATTGTGGGACTTTTATAGAAGCCTTCGGGATGTACAATTCCAAATGTGCATAGGAAAACGCACACAAAATAGCAAAGGCGATAACTTGTTTTGTCAGTACAATATTCAAATTATATAAATATTGCCAGATGGGGGCGTCAGAGGAAAGGCTGTTAACTCAAATCAAAAATGGAATGTATTTGCTGTAGTAGTGTAGGCCTATTGTAGGAGTAGGTAATTCCATTTTCAAAAATATATACTTTATCAGACAGCATTTACTTTGTGGAGGAAGTTAATACAAACAAAATGTATGATGACGATACATAAAATGAAACATTGTTGTAGACAATATACAATTTATATGTATACAATTATAACTGAAAATAAATGTCATGATATTATTAAGACATTGAAAGGGGAAATTGTGCTGCATAATGAATACTTAAACATTTGATAGTTCAAATGCCTTTTGCCAATTCTTCTTCTCTACATCTACTTAAGTGAATTATTGAACGCAGGACTTTTACTTGTAGTATTGTGGTGTTGCAAAGCCTAATCTGCTGGTCAATGATCTACTGCTGCAAACTGCTCCAGTTTTGGGTTAAAAACAGTGCTCGAAGGTACCCCAGATGTAGTAAATATTAATGGGTGTTTCTCACAAATATGAATCCTGTCTGCCTAGCTCTTTAGGCCTCTACTACCCTGTTTAACAGAAACTCATATCAAATGTAGGTCATATTGTTAATAATTAACATTATTTTGAGGAAGAAGTCCTGTAACAGAAAGTTCTAAATTGTCCCTTTACTCGACTATAACAATTTAAAGGGTTACTGAAAGGTGAGCTTCAGCAATAATGTACATCCAGTATAACGTAAACATGTTATTCTTTGATGCAGTGCAGCGGTGAGGCAGGGCATCGTTGATACTGTGCAGAGAGCACTCAGCGACCCAAACGTGAAGTCTGTGGTCATCTGTGGCCAGAATGGAATCTTCTGTGGAGGTATGGACATTATTTAGATTTCTTGTATTTTCTGCAACATTACAATGGTGACACAAATAGGTTCCAAAATATGTTTGAATTGTGTTTTGCTTGACTTCTTTCAATGTTCTATTACAAACCTTGAAATGGGTGGAAAGGTCGGTGCAAAAGGCGACAAGAGTACACTATCAAACACCCGTAGGCTTGCAAAATAATTCTCAAATATAATTTTTAGTTTCAATAATAACTAATAAACTTTAACAATTGAAGCGTCCTGGTGTGTGTTAATTTCCTCAAAGACAGAAGCACAGAATTTCTGTTGAACCAGATGCACCTTATTATAAAGTCTGTTGTTTCTGGCTTTCTGTTTGAACACTCTTGATATCAAAATCCATTTCATTTTGCACAACAGGGGCAGACATCAAGGAGTTTGGATCCAAAATGACTGGACCTCCACTAATTCCGATGTTCCACGCCATTGAGTCTGCCAACAAGCCGGTGGTGGCGGCCATAGAAGGAAGCGCTTTAGGTGGAGGGCTTGAGTTGGCGCTTGGTTGTCATTATCGAATCGCACACTCTAAAGTGAGTTCATGCTTCAGAGCGCTCTCTGTCTCTTTTTAATATCAGCGTAGTGCTGCATCAGTGTCTAACTGTCTTAACATGTTGCAATGAGTAACTGTTGGTTTAGTTGTTATGTTTAAAATAAAACCATCACATTTTTCTTTCAAATGGTTTAATTGTTGCAATATATAATCAATGTTATGGGGAAGAGTGACATGAACACCCCAAACTGTTAAGCCCCTTCTGTTACTCATACTTTGTGCCTCTGTGCCCTTTAAGGCCAGACTGGGGCTTCCAGAGGTGACTTTGGGTCTGTTGCCAGCTGCAGGAGGATCCCAACGTCTACCAAGGCTCATCGGGGTCCCAGCTGCCCTAAGCCTCATCACCACAGGTAGAGAAGACAGATTTACCCTGCTTGACTATTAAAGAGATGATTATAAAAGTGTTGACATTCTTTAAAGTATCAGACTAGAAAAAGGGAAGCATATATTCATGTGAAGAAGTCACAATACTTAGTGTAATCCTGATACCAAAATTACGACTTTGACACAACTCCAGCCCTAACAATCTTGATAGTGATACTGTGGTTATCGCACCATCCTTAAACATCAGGCCAAGTCGAGGATTGCTATTTGTTTTATCAGCAGAGATGATATCTTTTTAGAATCAGTATGCCATGCAAAAATATAAAATGTTGGTCTATTTTTGCAAGAGGGCTCTGTTTGTAAACCCACATGCAGATGTCCCTGCGTATTATATATGTATAAATGATTACCAATCATTGACTTGGCAGAGTTGTTGATTGACACCCTGTTCACAACATGCAGCTGCTGACATGAGATCGGTAGTTTACTGTGATGACCAGCAGAGGTCACCATGTGTTTAGTTTCACCATGCTCGCTGCTTATATTCTGCCCTGTTCAGATCAATGGAAATGTTCTTAACGCCATAGTTGAGGAGACTGTTGTTCTTTATTATCTTCTGACATGTATCAAGGACACAAATGGTCCTTGTTTCCAAATCTACTGTGCCTGGCTGGGAGGTGTGTTATTCCTCATCTAAGCATTAAAAATGTCACATGTCATCCAGATAGACCTTTGATGCCCTTCATATCTCCCACAGGCCGCCATGTGACTGCCGCTGAGGCCCTGCAACTTGGCATAGTGGATCAGGTTACTGACCACAACACTGTGGATGCAGCTGTGAAGTTTGCCCTGAGTGTTGCAGGTGAGGCACAGAAACCTGATTGCACAAGTTTTAAAATCCACTCACTCTCGACTGGCTTAAAAAATGAATTTAGTGGAAGGAAGTTACATTCCTCCCCAGCGGAGTTATTTTGGGCAAGTCCGACATCAAGAAGATTTGACATGTAGGTTGTAGAAATCAAAGGAAGCAGAAAACACGGCAGGCAGATCCTCCACCACAGACGCCATAAATGTTTCATGGCTCTGTCAGATGTGCTCTGATGTCTTCACTGCTTTTGCTCTATTATTTAAAAGGGTGAAAAGGGACACACTTTCCTTGAATATTAATAACTGGCTCTAGCCAATCATTTAGGAGGATAAGGGTTTCTCTGTGTATGTGAATCAGAATAATGAACACACTAAACTGACTGATAAAATGTGCCACATCCCCACAGTTTACCAAAGAGTATTTCTCTGTGTAATTTGTGTGTTTAATGACAAATCAACTTTTAAGAACATTTGGTGTGTATTTTTGTGAAATGCTTAGATTTTCCAATTCTGCTCTTGGTCAGATGATGTCTTATACTTTACAATAATTCAAAGGTTTATACATTTCATTTTCATATGAAAGGAATACCCATTTAACAACATTTTCAGTGATACTTTACTTCAGACCAGCTATTGATTAGCCTATCATAACGACTGAAAGCAGTGAGAAAATGCTAGCCTGGTTCTTTCCACAGTTGCCTAGCAGCAAACATCTAATCAACACATTGTGAAGTGATTTATCCGTACAAAAGTGTAAAAAAAACCAAATTGTGGGTTTGCAGGTTATGCTCAGACCCAGGCTAGCTGTTTTCACTTTCTGCTAAGCTATGGCCAACCAACCCTTTATATTTAACATACAGATAAGAAAGTGGTATCACGTATTTCATACAACTCACAATAAGGAAGTCATTAAGCATCATTTTTTCTTAAACAATTCAAACTATTCCTTTAAGCATTAAGGAATGCTGTTAGCAAGGTCATATTGTGAAGTAATGCATATACCAACTACTCCGGTGTGCGTTTTTTTGTGTTTACATTTTCCGATTAAATTTGATTGATGTGAATTATGTCTTTGCCCTGGTTGTACAACAGCCTTTGATTCGTTTGCATAAAAGGAACATAGGGATGTTTTCATGGCTATAAAGTAAGAAGCTCACTACTTGTTTTAGATAAGTCATCTAAAACAGTTTGTTGCTAGCTTACCTGGCAATGAAGGCTCTTTTGTAAGACATTTCAATTGGTATGAAAACTGCTAGTTTTTGCCTAACGTTCCACCTTTAGCAAATTATCACACTAAGTTTGTGTGAAATGTCAACAGCAAGTCCCCAGGATTGCCTGTAAAACAACATTTCACAATCAAAAGATGATTGCAGTCTGATGCTTTTTACAAATGCTTTTTTTCCACACAGCACTGCCAAGATGACTTTGAGTGGGTGAGAAAGTGAGTGTTGTTTTTAAAGCTGAGGCTTAGAGTGAGTCAGACAGTGAAGCCAACAGCATACAAGATGGGAGATGACGAGACTTTGACCGATACTCCACTCTTGAGTTGATAAGCAGGGGTGTTGAATTTGGATGGAAAATATGTATCTAAAATGTATATCGAAACATGTGAATGTTTGAAACATTGAGATGAACGGCCAGTGCAACAAGCACAGATAGATAGCAATAGATTCAAAAACATTAATACATACATACATAAACCGCAGCCAGCAGTACATCTGGCACATATACAAAAAAAATGTGACAACCTAAATTGATGCACATGTGGACACACACACACACACACACACACACACACACACACACACACACACACACACACACACACACACACACACACACACACACACACACACACACACACACACACAGAGAGACACCAGGCACACACATGCAGAGATTCAAGTCTCTGCTGGTGACCAGATTAACTTTTTTACCCCAGTAGTTGCAACATCTGCCCGCTACATCTGTCAGAACAGCGGCGAGAGGCTTTCCTCTCGCCGCACAACAAATCCATCGATGCAGCTCAACCATTTACAGATTAACCGCTGCAATAATGCCCCCTCTAAAGTACATTGGAATCACATCCTGCTGCCACACAGCATTGTACTTGTAACTGACCTATAATGACCTTCAACATGAATTCTTCCACAGTGATATATTGATAGGGACTTTATTAGACACAATTGAAAGTTATTGTGGACTAAGTGGAGATAACAGATCAGATGGGGCTGCTGTCCCTTTAAGCTTAGCCATGCTGACCCAGTTTTCTGGCCCAGACCCACTGAATGTAATTCAGTGAAGCTGTGAGGGATTCCTACTGCTGTCTCATGTAGTCATGTCAGAGGAGACAGGAATGGGAATTAAGATGCTTTTAACAAGGTTTTAGCAGACTGGATATCTGCTTCTTCTCTCTCATTGTTTGCAGGCTTTAATCACAGCAGACAGGAAGTTTTGAGGCTCTAATTTTAAGTCTTGTCATGTAGTTTCACCTGGAAAATTGCCCTAGTATTGTACCGTTGCTTGTAGGCATGAGAATCACAAAAATTAAATCACTTCCCTCTTTGGAGTTGGACATTTACCAGCTGTTTTTTGGCCAGAATCAAATTGTTGCCTTCATTTAGTTTCATATCGGTGTTATTCTAAGTAAACGGCAACAGTGAAGTGGCACTGGAGTCTGTACAATTATTTTGAAAATTGGTGTGTCGTGTCACTCTGCTCTTTAAGCCACTGGGGTACCTAGTGATGAGTGGCCAATTACATCCAGGCTGGAGAAAAAGGAAAACGCAGTACTAATGGAAAGTAGGAAGCAAATTGCAGAAATAATATTCTGCAATAATTAAAATGTACTTTCTGAAAACTCCGAAAACTGCATGCAAAAATGTTACTCATATGCAGTCATGTTTCTTCCTTGTTTCTATTGCAGGTCGGTCACTGGGTCCTCGTCGTATCAGTGCTCATCCGTGTCCACAGCAGCCTGATTTGGATGCTCTCTTTGAGGAGGTGATGCAAAAGGTGCGTCAGAGCGCCCGTGGAGCTATTGCACCCATCGCATGTGTCCAAGCGGTGCGGGCGGCTGCCACCCTGCCCTATGCTCAGGGCATGGAGCGAGAGAGAGAGCTGATGGCCACTCTCTTCACCTCAGGCCAGGCCCGCGCCCTGCAGTACTGTTTCTTTGCTGAGAGAGCTGTTGGCAGGTGGAGGATGCCCAGTGGAGCCCGCTGGGACACGAGCAAACCCAGGCCTTTGCATAAAGCAGCTGTCATCGGTAAAAGCTTCTTTAATTTCTATTTGCCTGAGGTAACAATACGCACAAGCTCATTTATAGTTACGCTGAATGTATATGGGTGAGCTCTCTGTACTCGGCAGTGAGGGTTGGATGAATGACAATCTGGATATGTGAAGCTCAGCAGCTTGTGCATTAAAATAGCAAGCATTGGAAAAATTCCCAGGCTTAATATTTTTTCAGACTACCATTATTTACACAAAAACATTATTTACTGTGATTCTTCTTGTATATATATTGTTATTTTTCTGATCCAAAATTGTCCAAGGTATGTGTGAATTGTGACTTGAGGTTTTATTTGATTTGTGATTTTGTCTAAAAAGGCCTCGGCATCATGGGGAGAGGCATTACCGTGGCACTGGCTCAGACCGGGTTGTCTGTGATCGCCGTGGAGACCCAGGAGAAGCAGTTGATGGAGGCAAAGCAGGCGATATCTGGCATGTTGGAGCGAGGAGCCAAGAGACGTGGTGTGGCTCCTGCTCTTGATAGAGTCATTTACAGCCAGAACATCCAGGCCGTGGCGGATGTGGACCTGGTCATCGAGGCTGTCTTTGAGGACATCGCCCTGAAGACCAAAGTCTTCCAGCAGCTTTCTGCCGTTTGTAAACCCGGCACATTACTGTGCACCAACACTTCTGCTCTAGACGTGGACCAGCTCGCCTCTGAGACCCCCAACCCTGAGCTGGTGGTCGGGATGCACTTCTTTGCCCCAGCCCATGTCATGAAGCTGCTGGAGGTGGTGTACGGGCCTCGGTCCTCTCCTCAAGCCGTGGCCACTGCCATGCAACTGGGGAAGAAAATGGGCAAAGCCAGTGTGGCAGTTGGCAACTGTCGAGGCTTCGTGGGGAACCGCATGCTGAAGCCTTACATTGAAGAAGCGTTCTTCCTTCTGGAGGAGGGAGCTACACCAGAGTTAGTTGATCAAGCGCTGGAGGAGTTTGGTTTTGCCATGGGTGTGTTCAGAATGTCCGACCTCTCTGGGCTGGACGTGGGATGGAGAATCAGGAAAGGAGAGGGGCTGGTGGAGCCTGGCACGGCGTCAGGGCGATCTACTAGAATCCGACAGGGTCGCAGGTACAGTCCTCTGGGAGACCTGCTCTGTGAGGAGGGACGCTTCGGCCAGAAAACAGGCCGGGGGTGGTACCAGTATGACAAACCTGGCAGTCGGGTTGCCAGGTCTGACCCTTGGCTGCACAGCTTTCTGGGGGCGTACCGAGCCCAGCACGGCCTGGTGGCGCGACGCATCGACCACCAGGAGGTGCTGGAGCGCTGCCTCTATGCCCTGATCAACGAGGGCTTCCATATCCTGGATGATGGAATAGCTGCAGGACCTGAAGACATCGATGTCATCTATGTGTCGGGCTACGGCTGGCCCAGGCACCGTGGAGGTCCGATGTTCTACGCCAACATGGTCGGGCTGGCGAAGGTCCTGGAGAGGCTGGAGCACTACCAGCAGCTTCATCCTGAGGTGCCCCACCTGCAGCCCAGCAGTCTGCTCAGGAAGCTGGTGGCCAGCGGCAGCCCACCTATCCACAAGTGGGGGGAGGCCATCAAGAAACTCCACAGTCAGCTTTAAATCTTAAGCATTTTAGCTCTAAGCTCTTAATTCACTTTAATAATGACAAGCTTACTGTGATAAACATTAAATTGCTTATTGTGTACTCTTTAAAATGTCTAATCTTTTTCTTTTGTATATTGTGATTATGAATGTAATTATTGAAGGCTGCTGTGCTTTCTTTGATTTAATAATCATAATAGCTTTGTCTGTGCCAATTTATTAGGTACACAATGTAATATAATTATATTCAACAACAGTAAATCATATCTTTGTTAAGCTGATTGAGCTTGTGTTGACATTTTATCAAATACATTGATTTGACTTGCAATAGATTGATGGTTTGATTGTTTCTAAAAGATTGTCTCTTTTTTGTGTAAATAGTGGCTGTACAAAACACTATAAACACAAGAAAGAGAAAATGTTATTGATTTTCCTATATTAGACTTGAATGGTTTTTAATGAATCATGTTTAATAAATGTTGACAAATGTTTTGTGTAATGTACACTATTTGATAATAAAATCTGAAATATTATGTCCAAAGACCTGTTTTATACTGATTTATTGGTTCGTATTGTACTTACTGTCCTATTTGTGTGAAACTGGCATTATGTAGAGTAGCTATTGTTTGGCTTGTTATTCCAGCTCCCAGTGTGTCCAGGTAACTGCTTGTGGCATTTCATTTCATTTGTTTCCTCAGTCAAACGACCTTCTCTGGAGGAGAAAAATCAAACTCTTCTTCATGTGTTAGTCTCTGGTTTCTGAATTTCTGCTGACTCAGGCACAGCGGTGACAGAGAGCCGAGAGGGACACGCGGCGGTAAACTGCTCTTTATATAAATCAATGGCTAACCCTGAAATCTCACGCCCCAGAAGAGCAGATGTTGGGGTTGCCATCTAGCGGTACAGGGCTTCAGACTGAGCAGCTGGATTTTACATTATAATGCTTTATTTTGTACTTCAGCTACACTTCTGGACGTGTCATCTTTTAAAACAGTTAAATAAAGGAATCATGAATTGAGAAAGAAGGATATTAAAGTGTATCCAAGAATACAAAAAAGCGTATAATCACTTATCCTATATGTAAATCTTATTAAGGTTAATTAAATCTTTCTTTCAGATCCAGACCCTGCCATGTTGTTTTGAAGTTTTATAAAGGGGCCGAGCCAATGAAAGCTGGATGTGTGTTTGAAGTGCGCAGAGCAGCTGGCTTTGTGTGAGTGGACTCCTCCCGTTGTGTGATGAAGTTCAGATGCGCGCCGCTGTTCCGTACGCGCGTCACCAGCGCACAGAGGAGCTTCCCGACGCGAGGGGGAGGCTGGAGAGATGTGTGGATCACGACCATGGAAGGCTTTGAATGTCACATTACATGCATCTAATTGACGCTATTCGACTTTTACAGGATATGTTTCCACCCTTCATATGAGCAGTAACCCAGCTGCTCGGGATTCAGAGATCCAGCGCCGCCTTTCGCGTCTGTCTCCCAGTTGAGAAGCTTCCTGGGCTGCGTGGACCTTAAAACCTCGGCTCTGTCCGTGGCGATTATGTTATAGTTCACTCGGACGAGGCTTTTTGTGTTCATCCAGGAAATGTTGGCATGGCCTCTTCGCGAGGTAAGAAGTGTCCGAAAAGTGAGAAGTTGGACGAGGCGCAGGCTTTGGCCAGGAGCTGCGCGGGGAGACCAGACTTCCTGCCGTGTGATGGACTCTCCATCTGCGCGACCCACAGCCACGGGAAGTGCTTTAAGCTGCACTGGTGTTGCCACCTGGGATGGTGTCACTGTAAGTTTGTTTAAATGCTTTCATAGTATAACCATAATTATATCTCACTGTGGTGCCAAAATCTGGCCATGTTGTGTGGGCAGAAGCATGAGTTCACTGTAGTCTTCTTTATGTGGAGAGGAGAAATGATAGTGAACATTTGCTGCCCCGAGATGTTATAACATTTCCTACATATTTTATAGTTTTGTTTATATCGCAATAATATCAAGGTAAAACTTGTTATATAGAGTCACATTCATCGTTGATCCAATATGCATAAACATACACCCTTGTATGAATAGTTTATGTTGTCCAAACATTCAGAAGAAGGGAACTATATGGTTTGGATTCATGGTTTCAGTGTTACTAGGCCTACCATTCTTTTTTTTCCTATATATTTTTTTATATTTTCCTACAATTTCGGTGACCAGGCCAATTCAGCAGTGTATAGTATGCTGAAGTTTATTGTGCCATAGATTAAATATTTCATCGATGAATCCTCCAGCAGCCCATAATCTTAGCTTTCAATTGTCAATGTTACATTATTGAAAAACACAGATAACTCTGTAAGTGTACATTTATACTCTAAATGATATGCAGTCAAGCTTAAAGAGTGGATGAAACTAGAATAACTGCAATAACCTTAATGTTGGTATTCTGATGTCTTCCAAATGACTTTTATTATAACTCCATATAGGCCTATGGCTTATGCTCTATCATATTGGTGGTGAATGCATCTGTGTGTGTTACATTGTTTATTTGAAAGCATATTTATCAATATAGTATGTAAAGTATTCAAAAGGACTGATCGGAAACCAAAATTACAAAAAAAAGGACAAACTATTTGTGGAGATACTTGTGAAAATGGGTTAGTCCCAAGTGACGTCACACTTAAGTCATCATTTTCATTTCTGCTTTAAAGGATGAGTCTTGTGATATTTTTCCTGCTGTCAACACATTCCATGAAGAGACCAAAACCAACAATGATTTGATTCTTCTAACAAGAACAGCCTGAAATAGCCTATTCCTCTGTGTCATACACATAGACCATTTTAAACACACTATTACTTCATCATGATGACCGTGGGCTCTGTAGTGTATTTTGAGTCAATCCCACGTTGAAAAACTAAGCGCAGTAAATTCTCTCTAGACTAGAGCATCAAATGTGTATCAATCCACAATTTAAAATAGTCCCCAATACATGCACTGTTATTTTTGTTTGAGTAATGTTTAATAAAAATTGCTCAGCGGATCTAGTCAATCATTTAGGGCTGACATTTTTCACTTAACTAAATATAGGGCAATAACCATATCAGATTTTAACTATACAATTATCGTGACGAAAACATTTCATGATGACTCATTATT
Source organism: Notothenia rossii (assembly GCF_949606895.1). Classification (NCBI taxonomy): domain Eukaryota; kingdom Metazoa; phylum Chordata; class Actinopteri; order Perciformes; family Nototheniidae; genus Notothenia; species Notothenia rossii. The sequence goes on from NC_136904.1 coordinate 79,457,708, forward strand.
ATTGTGCTACCTGTAAAAATGTACTATCAGTCAAACTAATTTCTTACTTTTTTGTTGTTAGTGTTGTTTTTTGTCAAAATTGCATTTAAAATATTTTAAATGCAATTTAAAGAAATTGAAAGGATTTAGGAGGTGCTGGATTTTTAAAATTGTATTTTCATGTATATTTTTAACATAATATCAATACAACCTTTTTGAAATATCAGAAATCTTGTTTGATACTACTATATTGCGCAACTTCTATGCCAAATACTTGATAATATCTACTAAACTCAACAGTATTACCACTTTATATAAAAAATATATTTTATATTCATTGTTGAATTGACAGTTTTGGTAGTATAGCACAGGGCCCTTACTCAAACATGGAACATTTTCGTTTCATTTTTTGGCAAAGTGTTAGTGGCATTTACTCTACCCTCACATATCCTACCCACAACACTTTCTCTCCATTTGAACCTTTCTCGACCTGTCACTTCCACACGACTTCAGAACCACAATAGCCGAGCCTTAACCTGACAGGATGCCCGCCTCTTTGTGCGGCCCTAATTTATCCCAGCTCTGGCTCCCCTATACCCTCATAAAATCCTGAGATCAGTGTAAAACACAATCACCCTCCACTCTGCACCACTCAGTCAGGGCTTATAGTGTGCAACTGCACAAGTCACATTGTAATCTTTGCCGTGTAATCATTGGATTTAGATGCCTGACTCCGTCCAGAATGAGCCAAGCGATTTGAAATATCTGATGTGTCTGATTCTTTCCGGTGTTTAATATGATCCACATCTAGGATGTATGTTTCTCAGCGATGCCACCGTTACATCATTTGTAAACATTAATACCTGCTCCTCCTTTCTGCTTTGGAATATTCATCACTCGTTGTATATGTGTTGCACAATGGACATGGATGGGTATTATTCCCCTTTATTGAATTCAGGCTGTTATGGTATAGAAGAATGAGCCAGCCTCGTCATAATGGAGCTCTCACCTTCACATTTCGGACCACTCTAATTCACAGGTTCCCCTCACAGGACACTCTAGCACCACAGTTTGAATACACAAGCTTAGATTGCTGAATCAGGCAGAAACCGGGCACCTGGGGAGAATGAAATAGCAGTGTGCTGCTGCATGCAATGCCCCCCGTCTCAAACCCTTCTTTGTAGCAACTCATAATAATGCTGGATGCATCACTCCCCTTACCTTGTCACATTTTATTTTTAAACGTGCCTATGACTGTTGCCTCGGATATAAACTCGTTCTAATGCTGATAATTGTGTATTTGCCACAGGGAGCCTTGCCAGACTGCCTCTTTAATTACATTTTAATGGGTTTCTAGGCAAACAAATACAAAGGGTCAATGTTTAGTGAGGCTTTGGCTCAGCAATTTAATTCTCAAACTCAAATTATAATCTCATCGTACCTGTGGAACAGCGATTACCTGTGACTTAATTCTTGGCTTCTACTGCTTCCTACGTGCCATTGCATCCAAAACATCTCTCTCTCTTCGGTCTTCTTTGTCTTGACTTTGCAGCCTACAGAAACAAAATGATGCTTTGATGGTTTTCTGTGGCAGTTTCCACTTTGTTGAAGCTTTGTTACATTTCTGGCTGAGAGGCCGTGTTCCCAGCTGGTGACAACATCAGTCCAAGCCTCTCATTAGTTTTAATTAGCTGTGTTTAGTGTCACCGCCAATATGTCATGTCTGATGAGAGCTTCTGCTAACAGCAAGCAACACTGGAACCACCTGGTCTGAATAATCTTTCTCTCTCTTTATCCTCAACTAACTGATTACAATTACCAGTCAGAGCGAACAATTGCTCATTAAGAAATTCTAACAGAGTCTAATGAGTCCTGAATAGTCTTGTCAGTCTGTTCGTTCTCTGCCAGCTCCAATGTCATACCTTACAACTTGTACTTCTGTTGTAGTTACAAGAAAGTGGGATCTTTCTGTCCGACTTCTTCATCTCATCTGTCACATCACACAGCTAGCTTGCAGCTATTCTAAAGGGAAATGTGTAGGACTATCGGATAAAGCACTTATTGATTGATTTGCTGACCAATTCAAAATGTGCTGCAGTGGCCGACCATAAAAAGCTTAAACTGTTATTAAAGGATCGATTCAGTGTTAGCACAGGCCAGAGGGGATGTTTCTAGCTGGACTGTTGGGAAGCACTTTAACTTATTGTCTCACAAAGTCGGAAACAAAGGGCAGCACTAAACCAACTTCATCGTGTTTTAAAAGGATTGCAGATCATTTTCAAATCTGTCTTAATATAATACCACATCTTTTGCTTGTTGCTGTCCACTCATCGCAGCCTAGCAATGAACTGTAGCAGAAAAACACAAAGCTGCCATTTGTACAAAAACGAATGCAGCTTTGTGAGATACCCACATGATTAGCTTTGATCTAAATACACATTTGGACACAAGTTAGATGTTTAAAGATAAATGCAGCTGATTGATTAAAATACAATCTATGCCTAAGTGTTGTCTCAGTTGTTATGGGTTTATTCTAACTTACTGTTGAGACAAGCTCGAAGATGACTCAAATCTTGCTGTAATGTCTTTTGAAAACAGAATTGTATTTATCCACACATTTTCGAGGAAGTATGGTGCTGAATCCAAATGTTGCTTGGTGTCATAATTATGTTCAGCATGCATCAAGACTTTTCCCATGAAGACATTTTGACATGTCACAGTAGGAAAGGCTCAGGTGTAAATAATTGAATGAATGACGGTTGAATTACATTAACTGCTTCACTTTCAGGGTCCTGATGTGTTGCATGCTGGCTTACTGTCACACTGTTATGGCTAACTGGGAAAATGTAATTAAACACAGCCATCGTTAATGTTATAAGTACATCTTTGCTTTCTGTACTTTGACAAGTCGAAATATCTACTTTGAAGAAGGCCTATTTTTCTGAAGACACATTTTTAAAATACATTTGGGCTTGTGAGTATCGTAGTGGCCAGGGGGCCATGAAAAAAAATGAAAAAAAGATATTGTTTTAATATTTTTTTTGGGCCCCAATGGCATTGACTGGTTCACGCAGTCTTCAAAGTAACCAAGCAACCTAAATTAATTTGTCCTTTGTCTGTCCAAGGACCTTGCTCCCTTTCATGTCATGTGATACCTTGCGTGACCGTTTAATCAACCTGTACTGTACTGTAGCTTGCAGCAGCAAGTTCGGCAGCATTATAAAAAATGTAATAGATTGCATTTATGATGTACAGCAAACCAAAGCACAAGAGCAGCGCTCAAAAGAGAAAGGACAAGAGAGAAGAAGGAGATGTAACGGCTAAACTGACAAAATTAGACCGTTTTTTTGTCATAAATCGTCCTCGAAATCGAGCGCTAACGTTAGCAATGTTGACGTGCAGCGGCAGCCGGAGCCGGAGGCTGTCGATAGCTCACCTGCCTCACCACCATCATTGCCGTCTAGCTCCACCAGTGAAGCTGTATCCGTGGCCGTGGCTGTGCAACTTTCTATTGCAGCCAGCCAGGAGGAGAGGCTGGATTTGGCTGTGCCCGGCGGTGGTCCAACAGTTCCCCCAAGGGTCCCAACTGATAGGGGACTCTATGGCGCTATTGAGACCCCCGACGCCAAGATCAAAGGCTATATTATAGCAACCGGTCTATGTAGGCCTACCGGCCCATTCCCCAGAGACAAACATCAAGGAAACAGGTGTAATCTTCTTCTTAGTTCGTTGTGCCGTTGTCAGGCTCTGGTGGTCTGAGGCCAGGGCAGGCTGTTGTTGATAGCCTATACATGTGGCGCTTCTGAGTGATTGTGTATGTTCGTGCGTGTGCGAGCGCATCAGCTTGCGCTTATGTTTGGGGCGATGGGGGGGGTAGCAAAACAATATTTGCACCGGGGTCAATCACAACCTTGTTACGCCACTGATCGTAGTGATATAAGAAATCTGAACCTATGCGTTGAAGCCTTTACAGATGTTGCTTAATGCTCACTAAGCACAGAAAAATCAGCCCACAGAGATGCATTTCTTTCCTATAGAGACTGAACATTGAATTTCCAACTGGCTGCAAGTCAGAACAGCCTTTTTCCTCTGGAGTCATAAAACAGGAAACAGGAAAGGAGTTTCAGATGATGCAGGGTCAGACCTTCCCCTTCACTGAAACCTGACACTTTTGTTTTTCCCACTGGCTGCTGCCTCGTTGGACAGATTTAAACACAAAGAGCAGCGGATGTGTGAGCGGATGGTATGCGCTGGCCAAACGAGTGCAGCAGCTGTTGATAAATGAGAACAATCTGCTAAAATAATTGTTTTTGTTCACCTAGTTGCTATAGTGGCAGCTTTAACCGAGTGTGTTGCATTTACAGGGGAAAAACTACTCAGGCTGCACCTAAAGACTTCTGGCTCAAATGTGCAAAAAATCCAACTGAGGGGTTTGGTAATGAATCAGTGGCTTTGATATAAGCTAATATTAAAGTAACACAATCTGTGTGAGACACTCGTGCCCATTCATCTTCACTACATGTTGAGATTGTGGCAATTAAACCTCAATCTCCAAGACATTCAGTCTGCATTCTGTAGAGCGACAGTAGATCTGAAAACTTGGACGAAATGATGCCAAAGCTCTGTGTGTGTGAGAGAGAGAGTGAGATGGGGAGCTACATTCTGCATTATTCATATTCAGAGAGACCTCCTGCTGTATTTAACCAGACTGCAGCCACAGGCCCAGGAGAGAGAGGAGGAGGCATCCAAGATGGAGGCAGGTGGGAGGTGAGGATTTCCTCCTCCTGCAGCTCCTCCACTGTACTCCTTCCTCAAGAGAGCAATCTGTAACTTGTGAGGAATGAGTTGCCATTCCTCCCGCTGTCTCATTAACCTCTTGAACTCTTAATTTTACCCATAAATGTATTTTTTAAATACGTTTTGGCTGTATATAAAACTCTCTCTCTCCTCGTTCCAAATGAAGCTTATTAATACTTACTCTGACTCATGATTTCCCTATATACATATTGTTTGTAGTAGTTAACTATCTTTTGACACCTTTCTTTTTATTTCTTTCCCATCGTTAAGGGAAAGAGTCACCAGCTGCAGATTTTCATAACTCATATTTACATTTTTGTGTTTTAATTAAGAGCTTTTACTTTATCTCTTGATGTACCCAACTGCCTTATTTGCATCTCTTAGGCTGCGATCCCTTATATCCCCTAAAATGCCTTTTATCAGTCTCCAGTGAACTTGTTACTTTCCGTGACCCTTAATGATAACGTGATGAAAGGCTTTCTAGCTAAGAAAAAAAAGATAGGAGTCATTTGCCTCTGCAGTTGATTTTCTCTATATGAATGTAGGTGTAAAATGGTAGGTCTGCAGAAAAGCTTCTACTTTTGAGTACTGACTCAATCACTTTTACATTTACTGTGTTTCCCCTTCATTTCAGCTAGAAACCTGACAGCATGTTGGGAAGTGTGGCCATTTTGCTTTAGGGAGGAGAAAATAAACTGGAATAAATCCCATAAAAGACGGGTATGATATGTCACCAGCAATTTCACAATTTTGCTGTCTCATTAAAAGACAAAATCCAACAAGGAATTTAGCCTACTTTACATTATGTTCTGTGCATGTAGATTTTCCCCTGGGCCATTGACTTCCATTTCTGCTCAGAAACTATTAAAAACACACTCTTGCACATTGTGACATTTTCCTTCAATTTTTACTTTATTTGTATTCTATCCTACAAACACCATCCTGCTGCCATAAATACTCAGCCTACCAAATATGTTTTAATCTACAGACAATGTCCCCAACAGATGTGAGGATTCCTCCTATGCAAGTGTCTTAAAACCACAGTGATCGTCTGTTTTAGGAAATTATTGTTATTTTTTATTATTTTATTGACCTATACATTCGCCACTGATTTACATCATCAGTAGCAATCAGTGGGTGTGTGGCTACGTAACACATAGAAGTCAGGCAGTTTTAGACTTTTCGTCTTATTATAGAATTGGTTGACAATAAGGAAAATAACATAGGCCTTGACTTACATGTCATTACCCTAAACTAAGAAGTGGAACCATACACTCAGTGTTTTGAATGTAGGGGTTACTTTGGGAGGACATCTGGTCTCTGTTAGTGTGGAAACAGAAACACTGAAACTCACACACACACACACACACACACACACACACACACACACACACACACACACACACGCACACGCACACGCACACGCACACAAATACACACAGGGGAGAGGGAGGGGGTGCAGAGGCCGCTTAACAACTGACATTGTCATGCAAGGGCTCCAGCACTGGGAAACAGAAGGGTAGAATACAAGTGAATATCAATAAAGCTGCAGATAGTGTTCACTGGCTGTCAGCGTTTTCATATTTCCAGTAAAGATACACTCTGCTCAGCTTTTCTAAGACTTAGTTTATGTCTTTTATTTAGTCAATTTGTGTTGAACTGTATTGCTTTCAGTTGATGGATATGCAGCATAACACATTTCTGGCAACCAACTCATGACAGGATTTTAAAATTCAATTTGCCCTGTCAGTTTTCTTGAAACTATCCATTGTTGCTCACTGAAATGCAATGTGGGACCCTTACTGCCTGACAAGCGTGCTGAATGCATTTCCTACCTCAAACAGCTTTTGCAAAGCCGTTTAAAGAATATTTAAAATTGTGCATCTGCTACTATCTGTTTGCGGCTTGAAGTCTCTGTTGTTGTGGATGCATTGCTACTGTAAGCGTGCATGTGAGCATAATGTAAACAAAACTCGGGACCCACTATAAAAAACATTGCTCTCTAGCACTACCAGTGGTACAAATATAAAAGTTACCTTTAAATGATCAGAGAGAAGAGAATAATCTAATTAGGGCTAAAAAACAACTTGTTCTTGTTGTATTTTTTTCCAATACTTATCAATGTGCCTATAATTGTTTTATAATTTGTCCAAAAAAAACTGTCAAGAAATGCTGTTTATATCATCTTTGTGGCTAATGTAATATTTCCAGTTACTTCAGTCTATTCAGTTAATTTCATGTCTTGCACAAAAACAACTTAAATCCTCTAAAAAGGAAGGTGAAACCTGCAAAAGTTTGGCCTTTTAGCTCAAACTTGAGTGACTTTAAATAAGTACAGTATGAACCTCCACAGTATTGGTTATAATAATAGCATTTGTAATTGTAAATTATTTGTAATAATCCAACTCAGAGTTTTCTTAGAGCATGCTTTTAAATATTAGATAAATATAAAAATGTGTTTTGCTTGATGTAAAGATTCTGCTCTTCTACTGTTTGCCAGACTAAGTGATATTAATCTCCCACGTAAATCTCAATCCTCTGGGGCTGATGGAAACAGAGATTTTTCTAATTTAAATCCAAAGTAATTCTGCATTCTGCACACACCCCGTTAATCTACAGACAGGATGTGTTTCTTCTGCAAAGCTGTTGTGGACCGACCAGTGTTGGTCTTGCGTTTACTCCGTATGTTTGGTTGTCTGCCCATGCATCTGTCTGTCCCCCAGAACTGCTCATGGTATTTGAAACTCCAGATGGATAGATGCAATTAAATGTAATATGCTAAAAACGAAATGTCAACACATTGCCTTCTACAGCTTAAGCTCTCATTTGTTGCCGCTATGATGTCTGCATGAATGGGCTCGCCTCATTCTGAACATGGACCATTGAGTTTTTCTCATTAAACAGAGGACGGTTACTGTTCCTCCATTTTGTCTGCATCGACATCAGCTCCTGTGTTTTGTGTTAACTGTGTTTACTAAATATACGGACATTGAGCCTCTTTTTGTTGCTTCAAATGGGCGGATGATGCAGTTGTGTGTCCTTAATGAAAAGGTGGCCACTAGAAATAAATTCACCATTCTTGTGGGCACGAACAAATATTTAATTAAACCAAATATCTTTTGTGTGGTGCGAAAATGTCTCATCAGCAGACTCTCAAAACAGTCACATCCTTTGAAGTAGTTTGATGATTTCAAGGTAACCAGGGAAAATATTTGGATTAAATGGATATCCGAGCCGGTGAAACAAAAGACAAGGACACAGAGTGAGAGGAAGTAATGCATAGGCCTGTCATCTTCTGTAGTTTCTCCCTCTCCGGGGAGCCAGTTAAACACACATCTTAGCCGCACTCTTCAGGCAGCGTGTTGGAGGCAGTGGGCTGCAAAGAATGAGGAACGTTTGGGAGCAGTCACTTCACACAATCTCCACCAGTATATCAGCTGCCAAGATGGGAGGCATAACTCACATGTAAGGCATCTTGTATAAGAATATAACAATTTTCCAGAAGAAATGTATGCTCAGTAATTATATTACGCCATCAAAATCTATTATGTCAGTAAGCCAGATGTAAATCAGCACCACATTATTGTATGGCCTTTTGTCTATCTGTCTATCTAAACTAAAGACTGTGTTTTGCCATTAGACGATGGTAGTTGTTGCTATAGGGCATTGGCTATGACCACTCGGCTATGAAGTCTTATTTCGTCATTTTCCCAAAAAATGAAAGTCTTGCATCAGTGATTGCTGCACTGCACTGGGGAGCCTGGACTTTAAAGTATGTTACACTCTGGCAGGTGTTTTTGCCGTCGGCAGCTGGTAATGCTTTGTGATGGGGAAATTGCTACCTGCTTTCAAAGGAGGCATGATAAGTTATCATAGAGACACTATTTGCTCATGCCTGCCAGTCCCAACCAACTTTTTAGCATCTGTTTGGACTACATGATTGGAAGGGTTCACATTTGAGAAAGATGTTGTGTATATGAAAGCCACCAAGTATCATCTAAGATATATATCTGCTTGACAGGAAGATAAAAGGGATTTTTGTAAACACTCAAAAATGCTTTGCTGAACAGTGAATGCAGAGAAAAAAGAAAACAAGTTATAAAATGTTTTATTTTTGACTGTTTTTTTTTTAGCAAAGCTTGTTTAAATGATATACAATGAAGTCTATTGTTATGCTGCTTTCGGGATTTCTGCCAAATGTCTCCACGTGGTGCCATCATTTGGCTTTATTTGCTATTTTTGATTGATTTAAAACTGCATTTTGTGTTTTTTTGGTTGCTTTGGGGCCACAGATACAAGCTGTTAACACAACACCGACTTCTTATCATCTTTTAAGCCAAACACATTAGTAAACAGAGAGCTACATTATGATTATTTATGAGGAATATTTCAGGCCACCCACTGTAAACTGAATGGAGTCCACCATTCATGTCTCCAACATCTCCGGAAATGTGTGTCTAAGTACACCAGCTAGTTGCTAAGCAGCTAAGCAGGGAGATGTTTTACCACAGTCAGTTAATCAGAGCTTTTTTCTCCTTTTTTTTCTCCTTTTAGGCAAGTATGTTTACCAGCCCATGACCAACGTGTGCAAGCTGCCCAGCACGTCGGTGCCAGCTGTTGGGACGGAGTACAGTAACACCATGGACCTGTCCGTCTCTCTGGCTGAGCGCTTCCTGAAGCTCGCGCCCAGCTTCCAGTCCCCTCCTCTCCTAGAGTCCCCAAAGTACTGCATCATCGCCGATCTGTTCGTGGACGACTACATCGTCAAACGCATCAACGGGAAGATGTGCTATGTGCAGCGCCCATCGCCCCCCTTACCAGAACCTCCTCATGCTCCCACTCCTCCCCCACCTGCTGCCGCTACACCTAAGATGCCACAAAATCCCGCGCAGCCTCGGCAACCGGTGAAGCCAACAAAACACGTGCCTGCCCCTGTGCAGCCGGTCCAGCAAGTATACAGCGAACACAAACATCCTACCACCGTGGATAAGATTAAAGGCCCCAAAATGGACCACTGTTCCTCTCCGTCTAGCTCCGAGGACTCTGGTATCAACGCGCTGGGTCTGCACTACCTGGAGTCCTGTGAGGAGGAGAGCGAGGAGGAGGAGGACGAGTTGAGCACCGACGGGAACTCCAGCCCCGGCAGCCTCTGGGATCAGGACGAATGCTCTCTGCTGTCCCCCTCCAAGTCCATGATAGAGATCATCGAGAAGATCGAAACAACTGTGTAACGGACACTGACCCACGCTGTGAGGGAGTAGAATAACTGAGAGTTACTATAGTGGATGTATCCTACATAGACCAATAGGACACAAACTGCTCTAATGCTTCAGCAGGGCTTTGCCAGGTTGCTTAGTTGGAGTTGTTTTCCTGCAGTCGGCCGAGGACTGTACGTCTGCACTCACACACAGCCTCTCGTCGGTCCACTTACCCTGCATGAACGACATTTTCTAGAACTTATTACAATACAGGATAAAGGCACAAGCACAAGAATATCAAGCACATGCACAGTGGACCAAAAAAAACTCCTTTAGCCTACTGTACCTGGTATTTATACAGGAACATCTAAATTACATGGTAATCTATAGTAGGAGCACTAACTAGAGGAGACTTTCAGAGGAATAAGACTTTTTTCCTAAGATTTCTCTTTAGGTATATGTTACTGGAGCTAAGTCAAGTGGTGGTATAGTGGGTTTTCTGATAATAATGAGCAGTTAGATTATTCTTAGTGCTTTCCAGGCGTCAGACTTTGTCTAATTCAACATTTAAGTGGCAGATAAGCCTGACACGACTTGTTCTCCGCTCAATTGCTCCACCTACACGTTTTTCATAATTCTGACACTTCAGCAGAATAGCTACAAGGCCAGCTACCTCTCGTGGGCCTAAAGCACATCTGCCTTTTAACCCGTTACTCACTCAGCTCAGAGCTGCTGGGACACGCTTGCTTTTGTCACGTAAATATAAAAGATTCCCGGGCCCACAGTTTGTGTGCACTTTACTAACACGAGGAGTAGGTAGTCAGTGTTCGACAATCAAGGATTACACAGAAGCACATTCCTTTACTGCACCTGCCAAGGGCCAGGGATACACTTAAACCATTTATCAAACATTACATTGTGACATTGTTCCGACCACATTTCCTGGTCAAGCTTGACTGAACTGTAGTTGTTGTACGGGGCTCTAAGTAAAACACGACTTGCATTGACCCCTATTAGTAGCCAAGAAATTAAATAGCACAAACGTGTCCCTGGCAGAGCTACAGTGAAAAAAGACACAGCAGAAACTAGCAAGACACAAAGTGAAGAGGGAATATATTTAAAATATATATATATACATATAAACCTATACAACAATACAGATGCATTGTTATTTGCTCTCTGGGTTTGACGGTGAAGTGTCTTGGGATGCCAGCTGAGAAGGTAGTCTCGAAAGATGTGCAGGCTAGACTAGTACATTATGTCACAGTTATTTTGTGCTTTGGGGCAGAAGATCGTCACTTAATGAACCGTTTTAAAAGAAATGACCGTATGGAATAGGATGCTGAGTGTTGTTATGTGATGGACATGATGTTAAGAACACTCAATTATAATATTTGTGAGACAGCCCCTTATTAGTCAGTTAGTGAAATGAAGATGGGCTGGGTCTTTTTTTTAATGTTTTTAGAGTTATCTGCAAAAATCACTAAAATATTCACGAATATGTGTTGCTGCAATCTAGATGTAAAAAAACCAAGTCATTTTGCATGACTACATTGATTTGAGTCCCTGATGTCAAAAACTAATTTAACACATTTGTGATTCAGAGTGTTAAGAAAGTGAATAAATAATCTGTCAGATTTTTTTATTCAGGGACAGCCCTTGACATTACACTGAACACAGTCCCTCTTAACGCAGTTTAAAACATCTGTTATGTTATCTTATATGTCATATTATTTTCATATGAATAAATCTTAATGAACATTTTTCTCCCCCAGTCTCTCTTTTTGTAGCCAGTGTGGCGCATTTCTCCTAAAAAAGAGTTTCAGTCTTCTTTGAAAAGCATTCAAACTTCCTCCACCAAACATCAATAATGCTCTGCAGGGATTGAGTGAAACAGCAAAGGAAAGTAAAAGATGTGCTACAATTTAGTCTGTGCTGGTTGTTTATATTCTCTGAAATTTCTTGAGGAAATGTGCTTTCTCCTAAAAACCCTTTCCCTGTGTTGCCATTGGAATTCGATTAAAGCAAGAGAAAAACTAAATTAAGCGAGAGTAAGTAGTGTTAGGATGAGCTTTGCCTTCATTTTTGTTTTGCATGCAATTATGGTGTGAGAAATGCAATACAGGTTAGAATCCAGCCTTCCACTTCTGACGCCCATGTTTATTGATCCACAGCAGCGATGGCCTCTGGGTCTCTGATAGACAGTCTTTGTATAGCAGCTGATTTTACGAGAGACCATGCAAGTGACTTTCTCACCTTGACTTCAAGCCTGGATTGGTTTAGCTACGCTTCTCTTTTCCCCCTTCATTGTATCTATTGATTATTTGTGCTCCGCTAATGCAAGGAGAAAACCTAGTCAGGGGTGAAATGGTATTGTCATTCCTGCCAATGTCATTTTAAAAATCATTTCACATATTTCTGCTATGTGATAAAGAAGAGGAAGGCTGCTGGAGAGACCGGATTTAAACTCAGAATGGGAGAAAAGAAGAAAGAGGGATACATTGAGGGAGAGCAGCAGCAGGCAGAGGAAGCTCAATCACAAAAGGATGATGATGCAAGCACATGTAAAGTCTTTGCCTGGACTTGCGTGTCTGTGTGTGCGTGCGTGCTGTAGTCAAACATTTGGAAATTATTTTTTCAAGAGCTACAAAAAGATTTCATAAAGAGATAGATCGCTGTAATTGTTAATCCCTCGCAGCAAAGTCATTCAATTGGCAGGCAGCTTGAGCAGTGGAGAACTCACAAAGTTTGTCACACAAATGAAAAGCCGCCCTTGTTCAAGGACTTCTTCACAGGCAGGGTTGGCACAGCGCGTGTCACACAAGCTGCAGAGAGATGTTGTCAGCTCCACTTTGTTGTTCCTTTTGATGTGCATACAAACACATTACCCTACTCAGGAGGTTTCCTTTTAATTTCATACAATTGCTCTTTCTCTCCAGAGGCCGTCTATTACACGAGCAAAAACCCATAAACTCAGAGGAGATTTTAAGAGACAAAAGGAGAACATAGAGCGCCAGCAGTGCCTGACATCATTTCATGCCTTCATCTCATCCCACAGATGGAAAGAAGTCCCTTGTATTCCTCAGATAATTTTTACTTTTTTACAATTTTAAGAAGGGGTTTCATGATATAGGCTACTGATGTTGCTATAACCGTAATATTAAAACAAAAATATTGGCATATGATTAATCGCATATGATAATATTGTGCAAATGATCCAGCGCTACTTAAATCACGATTTTAAACAATGATGTTTGCAGACTTAATTTAATGTCCTTAAACTATTAGTTAAAGTAGTTACACTTAAACCTGAACTGGACTGATGGCATAAATATTTTTTTTTTTTGTCAATATCGTATTAATATTGCTAACATGAATTATTTCACAATTTTTATCATGCAGTGAACATCTGATATCGTGAAAGCCCTCATTTGTTGTTGTTAAAGTTATCAAAAGTCTATGTTTTCACTGTGCAGAATATTGATATATGGTGCCAGTCATTCAGCTGTTACAGAATACTATGTGTCAAACAGGACAGTTTTGGTTAATATTGAAGTTGAAACGTTTCGGTGTTAAAATTGTGGCATACCATTTACATATAGTGCAACTGCCAAAAGAAAACAATAAATTACAAAAACATTTGTTTACCCCATGTTTGCAACGTCTCAAAGCTTAAAAGTGGAACAAGCTGACATAATTTATACATTGGATCTCTTTGTAACCATTTGAAGGAAAGTTAAAGGGTTAAAGCAGAAGTAAAAGGGTTAATATCATTTATAATTTGATAGGGAACCTGATAAAAAAATCTATATTAGATCCCAGCAGGGAACCACTATATTGCAGGCACACTGCTTCCTCATATAGCCCGTCTCTAATCTGAGACATTCAGAGCCAAATTTCAACAGCAGCACTCCATCAAAAAGGTCATTTATATATCCAATTTACAGCATAATGTCCCTGTGATTGTCCCGATGCAGGTAACAGGGGACCACACACTGATTTCTGATAAACAATCAGACACATGGCTTTGCCTTGGTCTTGCCTGATGGGTGATGGGTTTCTGATATACTCTATAAACGTGAGAGTGTCACCTGGAGTGCAGCTCCGCACTCCCTGCCTGTAAAATATTCATTACTTTTTCCCGTCACTGTCTGCTCTCGTCTTTGAAATTGATTTAGAGCACTTTTTCCTTTTAAACACAGAGCGTGACTTTCTCCCTGCAAACTCCAGAGAACGGCTCCAAGTGTTAGTGTGGATAAACCGGGCTGTTAGAAAGTACTTCTTTCTTGTTGCCTAAATCTACTTGGTGATTCATTCTTGACTTCTTCTGCCGAATACCCGTGAGTGCTTTTGTGCAATGGTGGAATGACTCACAGTGGTATACCGTAATTATGTCATTAGTTGGCTTTGTTGCTGTGGGTTTAGTTAGTATAAGATGATGATTGTGTAGTCGGCAAAAGTGCTGCATTAATGATTACATTTGCATATACAATTTGCAACATCTTCTGCATGTTAAACATATTGTACTCTCCATTTCTCGGTCAATGGTCCTGAATTAATCTAATTTAAATTGACAAAATATTACAAAGTTATTATCTTTATACTTTACAGCAGTGTTCATGGTTTAGATAGTGGTCATTAGCAGAGCAATTGTGAGGGAAAGTCTGAATCCATCTTAATCACATCAAAGGATGTTGAGGATTTCTACGCTGGCTTTCAACTTGAAAGCCAGTGAAGTCAATATGGCCGCCTTCTCTAGTGTTTTCTTTTCAGTTTGTTAGATCTCTTCTCCCGTAACTTTTATTCTTTTAGTTATTTTAAAACAAGACAAAGGGAAGACAAACTACAGTTATTAGGAAAGGGTAGATGCATCTGTGGCCTAAGACTTGAAGGAAAATGGGATTATTGTGCACTCTTGTTTTACTTCTCTTTTATCTGAAGCAATTTTTTAGAGCTTCATGTGATTTATTTTGAATCACAGGATGTGTTTGACATCAAAGGTACACTATCTTGCGTACGCCCTTTACTGAACCCTTTATTAGAACATTATACATGATGAAAAGAGAGTATTTTTTGTTCGTTTCAGCGTCACTCTGCAATGAAATGAAACAGAAATGTAACTTGTGGAGAGACTCTGTCCCCATCCAGCTAAAACCAGTTAATGACTTCAACAAAAGCTGGTCGTTTGTGTTTCCAGTGGGGCTTACAATCACTTGAACTCTGAGGACACACAAACTGCAGTTATGAATCATGTTAATGTAACCTAATGCATGCAAACAGATTATAGAACTCTATTTTCTCTCTGTGTGCAGCCGTCGAGTTAATAGTTACAGTCTGGATTCACATTATTGATGTCACTCCAGTCCTCTCTCACAACACTTTGGACAGATGTGGCACTCATCTGCGAGAGTATTCCATAATGCTGCGGCTCAAAAATTGCATTGTTCTCTTCTGTTTAATACTTTTTAAAGGGTTGCCCAAAATAGAGGGACAGAACTAAGCCATCACTGGACCCAGATTGCTACTAGCAGATATAGCTGGGAAAAAAATTAGACATAAGCTTTCTAAATGTAAATGCCTGCTGCCTGTCAACCATAAAAAACATTGGTTTCGGGGGAATTTTTGCATTATGGGATCTTATCCATTTTAGCGCCCCAGGATTAGCTTTGTGCATCCATTAAACTGGAGATCTTGAGGGAACGCTGCCCTGAAAAACACATCATCCTTAAGTAAGTTTGAAAAGCAATCCTAAAAGTTTTAGAAACTTTTATCTTATCCAGTGTTTCTAAAACGAGTCTAGTTTTTTTTATTTTTTTAAACTCACAGTCATTTGTTGTTTCACAGAGCTGATGTTCAAGTTGAATTTTTTTTAAACGATTGTGTGTAACATAAATGTCATACAAGCTGAAACTCTCTGGACACAGGAACAGTCCAATATGTCTGATAAGTGTGCCTTAAAAGGTTAACATTTTTGACATTTGGGGAGACACGCAAATGTGGTATCAATCATCTCATAGGGTTCTTGTCTTAAAAACTGCAAATAAGCGTATTTCCCAAATGTCAAAAAATTTCTTTAATCTACCTTTTGTCAAGCACTCAATAGACATTGACTCTATCTGTAAATGCACAATACCTGCTAGGACACCTGTCACAGCATTTATTGTATACCAGATATGATTATTTATTTTTCTTGTTTGTTTTTTGTGTATACATTTTCAACGTAGTAAAACATTTCCTACATTCAATAGGTGCAATCTATAATAGCTTCCATATGATCTTGAATAAAAGAAAGAGACAATATAACAAATGGAGAATAGAAACTGGAAATGTTTCTATGTTAACAGTTTGTCTCCCAGTAACAGATTGTTCTAGATCATAAATGCCACAGTTTCTCTTGTGTGCTTCTCTCCACTACGGCATCTTCATGAATGTGAAGTGGTGTAAATCTCTACGACACAACAACCTCTCGTAATTATACTAAGAATCAACCTGACCGCTCAACACCCGCCCCCACATAATCCCACAACAATGAGGAAAATTATATTAATTCACCGAGAAGCTGGAGGTCTGGAGCAGCCTATCAGCACCCACAGGCAAAGGGGCTCAGCTGTCATTTACATGCTAATGGTGTAAAGTGGAGGCGATGAGAATGGGGCCGGGGCAGGGGGCCACGCTGTGTTGCTAGTTGAGGAGTTTTTTTGAGAGGCTGTAGTGCGGCACAGTGCAGCAGATACAACACCATGATGTGAAAACCATCTGCTGGTCCTCATCTGGTCCGTTTGCGCTCTGCTTAATCAGGCTTGGCTTTTACACGCCCCTCCTCCTCCTTCTCTGGCATAGCCACTGACAGGCCTCTTTATACACAAATGAGTCTTTCTTATGTATTTCCTGCTGCTGAATTTGATCCTCCCTAAGGTGTTGCAGTTTGGAGAAGTCTGTTTTTTTTTGTCAGCTGACCTTGAGCTAAAGTTTTTGGACATTAACGTGTGTTTTGACTATTCTGATATTCTCTGTACCCTTCAGATAGATTACAATGAACACTGGTCTTCATGAACATTGAGAGAAGGCTACTGAGAGTAGGTTTCAAGACAGCCTACCGTAAGCACCTCCTTTATTTTTCACTCACACTGAATGTGTGGTGTAGGTGTTAGGTCCCAGATGCAATACGCAGGTGTAGTGGGCGTTGGACGCGGGGGTACGCCGTACCCCAACTTATTTGAAGCATGATTCCTTTTTTTAATAGTCTAATACATCTAAAATCATTGCCAGTGTTATCAGTTGCAAGTGTGTGTTTGTTATATTAATGACGAAAACATAATAGGCAGATTTCACAGTAATTATAATAAAAACGTAGCTCAAGCATTTATGCAATTTGATTTGAAGCGTGTGTGTGTGTAGGGTGACCAGGTGTGCCGCACTGTGCGGGACTGCACACACAGCACTTTTATTATTTGTCCCGCGTCCCACACATTGAGACTATGTCCCGCATTTGAGTGATAGTCGCGCAGAAAGGCCGGATCGGTTCGCTGACAGCCGGCACGGCCCTTTATTATTATATTGTCTAAACGGCATCATGTAAGTTGCGCTGACAAGGCGACACAGAGGTAAAGGATGATGCTGCAGGCAGTACGACTGGCCTGGTAGTTGAGCAAAAATGGTTGGCACATTCCTCAATGAGATATTATCCAACTAATCTTTGCCAACTTTAATTCATTTGTGAGATTTAGAGGTAATAGAAAGCATATTTGCTACCTTTACAGTTTGGATAGACCCTGCAATTTGCCCTCTTTTGCAGTCGGTATGCTAAGCTACGCTAGCAGGCTGCTGGCGCTGTCTTATGCACCTGCAGATGTGGAAAAAATATATTATATAAAGGTAAGAATGCTTCCTTGACCTTGAGAAAGTCTGAGTGCTATAGGCTACAGCCAGCAGCTGTCTTAGCATAAATATTGGAAAGAAATCTAAAGTTAACACAATACTTTTTTTAATGTATACTTAAAGTGATATGTAAATAGTAGGGCCGGGACTCGATTAAAAAAATTAATCTAATTAATTAGAGGCTTTGTAATTAATTAATCGAAATTAATCGCATTTTTAATCACATAAATATTTGACCTGAGAACAGTGAGAAGCAATTTTTTTCACATGGATTTTAGTATACCATTGAATAATGACTGAATACATAAGCTTAAGCAACAAAACATTGTTTATTTTGTTCAAGGTGGTACTTAACCAAGACCAACAGAAAAGTGCAATTTTTGCAATAAGGTGTAGCAATAGCATATTTAGGAATATAGTACATTTCAGAGATTCAGGTAGCCTATAGGTAGGTAAACTGTAAACTATAACACCATACTTTCAAGTACATTCAGAACATTGGAAACCCTGACTATTAGAAAACATCTCTCTGTTGCTTCAGAGGCCATAACAGACTTTGTTGATTTACCAACAGTTGATTTAAAAAATCTAATCAATTTCACTCCAACTCTCTCAATAACCTTGGCCAAAACAATAAACAGTTCAACATAAAGTGCCAGTTGCACCAACAACGTATTAAATAGTTCAACATAAAGTGTACCATTTAAAATAAAATAAAAAAAGTGCCAGTGATTGACCTCAATCCCTCCTATTCTTCCAATATCCTGATTAAAAATAAAATCTCTCTGTTGCATAGGCCACTGTTTGATCAACGCGAATTGGGTGTGGGTCCTTGTACTCCGAGTCGGGCTAACATGCACGCTAGCTTCCACGCTAGCTTCCACGCTAGCTGCTAGCTGCTTTTTTAAAACAAAATGTCCCATCCACGGGGCCAACCAAAGCAGTCTCATCAGCTTCTTCGTTCATGTTTGACTATTGTTCACTGTGGTTTGTTGTTTTCTGAAGTCATGAACGTTAGTTGGTGCTCCAGTATAATCGGTACCCCTGAAACTCATCCAGTGAGAAACGTTCCGCGGTGCAAAAATAAGTGTGATTAAAATGCGTTAATTTTTTTAACGCGTTAATTTTTGTGTAATTAATTAATCTTAATTAACGCGTTAAAGTCCCGGCCCTAGTAAATAGGGAATATGCAGACTAATTCTTGCTTAACTAAGCTAACCACCTGTTATTTCATATTTGCTGCGTATAAGTGGAAGTGGAATCAATCTTTTAACCTAACTCTAAAAAGCCTATTTCCCAAAATGTCAAACTAATTCTCTGAATAGTTCAACTAGAAGGCCTACATTAAGCTGCTCTTTAAATGGGCTCATAAATCAACATGCACCAGTAAGTTGCAATTGCTTTCTGATGTAATAGTAGCTTGAAGGGACCAAACATTTTTCCCACTTTTGTTTCACGAAATAAGACATACTGCAGCAAAGTCAATGAGTACAGGAGTATGCTGTGAACATTATCCCTCGTTTCGGTCATGCATCTTCATCATGGCTCCTGTGGATTCCTCCGCCTTCAACCCTGATTCCTGGGTTTCGTTCGAATAATCCATTTAACTTAGGAACCTTCCTAACCGAGTGAAATGACCTGGAAGTCCCTCAGTGGCAGCCATGATAAGTGCCGTTCGAATTCTCTAGAATGATATGAAAGGAAGTTTCAAACTTCCTTTATAACCTCCTTTGGCTTAGGAACCACTGGAACTCCCTAACCGGAAGGAGAGGAGAAAATGCTGCCCCACAATGCCTTGCAGCCGCAGCATTTGACGTCACACAACAGTCGGCCGTTCGAGCATAAATTTCACTTTCGTTTTTTATTTCAATTCCAATTTTGGTCATGAAGAATATGTTTCTCTGTTGTTCATAAAGAATAAAACAACAGCATCAGAGCACGGTGCAGAGTCTCTAGATGAGTCCGTCATTCTTATTAAACATCCATGTTGTAGTCCGTTGTATAGAAAACTGTAGTTTCCATAGTTTCCCCACAGCAGCAGACGCACACAATGACGTCCGCTGGCGCATCATAAACACTTAGGAGCTGATTTTTAAACTACCCGAACGCAACCTTGGGTTGCGATCGGATAATCCAAAAGTCAGCTCCTAACGTCTAACCCTATCGTCTATTCCTTGACCTCTGTGTGAAACGTCATGGGGTTAAGGGATAGTGGATAGGAGAATTCAAAAGAGACTGCGGTGCTTTAGAGAATCAGGGCCCTTCTCACTTCGGTTAAATGGATTCCTTGCGTCCCTCACTTGCGTCGTTTCCCTGCGACTAGTCCCTCCCACCAGGGAAGCATGGAGAGATGCAAGGAAACCACGAGAAGCAGGGAAATGAGTGTTAAGAGCAATGGGACGTCCTTTCCTCCGGAGCATCACGTGAAGCGACGTCCGTTTGTGATGACGCTGCACAGCTGACGTCTGACAGCAGCATGGATGTATAATAAGACAGAGCAGCCAGCTCCGTCCCCGTTGTTTCCACAAACACCCCCGCCTCTGTTAGTACACATTTACTGACACAAACATTTGTATCATCTGTTGTAGACCCAAACAAATACAAATAAAATAAGAACTAATTCTCAAAAAAGATAAACTCCATTCTTAAAATGTATAAACGAACAATAGTTTGATTAATATGGATTAGAGTGCACAAAATAAATACAATAATTCAGAGAAAAAAGAGAGATATGTTATCTATCAAAACCCAGTTAGATTAACATTAATTGGATTGCAAACTTTGTTTGTTTGTTTTGATATGTAGCAAATTAAATTTTAAATAGCACTTAATGACTGACTGAATGGAAATGACAATAAATGAAAATGTAAAACGAAAAAAGTCATCATGAAAATGTTTCCAAAAAATGAATAAAATGATTTTTGACCACTTTGTTGTTCAGATATATCACATATTTGTAACTAAATGATACATGAATTGAAACAAAACACGGTATAAACTGAGGAGTGACTCCCGTGAGGTTCATGTATTTTCTTCACTCCGCTGGGAAACTGCTCTCATGTCAAGAAGCATCAGATCAGTGCGTGCGCTGCATCGTCCAATCAGTGAGCGATACACAGTAAGGGACTGGGCGAGTGTATGAGGATTTCATCGGAGCATGTCTGATGGTTCCTCGGTTATCGCTCCTCCATTATCGCTCCTCGCCCTCGCTCCTCGGTCCTCGGTTATGGCTAGAAAGGATCCGTCTTGTGTAAATATGACGTCACGTTCTCGTTGTAACTCTCGTTGTAATAGGCGCGGCTCGGAAACACATCTACAGCAGTAACATGCAACATGTACATTAATGCAGCAGCAATATTAATAGATAAACATCAGACATAATAGTAAAACACTGAAAGGGAACATTTTATTGCACCAGGAGCTATCTTGGGACTTTTACTGCGACAACGTTGCCTGTGAATAAAAAATAAACCATAGTGTTGGTGATCTACAGTGTTGTCATTCTTCTTTGAACAGCAAGACCGCTAACACCCTATTTCAACAATCACACTCCCTGTAATTGACATAATTAATAGATGGTTTAGCTTCTCACCATCATTTGCTGTGGCCAACTGATGTTAACGATCGTAACTGAAGGCTGCCTGCCAAACGTAAACATTCAGCCACGTGACTTACAAACTCTCGCGAGAGTTTTACACCAGACGGAGCCTTTCTAGCCATAACCTCGGTCCTCCGGCAAAAATAAGGCCATTGGGACCATAGATATAAATATATATAAATAATAAATAATTATATAAATAATATAAAATAAATATAGATATAAACACTAGATGACTCACCCGCGCTGCTGGCCAATGGAGACCGACGTTGCCACATGGCCGCCATCTTGCTACAGGCAGTGCTCTCATTCATAACATTATGGTTTGCTATTTAAATTATTATATTACATTACATTACTTTTAGCTGACGCTTTTATCCAAAGCGACTTACAATGACCGATCACAGGGACATTCTCCCTGGAGAAACTAAGGGCTAAGTGCCTTACTCAAGGGCACACTAGTGGTTATGTTCCAGGCGGGATTTGAACTCACAACCTTCCGATCTTCAGCCCACCTCACTATCCATTAGACCACCACAATTCTTTTGACATGAGATCTTAATATCGTTCAACTTTTGTATTTAGTTTCTGGATTTGTAAAAAAATCCAGACCTTCCTGGGTACCACGGAGATAAAGGATTTAATATGACAAGCCATATGATGCTCTCATTTGTTGGTGACATTCCACATGCAGATAAGATAAGATGGTACTTTATTGATCCCATTTTGAGAACAAATTTTTAGTTACAGCAGCGTAAGGGACAAGGCAATGGCCATAACAAATAACATACCATATCCAATATGAAAAAACATTGAAACTTGTTTATTTATTTATTTTTGGTTCATTTATAGTTGTGAGTGTGTCTGGGCTCCTGAACCAGCCTCACCTGTCTCCCCTGTCTCCCCCCTCTCCCCCCTGCTCCTCTTTGAGGCAGCAGCAAAGACTAGTGTTAGCTCTCAACAAGTTTTTAAAGTTTATCTTCGTTAGTCGGACGACGAGGCGTGTCCTGTCGCCCAAACTCAATTTGGTGTGTCCCGCACCGCTGGCCGTGACACGCCTTATTTGGCCTTTCATGGCCGACGCACGGCCGATTCAACATGTTGAATCGTGCGTCGGCCACAGGCAGTCGGACAAAGAAATCACTCTGATTAGCTGTTCAGCTAGCGAATCAGTGCATGAGAAGCGAAACGGTTGCTTGAGAATGTCTTCCACAAGCAACACTCCAATGGCTGATAGCTCCAGTACCGCACGAAACATGTTTTCGATGGACGAGAGTGAAAATGGAACGCACACGCTATTTGTTGTTTGTTTAAATCACGTAGTCGGTTCTTCTTCTCTGTCTTCCGGTTGTTGCCTCTTTTGAATGACGAATACACACTACCGCCGCCTGCTGGTAAGGAGAATTATTGCCACTCACGCATGCACAGTTCGTACGTATTCGGCTGAAGTCTTTGCGGTGTGTTCCAGTGCGACACATGGCCAAGAAGCAGGAGAACACGGCGACGCAACAGTCGGCGTCGGCATCGGCGAGTTCTCTGGTGACTGCTTGGTGTGTCAGGGCCTTTAGACTAAGGCAGTGGTTCTCAAACTTTTTCTTTTTCTGTCAAAAAAGTCGGGCCCCCCCAACACAAATAGTCAGGCTCAGTGGCGGCGCCAGAGATTTATTTTGCGGTGCTGTGGGGTAGCTTGACGTTTCATAGAGGGTGCTCAAACATTTAGGGTTTCCCATTAATGTACCGGGCGCTACAGTGGAATTTTCTACTGCAACAATCCCCACGCAAATACACAGTGTACCCGCGACTGTTACAATGAAGGCTCGATAATCAGCTCACGGCATATAGGTGTAAGAAGGGGTAAAGTGCTATTTTTATAGGTGGTGTGTGGACCTCACATAGGGGGGTCCGGGGGCAAGCTCCCCCGGGAAGATTTGTTGTTAAATATTGGAGTTAAATACATCAATCTGGTGCACTTTGAGAGCAAAATGAAGAGATCTATGGATACATCTCTCAACACCCATTTGAAACAGAACTGTAAACAGATTTACTTTTTCTTTATGGATATTTTACAAATCACCCTTTTAAACTTTAACCTTTTTTTAATGTCATATAGTATTTCATACCTGTTTTTCATTATTCTCTTATTTTTTTATAACTATAATGATCATATAAACGTGTGCCTCGGAAATAATTGTTTACATTAATGGTGACCAAAGATTTGAGACCCACTGAGATAACACTGAGAGAGTCCTTTAGCTCACTGAGTCTCTCAGTCTCTCAGGAGAGGACTCTCCTCCACTTTGTTGTTGAAAAAACTCCTTATATCCGTTAGCGTAGCTCGCTAGCACCAGAATCTAACAACAACGATCTCCGGTACCGAAGCGCTCTCTCTCTCTCTCGCTCGCGCACACACACACAAAATGGCTCATTCCGCACACACACAGAGCCGAGCTTTAATGAAACATAGAGACCCAGACGTAATAGTACTGTACTGTATCATATTATTTTCGAATCAATAATCTTTCAAAATATGAAATTATTTTTTTTGGCCTGGTCCGTTGTCAAAGTGCACTCCCAGGTATTTGTAGTCCTCCACAACAGCCACATCCTCTCCCAGAATGCACAGGGGTAGAGGAGACGTCCTCACCCTCCTGAAATCAATGACCATCTCTCTGGTCTTGGCCACATTCAGAATACTCACAATATTAGGCTGAGGTTCATCCTGAGACAAGTCCATTGGTAGGTCATCTTCCGCTCTTCTAGAAGTGGTTGTGCTTCTTGTTGTTTCCGGCTAAAACAAACATAATTAAAGACATTTTGAGTTTTTAAAATGTACTGTAATACACAACACATTATTTCTTCCTAAACTTGCAGAAAGAAAACTAAAGTGTGACATTTAATCACATATTTATACATCAATGTTATACACCTTGAATTCTTGTTGGCCAATGATACACATACCCTTTGAAGATGAGCTGGGAAGTTGAATACTGTTGGCACAACACCATCTTTGAGCCGGACAGTCTGCCCCGCCCTGTCAAAGTCCTCACTCCTGAAGTGCTCACTGCAGAGCAGTGTCCTGCCAGAGGAAACAAAACTGTCCCTTCTTAGGGCAACTTCCCACTGCCTCCTCCTCTCTCCGCTTTTGGGAAACCTTAAAAACCTGAGAAAGAGCCAGATATATAAATTATTGTCAACATTTTCCGCCCTTCTTTCCTTTAACATTAAGGGTAAGGACAAAAATACACACCTAAATGATCAAATGTTTGGGGTAATTGTATGTATGTATGTAATGTATGTATGTATACTTTAAGAATAAGACAACCACACTAAGAGTTATAAAAAAGGTGTCCAAAAGAAAGATTAAATAATTGTGTAAACAAATGGTAGCAACATATTCTAAAGAGGCTGGGTCAACAACAATCTTGTAATACTATTATCTCACATGATCCTGTGTAGCAGGATTTGTAATGTACATACATCCACTAAGTAATTAACGATTATGCTAATTATAGTCATAATATTGTCATATCTTACACGTGAAAGGTGATTCCACGGGTCCTTGTTTCCAGACTGCGGCGATTAGAGCATCCGTAGGCTGCACAAAAGTCAGGCATAGTCAGGTACTTCTGTAAACACAAAGCCAGCCATTTCTTGTATCATAATGTATCTAAAATGTAAGATGTTTTTAACAAGCCAAACCACTTGGAAGAAATCCTGTGTAACTTAAAGGCCATGTAATGCATCTAACACAGGTGTTTTTTAACATGTAGTTTAGATATCACCAGAATAAAAATAAATAAAAATGTTTAAAGTTTCGTCATAATTAAATGACATATACGTTAAAAACCGATGTTGGTTCCGAAGTTTGCCGAGTACGCCCCCGATCACTCCCGAACGAGCGGTGACGTCACACGTGGCAAACATTGCCATTTGATCAAATCAGTCCAAATGGCAAGCAACGCGATAACTTCAGACAGCGACAGCGATCATTCAAGCTCAGATTCGGTGGGTTATCTGGATTCAGTTACAGAAGTAGAGAGTGAACCAGCTAGCCTTTCACTTCAAGGCATCTTGCCTTATAAGTACGAGCCTCCTGCCCAGCAATCGAACAACGAGGCAGAAACTTGTGAAAGAGAAGCGGATTCCGCAGCCGGCGAGACTCGAGTCGGCAATACTGAATGGTAAATTCTGTTTTATTTAATTTGACCTGCACTAAATGTCGATCTTAATTTGTCATCTGTTCCTCACACGTCCGGCAGATATTGTTTTGTTTTTTAATGTTATGTACAATATTCAGGTGTACATGTCAATGCTGTGAAAGCATGCCCACTGCAGATGAATGTGTATGCTGCAGAGAGATCTGGCAGGTGATGGAACAAATAGACAGTTTGCAACCTACTGACCAGATAGCAGAGTCCTGCATCGGGTCGGGTATCCGCGGGTAGATGATGCGGGTCCGGTTGCGGGTGTTGCATAATAAATATATTTAAACAATAATAATTTAGTTTAATGTTTAAATCCTCAGACCTCTCCTCCGCGGTACCGAGCATAATCATAACCTCTGCAGTGCATCTATCTGCTGCTGAGCGCACCACATTCTGAATGGCTGAGGTGAAGCTCTCTATAGCGGAGAATACAGCATTTTCAATAACTCTTCCTCAAGAGCGAAATCCAACGTCTGGGAGGCTTTTGGTGTCATCCTAGATGGAGAAAATAAACAACATCCCAGGCTTTTTGAGCCAAATATGCAACTGCGTGTTAATTGCACGTTGTCACTGCTTATATATGCGGGTTCGGGTCGGGTTGCGGATCTTGTGCCGGCGGGTCGGGTCGGGTTGCGGAACTAATTGGCAATATGTGCGGGTAGCGGGGCGGGTTCGGTACTGCACGTCACGGGTGCGGGGCGGGAGCGGGTCTTGAAAATCAGACCCGTGCAGGACTCTGCCAGATAAAAGACACCGACGAGAAACCAAGGTGCATTATTAGCCACCCAGGCTTTAGAGAAGGCTGTCTCAGTGTTTGGACACTGAAAATAGCGTATCTTCAATACAAACAACAATACAGAGCAGTTGATGGCCCACTACACCAGTAAGTAAATATTGATTGACCCAACTGCCTATTGCAGCTTTTGCTTTCATATAATACTTTTAGTCGCTACAGTCGGTACACTTTTAAAGATACCATTAAACTCTTTCAAGCAGTCAAAAACAGCTTGGCTTTTATTTTTTCTGTGTATGCAAGTTCAATGTATGCTTGGGAAAAGAAACAACTACACATGTGAGGAAATATATAAGAGGTCTATGATTCTGTCAAGCAGTCATGTATAACCTCATATTTATTTTGTACAAGTAACTACAAATATCATGTTATAAGCCAATTTGTAACCATTGCTACATAATAGTACTACATAACATTTTATTTTTCTCCAAATATATTTATAATCTGTATACTTTTTTTTCATTAGGAAGCATCGATATACAGCTTATCGACAGTTTGTACGTTGGTGCTGGGGTGTACTCGGCCCAAAAATCAGAGTCCCGCTGCCTGCATGTGCAGTAACCGAGGTACGGAAGACTTACCCTGAACCGGGAGGCCGCTATCAGGGATTTCAATGACCAAATCTGTAATTTGACACAAGTCATGCAGCTGAACTGGTTAAAATGGTTTCGCATGATGTAAATAATTTACAAAGTACATCATTTACAATATTATTTTTCCAAAGAAACATGTAAATATAACAACATTTTCCAAATCACAAATTTGTAAGATTGTATTAATTTACTGTTTGATAAATAAAAAAGGGTTCTTTTGTTAATTTTTCACTTGTAACATTTTATCTTTATTGCAGTGTACATTAGTCTATTTTGGTATATGTGCGAGCCCACAAATAATTAAAAGTGGTAAAAAATAATAAAGATATTCAGACGTAATTCATTTTTGGCCTTACTTATTTCACTTCAACTTTTATATATTTCAGTCACTAGGCAAGTTCACTGTACTCTGGTGACATTTAGCTCAAGCTGGCAGTAACTTAATTCTGACCCGAGTTTTGTGCACAATCTTCCAGCACCCATGATCAATGTTTATAGCAATCAGGAAACATTCACAGCTCACAACTACACATCGCTTCCCCATCATGAATTGTTAGATAAAAAAAGTTTAGCGAGGTCCGGTTACACATATGTCGAGCGAAAATAGCGGAAGGATACAAAACAAACAATCCAGACGAGGCTGGTGTTTGCCACGTGTGACGTCACACAGCTGGGTTAATGGCTGGCAAGCTTTTCGCTGCCGGAGCGGAATAACACGGGAAAGTGGCACACATTTCATGTTATTTGGGGGGTATTTATGGAAAGAATCATTGATGTTGATATGTCAAATGAAACAGTGGAAAGTGATGAAGCGATTTATTAACACAGAATAACATTTATTTTGGACATTACATGGACTTTAAGTTATGCTGAAAAGAAAGAGCAGTTCTGCCTCTCCCACTGCTGTAAAGTTGCTGGGTCAACTTTGTAATACTAGGTCTCACTCACAGCCTCTTGTTATTAGCCAGCTAATAAATACAACCACATCACATACACAAAGAAAAGCTGCAATTTCAACATTTCCAAGCATCCTGTATCATAGCCATGCTAATAACGTTTATAATAAACCAAACCATTTGTAAATCAGTCAAGATTTCAGCGAGTTAAGAGTATTTTTGTGCAGATCACTCACCTTACAACAGCTGCCATAGCGCGTACCAGAGTAGCTGTTGACTGTAGCAAGATGGCGGCCGGTAAGCTATGCTGGAAAATCTCCAAAATCTTCCATGAGCCATCTAGTGTTTATATATATCTATGATTGAGACGCTACTCAAGATGGCGCAGACAAATCAACTTCCGGTGAGACCGAGACAGAGGAGCGAGGAAATGAAAAATAAGAGAAGTGAGAAGGGACCTCAGACTGTACTTTCACTATCCGACGTGTTTATGATGCGCCAGCGGACGTCATAAATGTGCGTCTGCCGCTGTGGGGAAACTATGGAAACTACAGTTTTCTATACAGCGGACTACAACATGGATGTATAATAAGAACGAGGGACTACTGTAAACTCATCTAGAGACTCTGCACCGTGCTCTGATGCTGTTGTTTTATGCTTCACGAACGTGGACAACAGAGAAACATATTCTTCATGACCAAGGTTGGAATTGAAATAAAAAAGGAAAGTGAAACTTATGCTCGTCACTCTCTATATCACCATTCAAACATCTTTTAAAAGTTGAACAAACCCCACACAGCTCAGTAAACACTGTGAATGTTGACTTTATTTGATCATTTCAGTAAAAAGTAACCTTCGTATTTCTCTTTTTGATTATACTGATGAATGTTAAAAACAAACCACCTTGGCAAGTTACCGTTTTAAAAAGCTTAATAAGCACCGTAACTTTCATGATATAATTTCTCGGTCATAATCGGTTGTTTCCGTGAACGGCCGACTGTTGTGTGACGGCAAATGCTGCGGCTGCAAGGCATTGTGGGGCAGCATTTTCTCTTCTCCTTTCGTAAAGGGAGGTCCAGTAGTTCCTAAGCTAAAGGAGGTTATAAAGGAAGTTTGAAACCTCCTTTCCTATCATATAGACTAGAGAATTCGAACGGCACTTATCATGGCTGCCACTGAGGGACTTCCGGGTCATTTAACTCCGTTAGGAGGGTTCCTAAGCTAAATTGACTATTTGACTTCAGCCCTTGTCTTTTTTTCCCGCTCTATTTCCCGTCTCTGTTTTCTGATGTTTGCAAGTCCTTTTTTTGCAGCACATTCAGCCTTGTGAACACAATTACAATACATTTGATTTATTGCTGAATATTAGGCTGCCGTTTTTAGCCGATAGGCCGCAATGCTCTCTTAACCAAATTAACAGACATTTGGCCACTGAGACGTAAGCAAATGCAACTAACAGGACAGGAATAAAAACATTGACCCATTATCTCGTCCTTATCGTAAACCACCATTCACAAATACATAATGTATTTAGAGCTGGACAGTATTAGAGTTGCTTTTATTTTTGAAAACATTTGAAAATCATGCTTTGGCTTTCTTTGATCAACCTCCTCTTTACTTTCTCATCTTGACGGTTGTAGGAGTCTGAGAGTAGTCTGTAATCACCTGCTGCCTGACTTCACTCTGCATGTGTATACTTGAATCATCAAACTAGTCTACATCAGTTCGTAAACACACCTTTAATTTGCCTGATTTACTCAGAGCAAACTGTTCCTAGTGCTTTTGGTGAATAGTTTGGTTTGTTTTTACATAAAGCCAGCTCAAACCTTTGTCGGCATGATGCGAGTGTTTTTGCAGTCTGTGTTATACGAAACTGCAGGTATTGAAAATAAGTCACAGAACTTGGGTACAGTAAAGTCAATCTAAACAGAAATTACCTTCATTCTGTTATGTGTTATGTTTCCTTTAACTCCCAAGGTGGTTGATTTAGCACTGTGTGTTCACAAACACACACACACACACACACACACACACACACACACACACACACACACACACACACACACACACACCCACAGAAGGTCATGGGTTTAGATGGTCTGTACATACTTTGCTCTTCTCAGTGAATGCCTGTGTCCTTCCCTGCTCCGAGCTTTCTGGGGCTGCACTAAATTATTTAAGAGACAACAGCCATCTCTGAGGAAACCAAACAGACCCTCTTCTGTGTCCCATGAGCCCAAGAGGAGGCAGACGGGTAGCTAGGGCAGTGATGCCGGAAATAACATGGCAGTGAACATTTCCAATAGCTGCTTTAGCACAGGGCTGGTATCTGGTTCAGAGACTCTTGCTGCAAATGGAGGAGAGTGAAGGTTTCCAAGCAGATGTGCTGATGCCAGGGAGGAACAAAAGACTCCTCTCTCGGATGGGGCTGGATCAGAGTTGAGAGGATGGCTGTTTGTCTAAAGAGCATTTTCAGAGCGGTGGGCGCAGCCAGATCCAAACAAAAGAGACTCAGTTCTCCACTCCACCTCTGCTGCCTTTTGGCTCGCTGCCGGTGCCCCTACTTCCCCACACTGAGAAGCTTTCACTCCGTGGAAAGTGACAGTCCATCTTTCCTCATCCTCAGGCATGACCAATCAACCCTGAGAAGGGTGATGGATGATCACAGAGTCCTCTCACTCCTGCACCTTGCGGGCTTGCACCCTGCAAATCCATGTGTGCAAAACCACACAGTCTGTTTTTCTCCAACTACTTACCTGGGGGAAATATTCCAATGCATACATTTGCACATTGAATTGTTGTACCACTCGCCCAGACAAAAACAGTTATGGCAAAGCTATGCTTCTGCTCAATGATTAATTATTCACAAAGTGTCTCTGTGTTTTTACTCTTTTTTAACCTGTTCTCTCTTTTGTCAGCAGAAAAGAAACTACACAAAAAATGTAAAAATACAACTCCCTTTCATTTTAAAGTCTGTCAAGCTTTGGATGTTTAACAAGCCCGAACATGGTTATTCAAAAATATATAAAAAATAATGACTCTATGTTTGGTTCTTACCCACGATACCAGAGTCATGCCCTTAACTAAACTCTGGTCATGTAATGTTGAATGCTAGATTAAACAAAACAAAAAATTAAACAAATATGTTTTTGTTCCCATTTGTAACTCTTTCTTTTATTATACCGTTTTTCCCTTTTCTTATATAATTATTTCATTACATTTAAATGATTTGGCTGAACAAAAAATATATATTTTTCAGCTTGGTTTCCATTTGCGCTGTAATTAGCAACAGCTTCTAGCTCTAGTGCACATTTTTTTTTTTAAAGAATTCTCTTATCTTGATTCCAGTTTCTTTAGCCGGCAGCCAAAACCTTCCCAGGTACAAAACCTTCATGCTGCTCTGTGCTTATCAGCATGTCTGAATCTTTTTCACGATTGTCAAAGTTGTCCTTCTCCCTCTGTATAATAATCACCCATCATCTTCCTCATGGCTCGGATCCATCCTGTCAAAGCACCGGTCTGCATTTCCATCACGCTCACCGTCTAAAGCTGCATGAATGCATGTTGCAAAGGTCACAGTGGAGCAATAATGTTAAGCAGCAGATATTGACTCTGGCTGAAAGAAAGTGCACACTAAATGAAGACTAAGCTGTTTCAGTCGGTGTCTTTCGAATGTCTCAAGAGTGTTTTCTCTCTGCAGCCTCACACGGCCCAAGATGCAGCTGCCTGTCAGACGAGAGAAAATGCCTTCCTCCTGTTTTAGTTTCCTTAATTTGCCTCCCTTAATTTAAACCAATTTAAGTCATTCTCCACAAGCAGGTGTGTTATGTAATTTCTCGGATAAGGCCTGGTGAATTGCCCTAGGAGATGTATTTTTATGCACACAAATCTCATCCTATTTCCCAGGGACGGCAGTGAGGATATTTTTTCCTCTAAGATGTCAGGCACATTTTGTTTTGTGGATGACATCAAGCGTTGCCTCTGCTTATTGTGTAGAACATGCAACGCTCGTGGGGCCATTGTTCATTCAACACAGGCTGAAGCTGCAAATATGCAAGTAAATAAAAACAACCAGGAATGGGAAGCTGTGCAGAAGCGATGGATGTATAAAAACTGTCACTCTCCCCACTTTTCTATTGTACCTTTAATAAAATAACTTTTTATCATTTGAAAAGTAAGGCATCTATTTCAAAGGCTGTTAAAGGAATTGGAAGATAAATCATGTGACACACAAACCAACCTAATTACTTCACAGTATACCAGAAACATTATGCATTTTTAAATCAAAAGACAGGGCGTGACCCTCTCAGAGAGGAATATTTCAGCCTCACAGCAGGAATTCTGTTGTTATTGTTAATGGCTCTGCATGCATGGTGAAATTTGATAAAAACTTTTCCCCAGTTTACTCCCACACTCCATCTCCCAATTTAATTTCCTGTCGTCTTTAGCTGAAAGTCTCTTTGATTTATGCTCCATTGTTCTCCATCATGGATCATTACAGATGTTGTTATAAACCTCCAAGCATTGCTCGGCCTTGCATTTACATTCCTATTACTGTAGCTTGTAGAAATAGAAGTAATTTAATGTTGGGCTGTTGATGTCGTGAAAAGCAGGCACTTAGCATTTGCTGATTAGATTTCCAGCTGTGTCTTTTCTTACCTTCCTATTCCATTCACAACTGTTTATGTTGCGCACTAATTAGAGAAAATTGTAAAATAGTCAGCAAAAGATGAGATTTCCGAAATATCTAAGTTACTATACCTTACTGTTTAGCCTCTGTAATCTTGACATGCGAGTGTATGTTGGCCTATACTATACATTTAATATGATTTGAGGTTATTTTGTGTAACAGCTTTTATACTGCAAGTCAGAGACAATGAAAAGCATTATTGTGTGATGCAGTTATTCTTTATTTTGTGACAACATTAAAGAATAATTGTAGCTTATAGACATCTGTTTGGATGATTATATATTCACCAAGGTAATTGCTGATATTTGCTTTAATGTCCAGAAAGTTTGATGTGCATGAGCGACCAGACGATCAGATAGCTTGTAAACGAGCAAACTCTTTAGCCGGATTATCAGATTATCTAAACCACTGTATTTGGAATTAAATCAAAAAATGAGCACACCCATAGTGTCTATTAATCTGTCGTTTCACTGTAAAACTATTTCAGTGCACAGCTAGCGTACAGTAGGTCGAGGTAAACCAGGTCAAACTGCAAACAGTGATGGAGCTTTCTATCCAGTTTGGGTAATATTTCAAGGTTTGCCCTTGTTTCTTTTTCTCCAAATAAACTGTCTCAGATCAATTGTCTTTGTATACGTCTAATTTGTAACAAATATCTTTTTTATGAGAAACATAAGGCCCTAAAATGAAATGTCAAATATTAATTATATTTGATAAATGCTAACTGACAACATATTTAAATAATTATCCCTGCATAGTATGCTTGCAGAAATACACAATTTACCCGTAGAAATGTCGAGAAATTTCATTTCTCCCTGGTTATGTTAAGAACAAAAAGCTCTTGGTTTAGGTTAGGGAAAGATTTGCCCTTTGTGACTATTTAAGTTTATATTAGAATTGAATTTAAATCACCCCTTTTCCTTATGTAGGCCAAACTGTAGGATCTTGCAAAGAAACTGTCAAAGATTTCTTCTTACTCAACTTTTGAACTTCAAAAATATTATACATATAAAAAACAGTTATACAGCTCTCCGTGATGTAGCCATACTCCTGATGCCGAGCACTGTCACGGCTACAGTTTGCATGCTGTAACCTTCCTAATCCCTCTCTACGAAACTTGTAAATTGGCATGTCATTATAGCTTAAAGGTGGGGTATGTAATTTTGGAGAAACCAGCTCGAGTGCGCTAGAATTTGAAAATACACAACCGGAAAAAATCTGCCACTTCCTTACAGAGCCCCTCCTCCAACACACACGAACGCGCACATGACCAATGAGGGCACGAGATAAGTTTGTGCACAGATGGAAGGCTGACAGGCAGGTAGGCCATCCAGTTACTTTAGCTGGGCCAGCTCAAATGATTGGTCGTGCTTTTTACAGCGATACGGCTTCCAGAGATTAATTGTTGTTATGTATTTATTGTCAAAGCATTAAATATATCCATTGCTATCGGGATGTTAAGAGCATTCCATGGAATATAACAAAAAGTGTTTCTTAAATAAATTACATACTACACCTTTAAGTGTCAGGAAATGAGTTCCCCTCTCTTGCCATAGGGGATCCAGGTGAATAAGGATACATACAAAAGGAGACCTGAGTTGTCCTTGGTCGAAAGAACGACACATTGTTATTGAAGAAGTGCACCCTGCCGCTTTGAAAGTTGCAGATGACTAATCTTCACTTGTCAAACAGAAAGGTTGTCTGACTGAAACCAACCCTTTGAAGGTCTCAGCTCATTCCCTTAACTCTTTTTCCTGCAGAGTTTGAATACTGCGGATTCATCCTGTCCCCTGTAGAGAAAGTAACTACAGTATGATAGTCGTGCTTTATAAGCAGGGCTCAGCCTTAAGGAACAGAGTTTCTGAGTCACGACTTTTTGGGAGTCTTTGAAGGATATCATTAGCAGCTGCTTCAAATGCGGGTTAACATTGACGGGGGAAGCAGGCACAATAATGTTATGTTCTGTGATAAAGCTGTATGCAAGTTAATTCAAGCACAGCATATACCTGCAAACTAATCGAATTGTTATGAATGACTCATGCAGTGGTTCCCTGTTGCATAATATGTTTGAGTTGCACAGAAGTCGTACACCCAAGTTTACCCCACTCACGTCTTCACCCCACTCAGGTTATTCATAATATCACCACACGTACAATCACAAGGCTAAGAGTTAGAGGTGAAAGAGAAGGGACTGGAGGGATGAACAGAAGAATGCAGATGAATTGGCATCAGAACTAAAGGCACAGAGGAACAGAAGGTCCCACACGCCCCAGCCCCCTCAGCTGGCTTTGTTCCTGCATCTTCTTTGCAACAATTCAAAAGCAGCTTGCACAAATTAGACCCATGGGAAGAGAGAACAGACCAACGTGCAGCAAACTACTGTCACTCAGACAGGAGAGCGAGGAAGGGGACACTGGATACGCCACGTGCACAACAGACGAATTGGCCATGAGGGACCAGATGTTTCTCTACAGTGTATCGTCCTCTAGCTACTACATGCTCTTGGCATTGCACTCCAGGATATACTTTCATATTTTCTCACGACTTCATTCATTTGAAGGTTAGGTGGACTTTATCTAAGAGCAGAGGAAGTATTTGTGCAGTGAAAATGTATTTATTTCTGCTCCTCAATGGCGCTAAATTGGATAATACAATATGATAATAATGTATTGTGAGTTGGACATTTTTATTGTATCACAGCAGCATTATTTGCAACATGAATGAGGACATTTAAAATGATAAACAGTAGAACAGACATTCGTAATAACATTTCAACCACTGAAGACAATTTGTCAAAAACTTCCAACCTACGTTTGATATGGGAACAAACACCACATTTATATTTTAGGATTGACTGCAGCTGAAATGAGTGCTTCAGTCTAACATTATTGAATAATCTGATCCTGTATCTCAGATATGATGGTGATGATTTGTATTCGCTGTTTGTGCTCAGTGTCAAACTCTTGCACACACACACACACATCTGGTACAGATGGGGACGGCAGGTGCCAAGACATGACAAAAAGAAAGAAAGAAATACATGAACAGAGGGTGAACACCATGGGAGGAAGTTGGCAGCTTTCTCAACTTTGTAGATTGCAGGTGTTGTGTTGACAATCGAGATGGAGTTAAGAATGCTGCACATCAGTGGAGACTGGCAGGAAGAGCTGGCACATGTTGTCCACAGAGAGACGTGTGGCATATGTGGATGGGGTTGGAGGAACAGAAAAAAACTTTATTCTGTCAAAGTCAGCCTTGTGATATTCATCTTGGTTAGATCTACTGAACTCAAGCACCCCAACATCTACAGAAGCTGTTCTCAGCGCCAGAGGACTGTGAGTTGAAGCGTGCGCGTGTGTGTGTGTGTGTGTGTGTGTGTGTGTGTGTGTGTGTGTGTGTGTGTGTGTGTGTGTGTGTACTTTGAATGAAGAAGCTCTGCATCATTTTACTGCTTATACTGGATTCTCCACACTTTTTAGTTACACATATATTATCCACAGTATCCAATAGAGGGGATTAAACATACTGAATACATGAGGAATGACGCCCAATATTATGGACTTCAAATGAAATGAACCAAATCAAAAGGGACTAAAGATGTCTTGAGAACAATTTTACCGAACAATTAAGTGCAAATGAAAATTAAAGCAGGTCTAGTTGAAGCAATTAGACTGATACTTAAACATGTGTGAGCATCTAAACAACACAGAAGACAAATTAAAGACAATACAAACAACCATTTCCATTCAGACAATGAGCTTATATTGCTCTTTGGCAGATGTAGTGTTTTAAAAGATGGTCGACAAAACATCTCTTCTAGCAATTTCAATGCCATTGTCACGGATGGCGTACAGTTTGTAATGGCAGCCAATTACAGCAGCTTTTCATCCAGGAGGCAGCATCAAACGATTCGACTGTCAGCTTGTGTTGCTGGAGGCAGACAGGCAGACCAGCCTAGGGCGGACTGATGCACACAGCAGCACTCTCTTCTCCTCCGAACGCCCATCTCTACGATTATCGGCCTTCAGAGCGATGGGTCAAACTCTTCAGCAATTACCACCTCTGCACGGGTGAAAAGGTGAAAGCACTTTTCAATATGGCAAACCAGTTTCATCATCATCAGGGAAAAATGGAAGCAAGTGAATCTGCTTTAACAGCAAAGAGGCATGTAGATGATTTGAGAGATGCTTACTTGACCCAACCTATTTGTCAGGCTGCTGTATCGCCCCGTTGCCACCTGGGGGAATTCCTGAGCACTGTAGCCTCCTGGGACAATGATAGAAATCACAGATGCAGCATCAGAGCCATGAAAAAGCTTTCGGCTCACACATACACATACAATGTATGCATAAACACAAACAGAGGAAGGCAGTGAGGGACAAGCGGTTCCTGCCTGGGAGGGGGTATATTTAGAGTCTTGCGTAATGTGCTTTTAACACAACACAGAGTGGATGAATTTTTAATGCCAGACAAGGATGGGAGGGAGGGAGAGAGAGAGAAAAAAATGAATCAAGTTAAGTATTTAATCTGAGCCGTTGCTTAGGGGTTAGACAGAGATCTGAGAATAGCCTGTAAGCATCGGGCGCGGCACATAGGATAGCCTCCGATGTACCAGCTACGCATGAATGGCTCCTGCTAAGAGGGGATGGAAAGCAGGAAAGTGAGCAAAGGGATGGAGGCAAAGAGAGAGAGAGGAATATTGGAAGGTGTGTAAGGCATGAGAGTGAGGAGGAGGAGGAGGAGGAGGAGGAGGAGGAGAGAGTTTGCATGAATGAGCGAGCAGGAATAACTATGAGGCATGTCAGCGCGGTGCTGGGAAACCCAGGGGAAACAAAGAAGTGCACAGTGCAACGGTTTCTCTGGCAGAGCCCCACGCTCTCGGATGTGAATGTTTACGATGCAAAGACATGTGCAGACATGTCTACCACATTGTATGGCTGGCAGGAATACTCCTCAGCATGATAAAATATGAATGAAATCATCCACTTATAAAAATGTACTTTTTGGCTTATAAAACTGCATTTATTTTTTATTTCATTTAATATCATATTCATAAGGCAGTTTCCCATTGTATAAAAAAGCTGTGAGAATAAATACATCTGCATCAGATAGTGGTGGAATGATACCAGAGGCGCCATTTTCATGACACGCATGTTGGAAACGCTGAAAGGGCATTGATAAGGTGGACGCCCGTTTTCTCCTCAATGGTAGAAAGTTGCTAAATGATTAAAATCTGGTGTGTTTCTTTGTTGATTTTATGTTCATATTTAGCTGTTTTTATCTCTAACAAGTAGTTTACATTTAACTTGTGTTTATTGACGGAAAAAACTGTAAAGTCAACCGAGACAAATGTAACATTTGTGATATTGATCTTTATGAATAAACATTGATTGATTGATTGAAAAAGTGAAGTTTGTACATTTTTTGAGATTCGATAAACTACTATTGAATATATACAAAACATCCCAAGTCCAAATACTGTACATTTAGAGTGAAAACTAGTGGAAAACAACCGAGAAGTGTTTTTTTTGTTACACCAGTCTGACTTTTAAACTAAACCAAAAGCAGTCATCCGCCACATCACTGAATTTAATTCCCGTAGCCCTGCCTCATTTCCTTTCTATGCTCTTTACCTTCAATGACAGGCTTTCAAAATTTGCCAAAGTATTAGCTTTACAAGCTCCCGGGATTACACAATGGTGTGCCAGCAAAAGCTTTGGGAACAACATTTCATCAGGGTTAGGCTACATGATCGACATACTGACTCACTGACATATTTCATAGGGACCAAAATAGACAAAATGTCATGTTTAAATTATCAACACATTTCTTGTGCTTGCCTTGAAAATAAAGGAAATACTTGAAACGTCTTGAGATGTCTTGGAAACACCTGCCTTTAAAACCAGCTGGCGAGGCGAGCCCCGTGGGAGCTTTATCTTCTGCTGCGTGACTCACTACATGGTTTCCCTCTCAGCCTTTTTTGTTTCTTTGCCAGAATAATGTTTGAGAGAGAAGACGATGACAGAAAACATACCACAAAGGCTGTTTGGTCTATGCTACCGTTTGCTTAAAGACATTATGACATAGTGTCACTGAAATCCGTATGAAACAGATTCCATCACTTTGAAGTGTATGGTGCTGATGCAGCAGGAAATGGCAGATGGCCGATGAAGAACTGGCTATCTGTCTTCTCACAAGCCTTTATTGTACAAAGGAATCCTTAAAGGCAGAGGATTGAAAAACGATCAGGATCCCCGATCAGCAGACGTATAGGCTCTCTGTTGCTAATCCTGCCCATATGCTCAAATCTCCCATAAGAGTGACATGACAGTGTCAGTGAGAGATGATCAGATTGCCTTGGTTGTGTGTGATGAGGAAATAACATCAGCAGAGGCAGAAGCATTGACAGAGAAAAGGTCACAAGGTGCCAAACATTCAATCATCCTTTCAGATGCACTGTGCAGTAGTTTACCCTCTTTTCACCTCGTATTTCACTCAATGTCAGTGAGGTCGAGGAACGTCTGCATTCTTTCTCTCTTTCAAGAAGAGTCTTTACCTCTAAGTTAACTCTACAAAAACCATACATAGGGTGTTGCTCTTTTGGCCCTTAGTTGATACTTTAGCTTACACTCAATTATGTGTAACGACAAGGAGTCTATTTTATTATGTACTTTGGTTTAGTTTATTTATGTATAGCGTTGTGGACAGTCCCCATCGATGAACTGTCACAAAAACAGTAAATGGAGCAGCTTTAGCTA
Organism: Notothenia rossii; assembly: GCF_949606895.1. Taxonomy (NCBI): domain Eukaryota; kingdom Metazoa; phylum Chordata; class Actinopteri; order Perciformes; family Nototheniidae; genus Notothenia; species Notothenia rossii. The sequence goes on from NC_136904.1 coordinate 79,497,093, forward strand.
ATTTCCAGCTGTTGTCCCCGGCCAGATGGTAATAGACACCCTTAAAATCACAATATGTCAACAGCATTAGTTATAAAAAAATATAAAATAAAATAAAAAGGATGAAAGACAAGTAGAAACAAGCGAAAGGAAAAGAGAGGATAAAAGGGAACAATAAACGACACACGTTACTACATACAGTACATGTCACGATATAGCACATCGCAATCACATAACAGAAATGAGGGGCAACATCCATGATCACAACATGTAACACAACATGTAACACTCACGCCATACTCAACACAGACTAGTGTGTGCAGGTGTAGTTCTCAGTGAACCATGTTTTTCAGTGAGCTGTGAAGGTGGTATGTGTATGTATGTCTTTGATTTGAGTGGGTAGAGAGTTCCAGTTTTGTATTGCTGTGACCGAGAATGATGACTGACCAAAAGTACTCTTCCTGAATGGGACTGATAGGTCGCCACGTGTGGAGCTTCTAGTGGTCAGTCTGGTGTTGTTACGTTGATTAACCAATGAGTTAAGAGGTGGAGGGGCTGTATTGTGCAGGATTTTGTACACCAGAACGATGTTCCTATACTTTATTGGGAATGATCCCCACGATAGACTCCCTTACTTCTCTGTCCAGTGTTTTGTCACAAACTGTTCTTGCTAAAATGAGTGCTGATTTTGTCATGTATTGTGTTTGTGTGTATATCATGACTCTTCCATTTGTAGTATTTTTTGTATGTATGTGATTGCTTTTTCACAAATGATGACTTTATTAACTTGTTTGCCATATAAGCATGAAATAGATTTGATCCCAATTGGTTTTATATGGTTTAATTAGGATTAAATAAAAAATAAATGTAATAAACTAAAACAGGACAATAATTTCTTAATGCTTAGAAAAAAATTAAATGTAAACATCTACAATTCCAGGACATGTTGGAAAACTCAATTGCCGTTTCATTCAATGACAGCTTTTCAAATGTGATATAATCAAAAGCTCCAGAAAAGCTATAAAGTACGACCTTGTAAGGAGACAGTTTTCAAGGTTGTGTCCCTCTTAGTCGATTGATCACATGTGAAACATTATTCCACGGTTACATAAGGGCATATTTGATTTGCAGACATTAGGGATTTTACATGAGGTTCATGTGATTTTCAGATAATTCACATGTGAATTGTAAGAAGACACATACATACGTGAATTATCTGAAAATCACATGAACCTCATGTAAAATCCCTAATGTCTGCAAACCAAATATGCCCTTATGAACAACAACTTCACATGGGCTTATTTTGTCCTTCCTTCATGTATTCTGGTGGCCGCTTTTTAAATACTATGACAATTCAGATTATGCATAGCCCCACTCTTTACCGTATATTAGAAAATGTACAAAATAATTCAAGACTGTATAGTTATGTCATTTTCATTAGAATCTCCATTCCGACAGGAGTAAGAATTTACATTATACAGCAGATATACAGAGGGAATGGTAACATAGAAAGGGAGAATAGGACTTTTTTCTTAACGCTTAGTTTATTCACTTATTCAATAATTCCTGGTATTTTATTATATTTGTTGTGATTTACCTTTTTGTTTTGATTACCTTTCCCCCTCTTCTTCATTTTATTATGATTAATCTTATTTATAAGAAAGTTTGAAAAGGGAGGAGAAGGTAAAAATATATGTAGGGAGAAGTCGATATAAGCAGATGACTAAGGTTAATATGTATATATATATGTTTAGGCTTAAGGAGAATATACACGTGGATGTACAATGGTATATATCTGTATGTCAAAGGGTAAATATGAAGAGAAGTTGTGACTTATGGATAGATTTCTATACGTGGGTGATGTACGTACTCTCAGTTTTTTTATTTATATTTCACATTGCTGATGACACTCATTTTCATTGTTTGTCAGATGGATATGTGCCTTTATGTTTCAAAAGGGAATACAAAAAAAGACTGTATAGTTTTGTTTATTCCTCAAAAGTTGCCAACCTTTTTTTCTCCTGCTCTTTCTGTTATATTCTATTCTAGAGTGGCAGTGTTTACTGGAGCTTCAAACATGTTTGTATGCAGACTCAAGGGGCATCTCTTCATGCTGACTTTGCTGATAGCAGATATAAATTCAGATCCCCATCCGTCAGAGGTGGGAGTGATCTCTCTTCCTCCACAGCTTCACACTGAGGCTATAAACTGATCTCCGTCACATGGAGGAACAAAGCAGCCTCACCAGACAGAACACAAGGAGCTGTAGAATATACAGGAGCAGGGTTATTGCCCCAGTGAAACTTTTTATGTGGATATTTTACTGACTGTACTCGAAGCTGAAGCACCAGATGTGCTGTTGTGGTTTCCTGTCGGGTTTCAGATGCTGTGTAAGAAGATACAAAGGAGAGGGGGTAGTGATATTCATGTAATAAAAGGAGGCTGTTGGCATTCAAGATTTATTTCTCTCAATTGGTCATATCGACAAAAAAATGACAAATCAAAGTCATCCTTCAGCACCAGCAGCCTATAAACTTTGTCCCTTCCTCTCTCTTACAGATAGGCTGTGACGGATGGAGCCCAGAGGAGCTGACATCCTGGGCTCATCTGGACCCTGAAGGCCCCGAGGCGCCCACAGTCACCAGCAGAGCCCACCTCCTTCCCCCAGTCGCGTTTTCCATTGGGCGGAGGCCGTCTAATGAGGATGTTATCGGATCAGTGTCTTCAGCCTGACACAAGCCTAGCCGCCAGCACTAAGGATTCAACCTTTTCCCACCTGCTCTTAAGATGAACGACCAGCAGCTCACGCAATGAAGGAGAAGGGCGGTCATATTGAGTTTTCTTTCTAGGAGGAGAATAGAATAACTTCAGAGATGAATAATACCTCATTCACACCAACGGTGTTTCAGGGCCGGTTCAGAGCTGGAGCTTGAAAAGCACCGGATTTTCCTGTTCACACCGAAGCGGAGCAGCCTCTTAGCTCCGGAATCCGGTTCATTTAGAGCACCAAAAAATTGTCCGGCCAGAGCAAAAGCACCACATACGTCACGCTTACGTCGAGGCAGGGGCAGGGGCAGGGGCGGGATCAACTCCTGAACAACAACAAAAAGCCGGCGTTTTATCCAGTTTGTACACAACGATTGAGAAACTTAACAAGCAGCAGTATTCCACTGAAGAGACCAGCTACCTACTGGGAATCTGGTCTTCCGAAGAGGTACAGAGGAAGCTGGAGCACAATCGGCCATTGTTGTTGTTGTCGGTGTCAGCTGTGAGGGGTTTCCGGGCGCAAACCATGACGCAATGACGCAGCACTAGTCGGACTCTGGGCAGTGTGAAAAGAGCCGGAGCTAAACCGAAGAACCGGTTCTGAACCTGAAAAGCTCTAGCACGGAGCTTGAACCGGAGTTGCGTTGGTGTGAATGAGGTAATAGAGAAGTGATTTATGTCACATGGTTCAATTTTAGAACTTTTGTCATACAGTCCTTATTTGAGTTGACTTTAGTTACTTCAACAATAACTAATAAACGGTCCTTAAGGTGAGGTTGTATGCTGTGTTCGAGAGCTGTAGGAAATAGTCCTAAAACTCGGAAAGGAATTGGGAATGGGGTTTTCGGTGAGATGCCTTTAAAAACATATTTAGTTCAAACAAACTTAAGAGACGTTTATGTTCTGTTCTAATACATAGCTAAAATACTGACCCACCAAGACTGCAATTGGCATCACTAAAACCACAAAATCAAATAAAAAATGGATGACAAAAAATCCAATTAGAGTGATGTCCTAGGCCTTCTTACTTTATTATCTTATAATCACCCACTGCTGTTGATAACAAGCTCTTTTTTTCACAAGTTGTTTAAATAAGTAATTTAAATATTTTAAAAAAGTAATTAAAGAGACCAAAGTGTGTGATTAATGCTTTGTCAGATTTGCATACTGAGGAACTCTTTCTTTAATTAAAAAGCGTTAATATGACACCGAGTGTGAAGTGATTAAATAAGTGCTGCCGTTTGAATAAATAAAAATGCTCTGAATCAGTGACAGAGACACTTAGTCACTCCCCTGAATACGCCTCCTTGGTGATGTGCTGTGTTTGTCCAAGTGTGGCTCCCTCACTCTGCTGAACACGGTCATTAGAAAAACCATGCGCCACGTGCAGGGAAAACATCAGCTAGCTATCTCGCTGTCAACAGTGTTGATGCTGCTGTCTGTGAACTTCAGCGGGGGGCAAACCAAGTGTAAAAACTGGCTCTGATTGCTGCGTGTGTGATGCTGATCATTTGCTTGATAGGGCGATGTTACAACAGATGAGGACTGAGCAACAGCAGAGTGCCTTCTGTTTTACCTCCAGTCCTGAGACGACCGTAAACATCTCAGTGCCACTGACTGTGAGTTGACATCATGAGGAGAGAAATAGCATCATTTTTTCAGCTATTTCAGAGCAAATAACCTTCCATTTAAACATAAACATTCAATGCTGCAGCCAGGAAAGCATCATTTTCTCTCACCGGAGAGTAAATGAACAATGTTTACCATTTGAGCTAATACATCACCATAATTATCATCACTATGATCAGAATCATGAATCAGAAAAAACATTTTAAACTTTCAATTGTCATCTCCAAAACATGGCCATTCTGTCATTTTGAAGGCCTTATGTGGGCCATTAGTATGCACAATGAGGTGCACTTCATCTTCGCTCGCAGGGAGCCAATCAACTTCAAGCACTCGCACTGAAGGTGTGTTGTGTAATGGTGAGAGGGGAGATGTTGTTGTTCTGCAGTTGGTTGCAAAGTCACATGGGAAACCAAGGTTGTGTTTGAAATCCCATACTAACATACTGCATACTAACATACTGTACTATAGTACATACTCAATGTGTTTCTAGTACATATTGCCTACTAAAACAACTGCTATTAACGACGCACTATTCACGCTGAAGTAAACTCAAGCAACACATCTCTTATGCATTACATCACTGTTTGGATCATAATGCTACTGGTCTGCGCTATAATGAAATTAAATTAAACAGCATACAGCATCAGTACTATTCAATGTTAGTGCCAGGGACATGAATTAGCTTCTCTCTTTGTGGTTGTGCTTCATTAATGAATAATGTATCTCTGTTTTGTCCTGGTTCAACAAAAACACATCCTGAGGCTTCTAAGAAATCATGTCTAAGAAACACTTATGGAGGACATCAAAAGGGCTTATGTCACCAGGAGACACAGCTATGTAACTGTGAAAATGGTTGCAATGTCTGACACTGCCAAAGGGCAGCATATGCAGACTGAAAAGGGCCTATAGCGCACATCAAATGACATTTCATCCTTGTATTTACCCTTCTACCCAGTCAGCTATGTGGGCAGAAAGACATCCTTCTTTCCTTCATACATTGCATCAATTTAAAAATAGCCTTTTCAGCAGCGAGATTCACAGATCTATACGCTCGGAACATGTTTGAGAGGAACCTCAATAGGTGACAGATTAATGTGCTCGGTGACAGCTAATTTGGCTATGTGGGAGTGAGATGGAGCTGCGGGAGTGTTTATTACCCTCGGAAAAATCAACATATCTGATCTCTGGTGGGCGGGAGGAAGACTCATTTTCCAGAGTGAATTTTCTTCCTCCTCAACAGTAACGTCTGTCAGAGGCTGCACAAGATCACTGCCTCATATTTTCACAGGATGCTTCTCTAAATTGAGATTAGACACAGAGGTCATGCTGTTACTAAATGCATGCATTCAACAGCTTCCTGCAGGCAACTTAATTAACCTAGCAGCCTTGGAGGAATATGCAAGAAACAAAGCCACAGTGAGAAATGGAGACTGGAGCAGGGCCAACAGCATTAAAGCTGAAAGTACGACAACATGTATAACAGTCATTTTGAAAATAAATTGTATAAAAACGATATTACCATTGGTCTAGGCTAGAGTTGAAAAGAGCTAACACTATTAGAAATGTCTTCTATTTGCCTAAATTAATTATTAAATTGTGCATGAACAAAATATTTGTTTAATAACATGTGTGTTGATTATCAAGGGACTCTACAAATCAAGTTTTGTATCCAGTACAATTATTTAGTTTGAATAAATTGTGGTAAGATTCTTTTTTTTGGGCAGAAAATATCTGAGAGCTCACAAATCCAGGCTGGATTTAAAATGTTCTTGACTAATAAACACATTGTGAGATTTAGACAATATTCTTTCTTTGGTGCTACATTCAGCATTAGAAGAGTGCAATGCTCTTTGAGGCTTATTCCAACACAATTCAGATACAAACCCCCATCTTCCCTCCTTGTAAATCTGATGAAAGTGTCCTGTGTTTGAGACAATCTGAATGCTGAATAGATTTGAATTATAATCCAATATCATCAAAGTAATATCACGGCGGAAGGCTTCAGCGTGAGCCCGTCCCCGCGCCCAGAGGTAATAAAAAGGTGACCAGGCGCATTATTGTACTTATTTGAATCACACCGCGTCCCCTGACTGCTGAGAGCCTGTCACATCTATTAACACTTCACACAAAGCCCAATGTTGTTGCTGCCTCAGGTGGGAGTAACTGGTCATATGAAACAGAGTGAAAGCCTCATGGAGTCTGAACAGCAACAGCAACATCAACAGAGCTGAGGTGATAAGAAATGTATTCTTTGAGCTTGGAAACAAGATTACGGTCTCATTCAAATTCACAGTGTTTTGTGAAGTATCGGTACAGGGACTTTCCTCTCTTTTGATCTAATACACTAAATCCAAGGTCCAAATGATGTGCGTAAAAAAGCACAGATTTGACCCAAAGTGTTGATAAACTTTGGGCCACATGACTACATGTACTGTGATGTGAAATATTCCAAACCAACAGGGAATTATCAACTCAGTCGTCCCTCTTTATCTGTATAGAGCATTTTAACGTCCTGCAGTTCATTGTTTTGGTTTGGTTTATTCTCTCAGGTCTTATCACAGTGATTTTGAGCGACGGCAGGTAGCTGTTTACCAGGTTAAAACTCCAACAACCTAATATACGCTCCCAGTCCAGAATCAATAGAGAAATTAAATTAGCCACAAACTGGAAAACAGAGTGGAGCATTTAGCAGCTTAAGAGCCGGATATTTTCTTTTTATTTGCCATTGCCATCTTGATTTTCATGTTGGCCCCAAAGCCTGCTTAATGGTCTATTTACCTCTGAATGGGAAATACACAAGAGCAACAAATGGAAGAATTAGACCATAACTTTTTAAATAAACCTTGTGGTGTACTAAAAAAGTATTTAATTATTGATGATAATCTCATTAAAATCTGTCAGTAAAATGTTAACTGAGGTAATAAAAAAATAAGGATGATTTTTTTCCAACCTGCGGATGCGTTGGATATTCGAGAAAAAGCAAGTTAAAGGCATTGGCTCCACTTTTCAGAAATGCAGGTTGCCGCCTGGGAAAAAGAGAAGAGAGCATGTTTTTATAATGTATTGAGCCGGAAAAGGAATTATTCAATACCTTCTGTCTCTCCAAGCAACTCCAATTTCATAACCATTGCCCAAAACTGATGAAAGCCAGAGATAATGGCCTTTGTGGCTGCTGTTTTTCCGGCCAGTGGTTCAGACCTCTTCACCTCCAGACTGGACAAAGGCTGAGGACATTGTGAAGGTGATGAGCGTCTGATTCGTGCAGCTCTCCCTCTGTCTGTGAGCAGATGGGAGAGTTGGATCAGCGCCTCTAGATTGGCTTCTATCTTCTCATCTGTGGCTTGTCTGTGGCAATCAACAGCTGCCTCCCGGGCAGAAAACCTATTGATTACAGGTGGCACTGATCCCTGAACAGCCAAGCTGAGGCATCTGGGGCTCAGTGGTAGAAAACAAGAACACAAGGAGGAGTACACTCCAAACAGAGGACTTTTAATAGAAAGAGTTATTGCTCATATCAAGCGATTATTTGACAGCACTGAGAAGAACAATAACAGTATAACCCTATATATTGCCCCTATATAGTGCCTGTGTTGTAGACAAGTATGTGAGGTTCCTATCACTTACTACAGAAAACCAATTGCCTGGAAACCAGGTAACAAGTTTAAGTAATGTCAGTGTACATGAAGTCAGTGTACATGACGGATACACACAAGCACACAGCCTCCCACACAGACAAACGCACACCAATTAGATACAGTGCGCTTCCTGAGCGATGAATGATTCATGACGGTCTTCTCTACAGGAGTGATCACATTTTCCATTTCCAAGTGTCCTAAGCTGTGTAGGAGGCTTCCTGCATTTCACCCTCATTAAAACACCTGATTTCACTGGATGGCCTCTGACAGAGTCTATTGTGCTAGGGCTTACATTATCTTTAATATTCTGATGAATAATGAACAGATGTGTTGGCCGCAGCACTCATCTTTGTCCTTTGAATCGTAATTGGATCCAAAAAATGGATTTTCCAAACAATTGACTACATACATCATATCTGCAGACCTGTCTGACCAACTATAGCAATATTGTATATTTTGAGGACATTAACAGCACTGCAGTTAATATGAATGTTTTTGGGCTGTCAGATCATATGTAAATATCAGATTTGAGCATAGTATCTGGAAAAAATACATAAAGGCATATTGCCCTTTCGGTAGTAGATTTCTTATTTAGTTTGAAAGTTTAATTTGACATTTTATCTTATTTTATTTTTTGCAGAGTGTCATATGAAAGCTACAGGAGACTGATGTCCTACAGCTTCACAGCTGGTCTGGCTCTTTCCAAAGGAGGTTTAATCTGTACAAAAGCTGAGTCAAACCAACAAATTGTGTTTTTACAGGGTATTAAATTATTTCTCAGCAGGTCGCACTAACTTTCTGTAGTCTCTGTTGGTTGCCTAGCAAATTCACAGCAAATACAAAGCTGCAGGATGCCCCTGGCCAAGAAAAAGTCCAGCACATAACCTCCTTTGAAACTACAAATAGCTGCTTTTACATCTTGTTTTTTTATTGCACACAAGCTGGAACATGTTAATTAGGGCCCTTCAGATGTAGATCTATTTTCCTCTTCGTCCAGTCTCTATGCTAAAGCTAAGCTAACAAACAGCTGGCTCTCGCTTCATACTGAACTGACAGTGGTATCTTTGTATTTATCTTAGTCCTGTCAAGAAAGAACAATTTGCCTTTTCTCAAAAGTTGAAATGCTATGGTTATATTTGAAGATTTGTGTATTATTTTCATCTCTATATTTGTTTTTAAAGTGCTTGAACCCCCCATGAGTGTATTTCTTAGCCTGAAAGAAATGGAATGTTCCTTTAAGAAATGGACAATTTAAGATCACAGTGTTAAGAGACCCAGGAGCGGATGGATGACACAGCAAACATGTTTTGTACAGTAACCATGTCAGGTTCACTGGATTCAAGTCAGCATGAAAACATGCTGCACCCTGGAGCTAAAGAGAACAAAACAGCCAAAGAGAGAAAGAAAAGCAACTCCTAACAAGAATGACTCTTAGCTTTCAAAATGTCAGTGAGCACTGACACAGAATTTATTCAGGCCCCTCCGTCTAAAATTAGCTTTCGTACCCAGCCCATCGAGGAGTATTTAAGAACATCTGAAGGTATTTCTCCGAGGCTGCAATAATAAGGTTAGGGCCTTGTGGAGCACTTTTTAATTACGTAGTCGTAGCCGGAGTCCTGTGAGAGAGACAGGCATGCTACCCCGCTCTGAAACTTCAGCAGAGGCTGCAAGGTCAAACTCTTATAGAAAAAATGAACAGACTTAGAACACTAAAATCAAAGAGTCCCTTCAGGTGCTTCTCTTAATTAGCAAAGTTTCACCTATTGTGTTCAACTTTAAAACAGTTATGGAGGATGCAGGCCAGGCCTAATTAGAAATGTCTCATAAGAATGTCATAAATCCTCAACAGCACCTTTAACACATTGAAACGGCCCGTTACAGCATCCTCATGAGCCTGATATTATTGCTAAATGTCATGGTAACAACCTTGCCACGCAGGGTGCAGTATCCCTCTGACAGAGCCTCCTTACCGACTTTCATCATTAAACTGCACACATGGGCAAGAGGCTTTGAAAAGCCTGCCACTATTGAGCACTCTTGAAAGGAAGCCTCTTTTCATTTAGTGGTCTTCTGACGATGATTTGCATTCAGGGTTTTTAATTGTGCCGTGTGATGTTCAACAGGCTGAGCTGATCCAGAGAGCTTGCTCTTCTCATCTGCATTAGTGATTGATGGAGGGCTGATTGCCCCTTGAACTTCGAAGGCTGTAGAGTTCACAGCGCTGGGGGGGGGGGGGCAGGAGAGATGGTGAGGATGAGGAGGGGGAGGGGGCAGGAAGCATGGTGGGCTCAAGGAGGACAGGCTATGATGTCGTCAGAACCATATTCATATTTAATCAGAAAATCAGACAGAATTACCTTTTGAAAAGGCTTGATTGTAGTTCTCTGTACTGAATCGTCATCAAGCAACCTTCCAAATGGGGCTTTTAAATATCAACCGGTGAGCACCATCAGACACATTAACATTATATTCAGTGTGCAGCAGCGCCCTGAGAACACCTTGCATAATTTTACATATGTTCTGTTGAAGCGGGATGTGGAGGAACACATGTAGAGATGGTGCTTACACCTGGAGAAATTATTCAGGGGACAAGGGCCAGTTTTACAAAGCGTGACATCCCTGTTGAACATGTGTAAGATAAATTATATGAGTACAGATAAGAATTTATTGTCACGTTTCTTTAACATATGTCTTTTGGCACAGCAATATATATTTATATAGAATATATAAGGGTATGCAAGTTTTGGTACTTAATAAAAACAATATTCTGCATTGATATTAAAATCTTACAAATGTAATTTTTGTAACAGGCCAGCTGGTAGGAATTATTTTTCACCAACGTCTCAGAAATTAATTTAAGGCATACGAAAGAAAATATAATCCATCAACAATTCGAAATGTTATCTTTTCACTTTGTAATTGACATCTATGGTGTTTTTGTTGTAAAAAAAACACAAATCTAATATATTTTGATAGGGTCATCTGAACCCCTTGACAAGGGTCCGGGGTGGTGTTTTTCACATTCAAATCTTGACTCATTTTTTCCTCAACATCTCATAAATTAATAAAAAAAGGTACGGAAACAAGTGTAAACCATTAACGTTTCTAAATGTTATCTTTTCACTTTGTAATTGACATCTATAAAAAACACCATACAGTATGTAATCTAATGTATTTTGATGGGGTCACCTGAGCCGTACAGATAACTGTCCACCTCAATCCACCAGCCTTAAATCTCTTTTTTAACATTGTGCCCCATGTCCTGGTCTACTGTGAGCCCATTGGGTTGTTTAACAGTCTAAGAGATTGAGACACCCTAAACAGTAATAAAATATGACACCCCCAGTATTCACTCTTCTCTTTTACAGTACAGCTTGACCTTAGTGTTAAGTAGTGATGCATGGTGGGTAACTTCTTATTTTGATATTGTGCAAATTGTGGAAACCCCTTCTGTTTGGATGTTATGATAAATAAGGTTAAAAAAAATTAAGTAGTTCCAATACAAATAGAACAACATTATAAAGTTTATCCGGCAGGGTTAGAATCTCATGTCTCAGCATGACAACTAAAGCTGTACGAACACATGATGTAAAGAACATATTATGGGTGAGTGTATAAGTCCATACATGGAGTCACTTTTGAGTTAGAGCAATACACCGTATTGTACTAAAGTCAGATATGAAGGACGTGGCAGAGACATTCAGTGGACTGATTCAGTGCAGTTATAGCTCTACGTAAAGCCATTTCTCAGGCTGGGGGTGTTGGCGTGGAAAGCCTTATAAGGTCTGCCAGATGAAGGAAGTCTAAACAGAAGGTGGCATGGGTATGTGGATGCCTATCAGAGGCTGGTGGCTTTTGTGAGGCAGTGTGGGATATATATGTCCTCCAGGACTATAAGCTTTTTCTTAATCATCTTCTGTGCTCTGGAAACAACCCACTGAAAAGCTTTCCTATCTGCTGATGTGTGGACAAGGAACCACACATAGGTGCAGTGTGTTTCGTTCTGTGGTGCAGCGGTAGACAGCCACCTACATCCTATGGGGCGACAATCTCTTTTAGTAACCTCAGGAGAAATGCTGTTGCTCTGCTTTCTTGACCAATGCAGCGGTGTTATACAATGATTAGAGGTCCTCTGAAAATGTGTGTTAATGTTTTCCCTTAGGTATTTCAGTTTTGTGTATCAGCGTCACAAATCCATCAAGCAAGGTAAAGACCAACATTGTCATGTCATGACATTGTCATGTAAAGGTAAAAAATGCATCTGGTTATTATAGAAATGTCATCCTTTAAATCCTGCTAAATGATGTAACCAAGCCTATAGATATTTAACATACAAATTGTCAATAAGTGCTATTCACTGTGACTCCTTATCTGAATGTTTCATTACTCTACCAACAGATACACAATAAAACCACACAGACAAGATGGCTGGCCGGCGCTCAATGCATTTTGCACTTACGCACCAGTCAGGCAGCTTGTTTACTTAAAGTATACATTTCATCAGAGAAGTATTTTTGATTTATGAATCAATTTAGATCAGTCATTAGAGAGAGAATCTGTGACAACTGCTTATCGCCAGTTTCTTTTCTTCAGGTAACTCAACAAGGGATCTTAGATGCATTCAACAATTTTTCGACACCACAGGAATTCTTACATTTGGGGATTTTACCAATGATTCAATGATCCTGCATTGTGAGACCAGGGAATGGAGTCCCTTTCTGCACAGAAGAAAAGGAAGATCAACTCAGCCTACAGATGCCCGGTGCGCTGCTGACATTATCTGGTGATAAAAGCATACACAGCGCAATCAAAGTGCATGTGGCTCCAATTCTCTTTAAAGCCTTATTCAATCAACTTTCATTTTCTCTATATGCACCTTAAATGGTTCCTGACATTCTCTAAGTGAGAAAATATCCTCTCTGCTGAGAGGTAAACAGAAAGCAAGCTGCATTGCTTTTCTGGCATCTATAGCAAGAAATAATAGCTTCAATAAGATTGTGATGCTCAATTTTCTTTACCTTTATATGGGAATACTTGGTTACTAACAATGGCATGGAGTTAGGTTAATAGCACTTACATTAATGTCTTCCCATGCTGATCATGTAATGGTAAATCTGAGCAGTATTGAGGGAAACAGCTAACTATGATAGCTAATGGTGGCAGTTCATCCTTCAGTGGGAGTCAGGCACATCATCTTTCCTGCTTTCAATCTTTGAATAATGCATGCTAGCAAGCAGCATGCTTCAGCAGCAGATGCACCACCCTGTATGGTGTTTCTTCTCCTCACAGCCAGGCTGCTGGCATCCTATCTGCACCCCTCAGCACTGGAGCAGCAGCGATAGTGCTACAGAGTCACAAGAAAGTTGAGTCTTGAAAAGCCCACTTGGATAAAGGAAACACTGCATCACAGTCTGTACTGTTTTTAGGAAGTTGTGTTGGCAGTGGATGTCATGGCGGGAAAGAGATGTCTTAGATTGTGAGAGATGAAAGACAGAGACGGAGCTGGTAGTTGAGCACCTCAGCTCTCTCTGCATTTCGAAACCAAAGATCACAGCTCTTTTTTTTGCCATCTGCAGCACTATGAGGACACGCTTATTTGAGAAGCTTTACCATGAGGTTTCAAGATCTTGAAGAAATTCCCCCGGCTTTTTTGTGTGTCTCCAACTGTATACCGTCTGTGATCTTTAAAAAACCAGGGAGCATTCTATGCTTTGACAATGTGAGAAGCAGAACCACTTGCAGCCTCCCATCCATAGATGTTGTTGTCATTTCACACCTCTCAATTGTTGCATAATTTGTCTGAGATTTTATGATTATATTTTATGTCTGAACACACTAATGCTTCTCCAAATTGGGATCAATTAAGCATTTATCTATCTATCTATCTATCTATCTATCTATCTATCTATCTATCTATCTATCTATCTATCTGCTTAGAGTTTAAGACAGAAGCCTTTTTCCTCTGTTATTGTTTCAACTCACGGCCAGGGGTTTGGCAATCATAAATCAACTGATGCCATGTAAAGCCTGTATGCCAAAAAACTAAGAACTTGGCAGGCGCATTACAGTGACTGGAGCCCGTACTCTGTGTGAATGTTCACTGTTGTTTTCCAAACACTTCAGCTGCATCAATAATCCTTTCAAACAACAGACAAAACTGCTGAAAGTTAGAAAGTAGCATTTTTGTCTGTAGCTTTCACAAAAAGACCCACAAATGTATTGGAGGGGTGTAGTGTCTGTCGGTTTTCTTCATGACTCACAGTGGCCTCAGACACATTGCTTTTGTCAAGTACATATGAATGCCACTATTGTGAGAGTCACACAGAGCAGTACAAAAAAGCGGCTAATGATTATGAGACCACTACGGAAGATACGGAAGAGGATTAGGGCCACATGAACAAATGTGGGGATGTGAATTTTTTTTTATTTCTGAGAAAAAAGTCAGAGTTCTGAGATTAAAGTAACAAAAAAAAAAAAAAAATTCTGACTTTAATCTCAGAATTCTGACTTTTTTTCTTTCACATCCCCAAATGTTTTCTTTTCTTGTGGCCCTAATCCTCTTTCATAGACTACAAATAAAATCTTCACTTGAGAATAAAACATATTATTACCAATACATTGAGTCCGGCAGTGGCTCTGTCAGTAGGGGCTTGGACTTGGAGCTGTAGGGTCGCTGGTTCAAGTCCCCGATCAGACCTAACATATGGAGTGTGGACTGCTACTTGGAGAGGTCCCAGTTCACCTCCTGTCCTGCTGTTGTGCCCTTGAGCAAGGCACCGGACACCCCCCTTCCCCCCTCACTCCCGTTACTCCCCGGGCGCTGTACAATAGCTGGCCACTCCTAGTACTAGACTCCTGGTACTAGGATGGGTTAAAAGCAGAGAGAAAGTGTCACTGTGTGTGCTGTGAGAGGGTTTCATCCCTCCCATTCTATCTATATTCTCACAAGACCTGAAGACAAATTGAGCAGGAAATGAGCGGATAACTGGCAGGGGAATACATTCTGAGAGAGCTGCAAGCTTCAATAGGAGAAGTCTATTATCTTTAATCATTTGGGAGGCTATCCAAAACAAGACCTTTAAACCACAATCAACCCTCTGTGGACTGTCTACCGTCTAATAAACTGGCTTTTCAATTAGCACCTATCTGACGTTACAACGATAACACAAAACCAATTACATGCTGTGCTGCAGATAACTCATAATCCACTTAATAGGTCTGATTTGACTTTTCTTCTACTCTTCCGCCACTGCTGCCCAGCGGGGGGGGGGGGGGGGGGGGGGGGGGGGGGGCGGGTTCGTTCTCCAACCAGGACAAGGCATCACTTTGAGTTATCAGTATTGAAGGCACATCAGAGATAGCAGGCCGGCCAATCTCCTGGAGGTCCTGATAGTGTTTCTGTGTGGCGAGTGTTGATGACAGCTTTGGAGGTGAGATGAGCAAAGCTATGTTTGGTTGTTAACACATGGATTCACAGTTCAGTTTCACGCCTTCAATACCCCCCCGGTGCTTTTTTCTAATATAATGTTGTTGATTAGCTTTTAACCTTAACCAAAAGCCTGTGGGAGTAATATGATTTTCTT
The DNA here is from genome assembly GCF_949606895.1 of Notothenia rossii. NCBI lineage: Eukaryota > Metazoa > Chordata > Actinopteri > Perciformes > Nototheniidae > Notothenia > Notothenia rossii. The sequence continues at coordinate 79,512,685 of NC_136904.1, forward strand.
GCACATTTTACATTTAAGTCGTCTGTTTAGGGATGAAACTAATTAGAATTGTTATTATTTTTTAATGGCTTGATATATGGCTGTAAAAGTGAGATTTTGTTTTTAAATTATTCAAAACCAAAGATTATGTTTTTTTAAGTCTTTCCTTAGCAGAAATCCAAACTGCAGAAATATTCAGTTTAATGTCATGTGTAAAAAAGAAAAATAGGAAAGGATCATTAATGATGAGGCATTAACGTTCTAATTGATTATGAAAATAGCTGCCATTTAATCTGCTTTCAAACAACTCAATCAATCAATAAATCAACTTATTGTAAGCTCTAAGTCTGTTACTGTCGTATATTTGTGTCACTGTAAAGCACATTGTCATGCTTATTTTTGTTTAATTTAACGATAGCATATATTGTGATGTATACAGAGAGAGATTGTTGGTTAAATATGTTTCATGGCTAGAAACAATGATCCTGACAAACCCCTGATAGAGGCATAGGATTTCTGGTTATCATTCAGACATACACTGTATGCTAAAGAAAGAGAGAAAGTGAGCTGCAGATCTGGGAAGTAAAGCTCTCTGAAAGCAGCAGAGCTGAATAATATCTGAGTGACTGCAGCTATTAACCTGGAGCTGTTCCGGCTGTGACAGATAACAGAGACCTGCCTGATGCCACAATCCCAGCAACTATCTTGCACTTTAATTCGGGGAAGAAAAATAAACTGACAGTAACATTCAAACTATGATGTGGAGCCATCACCTGCAACTTTGCTGTGTGTGCTAAACAACCAACAAAGGAGAAATACATAATGAAACATAATAATGGCATCCACAAAAACAGAATCATTAATTTCCACATTTTAATTAGAGCAGGTCTACTATACCCAAAGGGGTTTTTCTTTCAGTGCACTCTTTATATGAGGTGACCCATACATTGCAAAACTCAGTCATAATTTTCATCAGAACGATATTTCAGAAGAATCCTTTCTCACGTCTCATTGCCTTTTTTCTCAATTTTTAAGAAAGCAAACAAAAGGCTTTTTTTTTTGCTTCAGGCTGATTTTTTACAAATGGGTGGGGGGGGGGGGGGGGGGCGAGAAGAGCTGGTAGATGCATCTATCAAACATGGCAATTTGCTTAATGGACTCTGACAAAGCCATTGGCGGTCTTTATTTAGATGCAGATGACTTCCTCCATAGTGGCTTGCTCTGTTAGTGGTGGAGCCGCCTGTCAGGGAGAAGAGAAGAAATCTCCCCTGTGTTTGTAAAGAGTGACAGTCAATCACGACCGCTGTCCGTCTGTGACTTACTGACGGACTGACAGACAGTCTACACTCCCCCTCAGCCCCCTTTGGCTCAGAGTTCCCCTTCACTCTGAATACATTTTCCATTAGGGCAGAAAAAAAAAGAACAAACCACCTCTCAGTTGGACTCCTCCATGGGCATGCAGGCACAGAGCCTCAGTCATGGTTGTCACGATTTAAAAGAAAAATGGAAAGTTGTCAGTGAGAAATACTATTAGGTCTAGAACTGTGTCTATGCTTCATTAAATCCCACGGAATAAATTCAAGCAGCATTGCTCTCTTTCCTAAACACAGTCTGGTAAAAAAGTCAGATAACAGTGTTTTTAATTCTTTCAGTTTGACAGTATTGGACATTATACACCATGACGTTTAAAATTTTCGCCAGCAAAAAATTAAGCTATTCTGTATTCAACTGCTGTATTGCTTATGGGATCATTTGTAGGCCTGGAAGAGCTGATACGCTAGCAACCAGCATATTGAAAGCAAAGGGCTTTCCTGCTATTAAAAAACTCACAGAGCGGTATGTGTGTGAGTTTAAGTGTAAGTGTACGTGTGTGTAAGTGTGTGTAAGTGTGTGTGTGTGTGTGTGTGTGTGTGTGTGTGTGTGTGTGTGTGTGTGTGGAGTGAGATTAGGAGGAGGGGCGGCACAATGTCGAGGCAACAGTGCCCTCTTGGGAGGAGCGAAGCGACAGCCTTTAAATGAGTGTCTCGTCGAAGAATTCTGTTGTTTGATTAGTTAATTTGGTCTAGTTTATTTAACAGGGTCCTGCGCAACAGAACTGCTGAGCCAGAGTTATCTGTACAGCTAATTTACATCTACAATGGCAGGAAGATATTAAAGAACAATACAGAGCGATATTAACAATTAAAAGCATACATTTAAAAACATCACATATAAAACAATGTCATGAAAATATAATTACATATGGAACCATGTAGGAAAACAGTTGGTTCTATACAAAGGTTAAAAATATTTTTTATATTCAACGTCTGCATTTTGATCTTGTATTGACATTGACACAGCTAAAACACTGAGTTCATCAATCGATATGGCAATTACAAGAAAAATAATAAGCAACTACTTTTGAATCACTTAAAAGGTGGGGTAGGTAATTTTGGAGAAACCAGCTCGAGTGCGCTAGGATTTGAAAATACACAACTGGAAGAAAAAATCTGCCACTTCCTTACAGAGCCCCTCCTCCAACACACACGAACGCACACATGACCAATGAGGGCACGAGATAAGTTTGTGCACAGTTATTTTAGCCGGGCCGCCTAAAATGATTGGTCGTGCTTTTTACAGCGCCACGGCTTCCGCAGATTACATTTTTTTATCTATTTATTGTCAAAACATTTAATATATTCATTGCTATCGGGATGTTAATAGCATTACATGGAATATAACAAAAAGTGTTTCTGAAATAAATTACATACCCCACCTTTAATTGTTTTGGTAATACAGCATCTGGGACCTAACGCAAAGACCTGGCTCCTGGAGATGCTGAACACATGTATGGGACAAAAAACCTTCCCTCCTGTCTGGAGAAAGACCAAAGTGGTTGCAATCCCCAAACCCGGCAAAGACCCACCTTCCCCAAAGAGCTACCGACCCATTTCCCTCCTCTGTATCACTTACAAGCTCGACCAGAGGCTGCTACTCCAACGCCTCATGCCACTCATAGACACCAAGCTGACTAAAGACCAAGCTGGTTTCCGTCCTGGCCGCTCCTGTGCTGGACAGCTACTCAACCTCACCCAACACATTGAGGATGGGTTTGAAGGAAAACAAATAACTGGAGCAGCCTTCATAGATCTTTATGCTGCCTATGACACTGTCCAACACCGTACAATGGTCAGGAAACTACTGGACATGACTGGTGACCTGAATCTGTGTCAAGTCATCAAAAGCCTCCTCAACAACAGGCGCTTCTACGTCCAGTTAAATGACCAGAGGAGCAAGTGGAAAGCCCAAAAGAACGGCCTCCCACAAGGTAGAGTACTGGCCCCCCTCCTGTTCAACATATAGAAAAACGACCAGCCATTACCCCCAGAATGCCAACGTTTCATCTATGCAGATGACCTCTACATCACCACCCAACAAGTAGACCTCCAGAAGATTGAGCCTGTCTTTGAAAGTGCCCTCCGAGAAATGTCAAGCTACTACAATAACAACCACCTGAAACCCAACCCATCAAAAACCCAACTATGCAGCTTCCACCTGAGGAACCGAGATGCTAAAAGAAAACTGAGCGTCACCTGGGATGGCCACAAACTGTCCAACCATACGCATCCCATGTATCTTGGTGTTACATTGGATAGGACACTCTCCTTCAAGAAACACCTGGAGAACACCAAAGCCAAGGTCAACACCCGCAACAACATCCTGCGCAAACTAGTGAACTCCAAGTGGGGCGCAGATCCACCAACAATCCGTGCAACTGCCATGGCCCTGTGTTTCTCTACAGCAGAATTTGCCTGCTCAAGCTGGAGCCGATCACGGCACACCAAACTGGTCGACACAGCCTTGAATGACACCTGCCGCATCATCACGGGATGCGTTAAGACAACACCTGAACCTTGCCTCTATGCGCTAGCCGGCATCTCTCCCCCGCACATCAGACGACTAGCTTTTGCTCAAGATGAACGGAGAACACAGAAGACAGACATCAGACACCCCATGCATGGCCACGTAGCACCCCCACACAGGCTCCGATCCAGAGCCAGTTTTGTGCAGAAAGTCCTGCCCCTCCAGACAACCAAACAAGCAGCAAGGACCAACATCTGGGAAGATGAATGGCAAATAAATGACACACAAGCTCTTGAATGGCTGGACAGAGGAATCACACTAACCGAAAGCCTCGCTAGTGGCCACGACCTTAGCTGGACAACCTGGAAGTCACTTAATACAGGGGTTCCCAAACGTTGCCATGCCAAGGACCCCATATAGGCCTGTCGCGATAATCGATAAATTAACTTATCGTACGATAAATAAAAATGGACTCGATAACTTTTCTGAGCTCGATAAATTGCCGTTTACATAAAGATGTGACCAGCATTTTAGCCTGGAGCGCTGTGGCTGCCAGGCGCCCTGTGAGGGGCGGGGCTGACACACAGCCAGGTCAGGACACTCCGCGTGCACGTGCAGCAGCCAAATTAATAATATAGCGACAAGCGGGAGACAACGTGTGACTTAGTCGCGGGGAATTTAAAGTGAAATGGAATTGGTTACAAAACCTAACTACACATCTCGATTCTCCGGTGTGGCAGTATTTTGGATTCAAACCAAATCAACGAGGCGAACCTACGGACTTGAATGAGCCGGGCGGTGTGTCGCATTGGTTTAAAAAAGGTAGCGACAAAAGCAGGCAATACCACGCATTTTAAACCAACAAAAACACAACCACCCCATTCCGTTTTTCCAGCTGGGAGCAAACACGGCAGCTGGAGATGGAGAGCCCCCGCCCGACAATGCAAACATGTTGGTGTTCCTTGCTTGAAAACTTAGAAAAACAGATTTGGATATGGCCTGTTGAGGCATCTGGGTCTTTGACAGTGGACTGTACACTTGACTGTTGTTTTAAGGAGGTTTTTTTTGCTTGTGAGATAATGTGTGCTCATATTTATTTATTTATATATATATATATATATAAATAAATAAATAAATAAATATGAATATATAAATATATATATATATATATATATGAGAGAGAGAGCTCTGTTTTCCAGCCTGACTATTTAATTTATTGTTTTGGTTGTGTGTGATTTAATTAATGTATTATAATTTAATTAATTTGTTTTATTTATTATATATAATTTATATATTTTAATATTATTTCACATTTCATTTGCAATGTTGAATGTTCAATAAAAAGTTATGTTTGAAAGGATGTACTTGAATTATTATTATATATTATCATTATGTCTAAAATGGTCTTAAAACGGTGCCGACAATTTCATCGTTTATCGCAATAATTTCCGGAAAAATGTATCGTCCAACAAAATTAATTATCGTGACAGGCCTACCCCCATATAGCATTATCCTCTGGCGGGGACCCCCCTGTTGCAATATTTAAAAAAAAGGATGTGTACAAGTGCCTCGCGATGGAGCATGCAGTGTGTTGCCACTACATTTAGGGCCTTCTGCCTGATCAAAGCTGTCACTCCGCTTTTTTTGCCTGTCATAGCCCCACTGCCCCATCTGAACACACACCCACACAACGAGACCAGTCAATTCCATTTGAGATGATGTACTCATCTAAAACTTGGAAAATGTCTCTTCATGTGGTCCTACCTTCCAGTGCTTTGTAAAATAATATTTCCTCAACAAAGTTGTCTTCTGAGATAAATCTGATGCATGCAAGCAATTCTGCGACATTTGCTACATCCGTGCTCTCATCCAGCTGCAGAGCGAAATATTCACTAGCTCTCACTTGCTCCAAAAGCTGAGCAGATACTCAGTTTCACTCTCAGTAGCGGCAGCTCGATTCTGATTGGCTTGAAGGGCGGTCGTGTGATTCAAAAACAAAAAATATTAAAAGATTGGCATCAAAAGACACATAGATTGATAGATATGCAGTTATTAATAATATCTAAAAAAAATCCCGTTTCCCTCAAATTTTGCGAGAGCCCCCTGGCGCCCCCTCAATTCAATTCAAAACCTTTATTTATTCAGGTGAAAAAAACCCATTGAGATCATTGACCTCTTTTTCAATGGTGACCTGCTGCAAGTAGGTTCCAACATGAATACAAACATGACAGAAAAACAAAGAGGACATCATATGGCATATTTACATTGACTACAGTTTGTATAGCTAGTAGCATTTACAGATACCAACAGTTTCCGATAGGATAGCATCTATCCTTGCTTTAAAAACATGTAATGGAACCAAACTGCTCAACTTCCATTCCTTTTGCAGATTGTTCCAAATTAGCGGAGCTGCGCATCTAAAAGCTTTATTCCCTAAGACAGTCCTAGCAGCCCCGACCCCCTGACGGCCCCCCGGGGGTCGGGGGCCCCCACTTTGAAAAACACTGACTTAATAGATTGCGTGTGGAACAGGGGAGGTTCAAAGCAATGATGAAAGTGTGGAACTACACCACAGAAGACACGTGCAGCTGTGGATCAGTGCAGACAATGTCCCACCTACTGGAATGTGAAGATGCCCCCCGGTGCAGTCCAGAAGACCTGGCAGAACCTACCCCATCAGCTGTGGCCTGTGCCCGATACTGGCAGAATGACATCAAAGATTGCTACGGACTCGAAGAAGAAGAAGATTGTTTTGGTCATTTTTAAAACAATAATAATAAGACGTATTTGCACTTTTGGTCATGTAAAACTACACGGTTAGAGACATCGCTTTCGGCTCTGCAAAGATGCCATTTTTTCAAGTACTTTTTAACTGACTAAATGTTTAAAAATAATTGGCAGATTCATGAATAATGAAAATAATTGTTAATTGGTGCCCTACAGCAATGCATTTAGGCTATTTGATGTACAGTAATACTGTGTCTCACAGTAGAAAAATAAATATATATTATTTAAATACACAAAGTATGATCATTTTTGTTTGTTTTGAATTCATTCTTAAGTGTACAAAGCTGCAGACCAATAGGGATTTCTCCAACATTTGTCTCAGAACAATTAGCTAAAGCCCTTTGGACCTGTGCATTGAGGATGGTGGGATGAAGCCTCTATAAAAATAAACAAAACAAAGCAAATGGAGTTATTTTTTAATGAGGCTTAAATATGACTTCTGTATTTAAGATTGGCTAATGGAGATTAATTTTCAAAAGCCTAAACCTCTTAGTCTTTCATCACTGAGAGATTAACAGCAATTCACCAGAGAAGATGATAAGTGGTTTCTTCAAGGCCACATAGGGACCAAATCTATCGAGGGACTTATGTTGCAGTGTACCATGGAAATCCTTCAGTGTGAGGTGAGCTTCAAGCAGAAACCTTCAAGGTCTGTCATACAAATTGGATGTGGAAAAGACTGACATCCTGCAGAGTAATTTATCAGAATACAATTGAGGGTCAGTGGTGAAGTACTGTGGGCTTTAGACATCTTTCATTCAAGTACCATCCTCTAGCCAAGTACTCAACCTCACCCAGTACATCGAAGACGGATATGAGGAAAGGATGGTAACTGGTGCGGTGTTTGTCGACCTCTCAGCTGCCTATGACACAGTCAACCACAGACGTCTCCTCAGTAAGATCCTGGAGACCACAAGAGACACCCGCCTGACAGAGCTGATTGAAAGCATGCTTGAAAATAGGCACTTCTTCGTTGAGCTAGGAGGAAAGAAAAGCAGGTGGCGAAGACTCAGGAATGGCCTCCCACAGGGAAGTGTGCTTGCACCACTTCTCTTTAACATCTACACCAACGACCAACAAAAAAGTGTAGACACCCACCGCTTCATCTATGCAGACGATCTTAGCATAGGTGCACAAGCCACTGATTTCAAAATTGTGGAAGACAGACTCTCTAACGCTCTGGCAGAGCTAACACCTTACTATGAAGAGAACCAACTACGTGCAAACCCATCTAAGACACAGGTGTGTGCCTTCCACCTGAGAAACCGTGAAGCCAAGCGCCAACTGAAGGTCAGCTGGTCAGGAACCCCCCTTGAACACTGTGAGCACCCAGTCTACCTAGGGGTAACCCTGGACAGATGCCTCTCTTTTAAGACCCACACTGAGAAGACCAAGTGCAAATTGAGTGCGAGGAATAACATCATCCGCAAGCTCACAGGCACGACCTGGGCTGCAAACCCACAGACTCTGAAGTCAATCGCACTAGCCCTCTGCTACTCAGCTGCCGAGTATGCCTGCCTAGTATGGGAATGAGATGCCCATGCCAAGAAGCTGGATCCCGCTAGGCCTGTCACGATAATTATTTGTGTTGGACGATAAATTTTTCTGGAAATTATTGCAATAAACGATGAAATGAAATGCGTGGTATTGCCTGCTTTTGTCGCTACCTTTTTTAAACCAATGCGACACACCCCCCGGCTCATTCAAGTCCGTAGGTTCGCCTCGTTGATTTGGTTTGAATCCAAAATACAGCCACACCGGAGAATCAAGATGTGTCGTTACGTTTTGTAACCAATTCCATTTCACTTTAAATTCCCCGCGAGTAAGTCACACGTTGTCTCCCGCTTGTCGCTATATTATTAATTTGGCTGCTGCACGTGCACGCGGAGTGTCCTGACCTGGCTGTGTGTCAGCCCCGCCCCTCACAGCGCGCCTGGCAGCCACAGCGCTCCAGGCTAAAATGCTGGTCACATCTTTATGTAAACGGCAATTTATCGAGCTCAGAAAAGTTATCGAGTCCATTTTTATTTATCGTACGATAAGTCAATTTATCGATTATCGCGACAGGCCTAGATCCCGCCCTCAATGCTAGCTGCCGCATTATCACAGGCTGCCTGAAATCAACACCTACAGACCGTCTTTACATCCTGGCAGGCATAGCCCCACCAGAGATACGACAAAATGCAGCAAGCAAGAAAGACCGCCAACAACAATCTACTGACCAAAGACATCCTCTCTTTGGCCATGTGCCAGCCAAAAGCCGCCTTAAATCCAGGAAAAGTTTCCTGAAGAGCGTCCCACCCCTCGGAACACCGAGCACAAGCAGTGAAAGAGTCACTCGGTGGGAAGAAAGACTTGACAACCTCCCATCAGCAACAACAATGGAGCTAAAGGCGAGCAAGGCACTGCCCCCTGGAGCAGACACCAACTACGCAGTGTGGAAATGCCTAAACAGAATAAGATCTGGTGTTGGACGTGCAAAAGCCACTCTCGCCAAATGGGGATACCTAAATGACGGGGACGTTGTGTGTGACCGCGGCATTGAACCACAAACCATGCAACACCTCCTGATATGCCCCCTGCTGGAGCAACCCTGCACAACATCGGACTTGGCAGAGTTTAATGAGAAGGGACAGCAATGTGTTCAGCTGTGGCTGAACCACATCTAACCAAGCCCTGTAACTGACTGCCTTGTGGACACGATAAGAAGAAGATTCAAAGTAGTTTGTTTGATATTTATGAAACAGAATAGGCCTAAATATAAAAGAAAGTATTTGCTTTGAGACATGATTCAGAGGGACAAGTACACAGAGGCTTGACAGTCACTGTCAGAGGACCCTAAATCAGATGGACAATATTTAAAAATATAAAAATTCGTAACTGTGGTGTGTACAGTCTTTCTTTGTCTGAACATGTGCCATATTGACTGACAGCAGTGATGAATTCAGCTGCACCGCTTTGAATGAGTTAGTGACATCTCGTCTAAATACCCTCCAACAATATTCTCCCAGTGCCCTCCACTGGGACAGAGCAATCACATTTCAGTTTGCAGGAGTATTTGTTCTGCGTACAGTCAACCGCAAGCACGCAGCAGCAGTCATTACTGATGACATTCGACGACACAAAGGCCAATATTTGAATTGGGCATATGGGACAAAAGCATCAAATCAATGTTTCTCATTGACTTGATGGAACAAAAGCAATTGCTTCCTTGCATCTCTCTGATGAAAAGTAGAACAGAAACACACTCCTGAATTTTAGGCACTGTATGAATCTTATTTCTGAGGGCAAGGACCTTGTCACAGCAGCCATGATGGAGGGGAGGTGATTTTGGTTCCCATATGGCTGCATAATGAGCTCAGAGCGAGACTCAGGGTTACTAATAAAAACATGTCATACAGAGAGCAAAACAAACTGCAGGGCTTTGTCGCTAGCACAAAGGCACTGCCGTTTGAGTGTCTCATTTTAATATTCTCTTTCTCACTGTTGCAGAGCACTGATTTGTCATTTTACAAAATTACTCTAATTGTTCAACTTGTTTTTCTGGGTCCACTTTGAAAAGGGAGGAGGCGGTGCAGCTGAACCGTTTAAGTGCAAGCAGTTCATTGAAATTCAAGCAGGAAGCGCATGCAGAAGTGGTCTGATCTCTAGAGGACCTATTTCACTATTAAATGAAATGTTGCAGTTGGAGGGAAACCTCTTTGAGGTGTGAGGATAGCAGTGAGTGAAGAATATGAGCCTTTCTACACCAAAGGAAACAAGTACTGTAGGCTACTCAGTGTTTTTTTGGAGAAAATAACCTAAATAACTTGATGTAAACACCTGATTCTATACACTACAACAGCACTTGAAGCCACATAAACTAGCATTAACATACAATTGAATAACACCTTGTGGGGGGCTGCTCATTTTAAAATATGTTTATGTTAATAAACAGTGTGAACAGTCCTAAATAAATCTGTGCAGTGGTTTATACGCGTTTCAGTGGCTTCCAGGAGAAAAAAGCTAACTAGTATGTATGGGTGAAGCTCTGAAAAACCTGGATACCGTAATTACAACATCTACATTATCTTCCAATTAAAAAAAAAGGTTTTGGGGGGGGATTTCATTAAAGGTCCTGTGTCATGCTTTTCCGGTTATTACCCGTCCCCTTGTGTGTTATGAAGGTCTTTATGCATGTAAACGGTCTGCAAAGTCACAAACCCTCAAAGTACACCCTATAGCGAGTAAGACTCTAACACAGAAAAGACCTGTCTATACCACCCCAGAACGCCTCGTTTGAGATTTCTCTTTTTCCATCGTCTTCTTCCTGGGTACAGTGACGTGACCATACCCAAATGGACCATTCCGTGGAGCTCCTCACACACACACACACTCTCGGGGGGGGGTGGGGGGTTTGCTAGTGGAGCCTCGCCGATGGGGGTGCTACAGCCCCCACAGCATCCCCCCCTTCCCGTGTCCATTCGCTATGTCTTGCTGTCTCGCAGATCCCACGCAGCAACCAGGAAATGAACCCAGCTCACACTGTCCGCTCCTCGCATTCAAACAGTGATTTGGCGCCACTCGATGACGTAGTATGCTTGAAATAGTACATAAAAAACATACGCTCCACCACCTAAGTCCTATTTGTTTTATTGTTTCCAGTCCAGATTTGACAAAAAAATCTTGCCTGGCTAAAACAACAGTTAAATGTTAATTAACATTAGTATCTTTTTGTATTCATCGATATACAGAATCGCTACTTTTGTTGCCAGGCGCTGCTGTCACCAACCTGCTGGCTCATCGGTTCCTAGCTCACTAGCTAGCAGACCCTTAGCCATCAGGTGGCTACAACGATAAACAAAATACTCTCGACAGAGAGAGTTGTTGAGAGTAACAACACCTCCTCCTCTCCTCAGACTCCGGCAATCACAACATCCTCATCTTCCTCGGCCTCACAGCAGCGTTCAACACCATCAACCATATCATCCTGCTGTCCCGCCTGGAATCATCTCTTAACATCACTGACACTGCACTCTCCTGGTTGAAATCATACCTCACCAACAGACACCAGTTCATCCACATAAATAACTGCACTTCCTCCACTGCCCCTCTGTCCCAAGGCGTCCCCCAGGGTTCGGTGCTTGGTCCTCTCCTTTTCATCCTCTATATCCTCCCCCTTGGAAAAATCATCCGCCGCCACAACCTCCAGTATCACTGCTACGTGGATGACATCCAACTCTACATTTCCACAAAAACCATCACTGCCACAACTCACTCCACACTCACTGTCTCTCAGAAATTAAATCCTGGATGCAAACAAACTACCTTCAACTGAACAGCGACAAATCAGATATCATAATCTGACCCACATCCCGCACCAACACCACCCAGAACTTCAACTTCACCCTTGACAACACCACTCTAACCCCCTCCCCTCACATTCGCAACCTTGGAGTAATCTTTGACAGCCAGTTCAAATTCGACAAACACACAAACCATATCACCAGGACTGCCTTCTTCCATCTGAAAAACATTGCCCGCCTCCGCCCCTCACTCTCCTTCCTGGCTGCTGAAACCCTCATCCACGCATTTATCACCTCAAGACTGGACTACTGCAAAAGCATCCTGTATGGTTCATCATCCAAAATTCTAAATAAACTACAATACATCCAGAACTGCGCTGCGCGCCTCCTCACCCACACCCGCTCCAGAGACCACATCACCCCCGTCCTTCAAAACCTGCACTGGCTACCTGTCCGTCAACGAATACACTTCAAAATCCTTCTGCTAACATACAAAGTTCTCATAACCAGGCCCCCCCTACCTCACCGACCTGATCCACCACTACACCCCCTCCCGCAGCCTTCGTTCATCAGAAGCGAACCTCCTCTCTATCCCCACCCTCTGGAACTCCCTTCCACAACACATCAGAGACTGCACCGACCCCCCCACTTTCAAAACACTGACCAAAACACACCTCTTCAGACTGGCTTTTAATTTGTGAATTATGCTGTGTTGCTGTTTTAATATTTATCTATTTTTTATTTCTATTCTTTATTCTATTTGATCATGTTTTATCAAACCACTGTAAAGCATCTTTGAGCACCTGGAAAAGCGCTTTGAAATAAAATGTATTATTATTATTATAGTGGCTCTGGAGCAGCTTTACTCGACATTGAGAAACGGCCAGAGGGTGAATACACATGCTATACAGAGATGCTGTATGAGAAACCAATGTGAGTTTGGAAAATTGCACAATATAAATCTACTCTTTCCTCTCTGAAGAACCAGCACCTTACCGTGGTAGAGAGGTTTGTGTGCCCTGATGAACCTGGGGGCTGTGTTGTCTGGAACCTTGTGATCCTGGTAGGGTCTCCCATGGCAAATTGGCCTCAGGCAAGGGGCCAGACTAAGATTGGTTCAAAAGACCTCATGAAAGACGACACACAAAGTGAGGATACCCTTGCCACGGAGCCTGGCCAGGCACAGCCCGAAAAGGCAACATGGGCAACACCTCCGCTTCTCCGTCCCACCACCTACGGGAAACAACGATGGGGTCGGGTGCGCTGCCAGAAGGGTGGCAGTGAAAGCAGAGGGTCTCGACGGATCAGACCCGGGTGACAGAAGCTGGCTTTGGGGACGTGGAGTTTACCCCAGTGGACGAGAGGGTCGCCTCCCTACGCCTGTGGGTTATGGGGGGGGGGGGGGGGGGGACAACTCTGACTGTTGTGTGTGCTTATTCACCAAACATCAGTTCAGAGTATACAGCCTTCTTGGAGACCCTGGAAAGAGTCCTGTGTGAGGCTCCTGAAGGGGACTCTTTAATCTTGCTGGGAGACTTCAATGCACATGTGGGCAATGATGGAGACACTTGGGGGTGCGTGATTGGGAGGAATGGCCCCCCTGATCTGAACCGGAGTGGTGGTTTGTTACTGGACTTCTGTGCTAGTCATGGATTGGCCATAACAAACACCATGTTCGAACATAAGGATGCTCATAAGTATACGTGGTACCAGAGCACCCAAGGCAGAAGGTCCATGATCAATTTCGTTATCGTATCATCGGACCTGAGGCCGTATGTTTTGGACACTCGGGTAAAGAGAGGGGCGGAGTTTTCAACTGATCACCATCTGGTGGTGAGTTGGGTCGAGTGGCGGGGGAAGCCTCTGGACAGACCTGGTAAGCCCAAACGTGTAGTTCGGGTGAACTGGGAACGTCTGGAGGAGGCCCAAGTTCAGAAGGCCTTCAACTCACAGCTCCGGCGGAGCTTTTCGGGCATTCCTGTGGAGGTTGGGGACATTGAATCAGAGTGGGCGGTGTTCAAAGCCTCTATTGCGTACAGTGTACAGTCATGATGGGACGTTGTTGACCTCAACTGATGGAGTGTTAGGGCGTTCCCACTTTGGGAACCACTGCCCTAAGGTACTCGAAAGGAGGGTCAGGCCGATTGTCGAACCTCAGATTGAGGAGGAACAATGCGGATTCCGTCCTGGTCGTGGAACCGCGGATCAGCTTTTTACTCTCGCAAGGATCCTGGAGGGGGCCTGGGAGTACGCTTATCCGGTCTACATGTGTTTTGTAGACTTGGAGAAGGTGTATGGCCGGGGCGGGTTCCCAGGGAGTTACTGTGGGAGGTGCTGCAGAATATGGGGTAAGGGGGTCTCTACTCAGGGCCATCCAATCTCTGTACTCCCAAAGCGGGAGCTGTGTCCGGGTCCTCTGCAGTAAGTCGGACCCATTTCAGGTGAGGGTTGGCCTCCGCCAGGGCTGACCTTTGTCACCAATCCTGTTTGTAATATACATGGATAGGATTTTGAGGCATAGCCGTGGGGGAGGGGGTCTGCAGTTCCGTGGACTAAGGATTGCACCACTGCTTTTTGCAGATGATGTGGTTCTAATGGCTTCATTGATCTGCGACCTTCAGCACTCACTGGATCGGTTCGCAACCGAGTGTGAAGCAGCTGGGATGAGGATCAGCACCTCCAAATCTGAGGCCATGGTTCTCAGCAGGAAACCGATGGACTGTCCACTCCAAGTAGGGAATGAGTCCTTACCCCAAGTGAAGGAGTTCAAGTATCTCGGGGTCTTGTTCTCGAGTGAGGGAACAATGGAGCGTGAGATGGGCCGGAGAATCGGAGGAGCGGGAGCGGTACGGCAGTTGCTTTACCGCCCCGTTGTGACGAAAAGAGAGCTGAGCCAGAAGGCAAAGCTCTCTGTCTACCGGACCATTTTTGTTCCTACCCTCACCTATGGTCATGAAGGATGGGTCATGACCGAAAGAACGAGACCTCGGATACAAGCGGCCGAGATGGGTTTTCTCCACAGGGTGGCTGGCGTCTCCCTTAGGGATAAGGTGAGAAGTTCAGTCATCCGGGAGGGACTCGGAGTTGATCCGCTCCTCCTTCGCGTCGAAAGTAGTCAGTTGAGGTGGTTCGGGCACCTAGTAAGGATGCCACCTTGGCGCCTCCCTAGGGAGGTGTTCCAAGCACGTCCAGCTGGGAACAGACCGAGGGGTAGACCTAGGTGGAGGGATTATATCTCTTTGCTGGCCTGGGAGCGCCTTGGGATCCCCCAATCAGAGCTGGTTGATGTGGCCAGGGAAAGGAAAGTTTGGAGCTCTTTGCTGGAACTGCTACCCCCGTGACCCGACCACGGATAAGCGGGAGAAGATGGATGGATGGATACATCTATTCTAGTATACCTCAACAATGGAATTATGATCAGTAGAAATGGCCATGACATGGGACCTTTAAAAGCAGCCAAAACATAAATAATACTAATAATCCTGCATTTAAAATTGTGCTTAAGTTAAATTACATAAATATGCTATTAGCTACACAATGTATTAGAGATGTAAGTATTCATCATGCAGAATGCCCCCTGCCAGGATTTTTTCTATATATTTGATCCTTAATCTTGATTTATCAACATGTAACCATTACTCACATTTTGTAGTTGATTAAGGTAGAGCTTTTTATAACTGCTTCCTGCTGGGTAGTTTAATCGTTTACAATGCATTACATTTTGAAGTGATCAAATGTGGAGTATTACAAAATAGCAATGTCAAAATTAGACAAAGCTGTGAAATAAATGTATAGTATCTCTATGATATGGGGAATACTATAGTGTACAGTAAGTCATGCCAACATCAAAACTACTTAAATCTACAGTCATTAGGTACAGCGATGGATTAGAGCACAAAAAACATGATAGAGTGCCCACTGGGGGGTCCTTACACTGGAGAAAACAAGATGCAGTGCACTTATATGTGCCATTATATAAAGAAAACTCGATTCAGTGACACAATGGCTGCCCTGCATTTACTACACAGTATAGCAGATGACTCACTTTAGAAAGCCAGAGTCCACCTATGCTTGAGTAAATGTACTGCTTGAGTAAATGTACTATTCAACTCTCTGCTCTGTGCACCTTCTAATGTAATGAAAACACTGCTCAGTCTCTATAGCCCTCTCTTTCCATCATACTGTTTCGAAGTCCTAAGAATTTACTCATAAATGCAAGAACGAAGAACTGAGTTAAACAGGGTTGAAGGTAACACAGCAAAATTAGTTGTTTCCTGTAACTTGAGACATCTTGATGAGGCGGTGGCTAATTGGGATAACTGAGTGTTTGGTCATTGGTTTGATCCCCAGCCCCTGTAGTCAACATCCTTGTGGCAGATAATTAACAACAAGTTGCCCCAGGAATGTCTACGGTAAAGAAGTGTATGTACGTTGCTTTGGTAAACAATTCAGCTAAATGCAATGTAGGATTAACAGGACTTTATTCTAAGCATAGCATTAGCCAAAGACATGCCACATGGGCCATGGCATCAAAGCGGATTGCAAAATAACACACATTAAAACATTGGTCTATCAAAACTATCTATAAAAAAGCACAATCATCATGAAATAATAAAGTTCAGGGGACCATAGCCCCTTCATTGAGATATGTGATAAAAAAATACACTTGATATAGTGTCGTAACTTACTGTGGTCTCCACATGGCCTTCAGCACATTCAAAATATACTATATCCGGTTGAATATGTTATTTAAAAATATAATAATATAATCATTTTCAGTTTACAAAGTAGTCTTTGCAAAGAGCATAACACTGCTGCTAATTCTGATACTTTTTTATTATGCATGTTATGTTCTGGGGACGGAAACGGAAACGCCCTAGGAACAGCAACGCATTTGAAGAGAGTAGAAGAGAGTAGAAGAAGAAGAAGAATTGTAGTTCTAGCTCTCACTCTGAGTGCCATGTGTCTTAAAACTGACCAGACTGTCTGGCGATACGAAACCAAGACCGGCGTTTGAGTTAAATAATAGCGACAACAACACAAGATAACGATTTTAATGAAGTGCACTTCCATCGAAAAACAGAATTCCCCGGAAGGCTTCGTTGCTTAGCAACCATGGGGCCAAACAAGTGCGTGCAGCAGTTGAGCAGTTGGATGTAATAATCAGCATAAGGTTTCTACTATTTCATGTAGATTGAAAACTATAATATTAACTAATCAAATGGCAGGCAAGAAGAAAGAAGCGAGTTTGCAGGTTGAAAAAACACAACATGGCGTCTGTAATGTTGACAAAAGTCAACTAACTTCAAGGAAGCCCTGATGTTATTTGTTTTTTTTTATTTTTCCAGGCGTCTGTCACAAACCAAGAGCAGTGGGAAGAGATGCTTGCAACCAAAGGTTTAACAGGTAAGAACTTCAGATCTAACCTGATTGTAGTTCAATTAGTAAAGCACATTTAATCAACACACTTTGACAAAAGTGATTTACAAAAAGATTGGATAAGCAAAGCAGGCGTGATACTGACATGAACTATACAATATAAGTAAATTAATAAAAGCTTAGCATGTATTGATAAAACCATAAGAAACCATGAAAAACAAGATGTGATCAGGCATGTCTTTATAAGGATTGAATAGAGGCTAAGGATCTAAGGACATAATTGTTAGTTGCCAACTATTCCACAGATTAAGGCCAACAATGGATGAACTGGCACTGGGTTCACAGATGTAACCTGGTGTCAGTCCATGCAGGGCTTCAAAAACCATACCACCATAAATCTCCCACATGCAGTTTTGGGGGAACTCCAAATGTGTTTTTTCTTAGCATTGGCCACTCATCCGTAAAGCCAAACTCTGTGAAGTTTACAGCTAAAAAGTTGTCCTATGGACAGATACTCCAATTTCCACTTTAAGAGTTTCAGCTCCTTCAGGGTTATCTTTTGTCTCTTTGTTGCTTCTCTGATTAAAGCGCTCCTTGCATGGTCCCTTGGTATTGGTCCTATCTTAAAATGACTAATACAGTTGTGGTGGCATATTCTCTCGTTTTACAATAATGCATTTAATGGTGCTTTGTTGGATCAGGTGTCAGATCCTGTTGCACTAATAATGTGGCTTCTTTTGTAAAGGGGGTAATGTTCCCAATGCTCTTCAATTTTTTTGAATATTTGAAAACAAGACTGCTTCTTGTTGGTCAATTTCTTACAATCCAAGTAAAAATCCATTATAATTCCCAATACTAAATCAACAAAATTACAAAAACGCCTATGGGAGTGAGTGCTTTTTCAAGGTACTCTAATCAGCACACTCATTAGTATTCCTACCCCCAACCAATTGTGTCATCCATCCCTTACACGCAAAGCCACACAATCACATAGATCACCCAGATCATCCACTCTACCAGAACTTTACCCCCTTTTCTCTGGACACAGATTCCCATGTGCAGGAAGGCCCCTTTTGACAAGAGGTTTGTAACTACAGTAAAACGATCATAAAATATGTAACCTTCGCATAAGTTATATAAGTAAACCAGTCTGTAGTATGTCAGTTTAAGTCCATCTTCGTATCTATCTGTATAATGTTTTAGAAGCCTGTGTCTCGGGGACAGGTGACAACTTGTCAATTTTTTAAAAATCAATTCAGCATACACTGGTAACAAGTGAAAAACAAATGTGAATGGTGACTGTCATGAGTTGAATTTATTGAATGTTGCTGCCACACTGTGTTCACTGGGAAAACTGCAGTTTGAATGATTGCACCAGTCCACTCACCTTCGATCACACACTTTATATAGACTGTCAATGCTCACACACCGTGTCTGTTCCAGTTGTAGATGTGTACCAACAGTGGTGTGGCCCCTGTCGAGCTGTGGTTAGTCTCTTACGGAAAATAAAGAACGAACTGGCTGATGACCTATTGCATTTTGCCACAGTAAGTTCTAATTAAATGTGAACAATTTAAATTTCAAAACAAGAGGCGCAGCCTTAAACATGTTTTTGTTGTGTTTGTGTTGGTGCAGGCCGAGGCAGACAGCATTGACACTTTGGAGAAGTATAGAGGGAAATGCGAGCCCACCTTCCTCTTCTATGGGGTGTGTGTGTGTGTGTGTGTGTGTGTGTGTGTGTGTGTGTGTGTGTGTGTGTGTGTGTGTGTGTGTGTGTGTGTGGTATATACTGTGTTTGCCTGCTTGTATAGTAAATGCTTGTTTCCACGCTGTGCTTCCTTTGTATAACATTTTCTTTCTCAAGTTATTAAAGTTTATTTCCTGTCTATATTTCTTTTTACATTATATCCTGTGTATTATCTTTTCATAGAGTTGGTCTTATTCCTGAGCCTGCTTACATGGACCTAAAGTATTTAAAGCATTTCAATATGTTACCACTTGTTTAGTTGAATTGGACTGTGTTGAATGAACAGGGTGGGGAGCTGGTGGCGGTGCTGCGAGGGGCCAACGCTCCTCTGCTTCAGAGGATAATTGTGGAGGAACTGGCCAAGGAGAAATTGGTCCTGGAGACAGGTGTTGAACGCAAAGGGGTGAGCAGAAATACATAAACATACATCAATGCGGACATGCCAATTTAGGCCAAGCATGTTGACTTTAATTCTAGGGAAGTATCCCAGTCAGCCATGACTAGAAAAAAGACACTGGAGGTCTTTAAACTTAACGAGCTAGACAAATTCTATAATTTTTTTATTTACTCCTGTGCTTTTCCTTCTATGACATGTCAAATGTCTTTCTGTTAAAATGACCTTACTCGACAGAGAAAGTTAATCAGTAACTGTTAAGACATTTTATTAATTGCGTTGTTTTTTGCCTTTTATTTAAACTTTTAGAACAGATATATATAAAAAATGAACACCATGCTACAAACAGAAGCAACAGAAAAACACTGCAACATAACTGTCGACATTAAATCACACAAAGAGAAAAAAATATTTTCTATAAATGCACCTGAATCCATTAGCTTACTGAAATAATCGGTACATTTTTGTGTGTTCATTTACTGCTTTTTTTCCAAATAAAATAATTAGGCTTCAAAGCCAGCCAACACACCCATACCAGTCTACAGGTCACTTAATGAGTGGTTTGACTTATTGACATTTTTTACTTCTCCCCTGCTATGGGAACCTCTCAAGAAGTCACAGGAACAAGTTGACCCTTGATAAGCTTCTGTTGGTCATAACATTCCCAGGATGCACATTTGTCACTGTTTTCTGGCATTCTTTAGATGAAAATTGTTGACTGAATAATCAACATTAAAATAATCAATGGCATTGCAGTGTTTGTACACACCCATGTTCAGGGAATAGTGTTTTTATTTGGTATTTTTGTGTCCCTCAGGTTACAGATGAAGGTCTGGTGGAGGATGAGAAAAAAGACGAGGAGAGGACGCCTGAGCAGTCAGAAGAAGAAGACAGCATAATAGGTACTGTGGAGACGCTATAATACTATTTGTGGTCTATATACTTTTTTTCATTATGCTTATACTGCAAATGTTGTTACCCTGATAATAACGGTTGTTAACCAGCGTCATAATGATTCATCTTTGCATTATCAACCATCACTCAAGCTGTTTTCTCCCGTAGTTCCTGCCAGTAAATCCTACACAGTTGCCATCATAAAACCAGATGCTGTTGCTCACGGCAAGGCAAATGAGCTCATTATGAAGGTACGCAGACTGCTCACCTTCTGAAAGACAATATTGCCTCAACCTTTCCTGCTGACATTAGTTGATTAACCCGACGTTAATCCCCTGGCTAGATTCAAGACGCTGGGTTTGAGATCCTGGCCCAAGAGGAACGCACGCTGACTGAGGCTGAGGCTCGAGATTTTTACCAGCATAAAGCAGGAGAGGTATGGAGCGAAAGCTAAAGAGCACATCTCACCCAAACATGAGAGAAAAATAGTTGACATAAACACATTCTTTGTGTTTGGCACACTCGTCTGTGTGATTAGTCTGGGCAATTACATTCTGAATAAACATCCTAATACTAGGGCAGTCACGACCAGTGCAAAAATCATTGCAATTAGTTTGCAATACATCACACTTCCATCTGCATTTCTGCACAGGGCTTAAAATAGGTCTGCTGTGTAAGCAGATTTTTTTTGTGTTGCTTTTTTTGCTTATCGTGCTGTTTGTGAAGAGACTAAATGATTCGAGATTCAGAAATACAAAACATGAGGAAAGAGGCTAATTAAAAAACAATTAACAAATATTTTTATATATTTTTGATCCGCCTTTCTTTATTCTTTTTCACCTTGTACATGTAAGGCCTGATTTAAAAACACTTTCTTTGTCTAACATGTGTGTTTTCTCTCGTCTCTGTTGTTATTTGGTTTGTAGGCTTGCTTTGAGGAGTTGGTGCAGTTTATGTCCAGTGGTCCGTCCCACGTTCTGGTTCTCTCTCAGGTTGAGGGCTCAGCTAACGTTGTCCCAGCATGGCGGGAGTACATTGGTCCAGCAGACATAGAGGAAGCCAGGAGGGAAAAACCAGAAAGGTTAGTTTGCTGGAAATTATACTTCACTCACAAAAAGAGTTACAACTGTAAGATCTGGTATGATAAGATCATCCTTCAGTATTTGTAAAGAAGAGCATTTGTGTATTCACACGGTTGATTGTGTGAAACCATCTAAGGCTTAAGGCGGGTAAAGCAAATGAACAGCAGATTCTCGCATGCTCCGTCAGACACAGCCAAACATTATGCTTCTCTCTGGTTGAGCACCAGCCGAGCAACCATCTGTTCTCCTCTCCCCCCTGGCTTCCTGCAGCTTGCGGGCACAATACGGCACACAGACACTGTTCAACGCCCTGCACGGCAGTGAGGACATCGACCAGGCCAGCAGGGAGCTCGCCTTCTTCTTCCCCAACTTTAGGACGGCCTCAGCAACGAAGCAGGATGGGGAGGAAGAGCGTGTGGAGAGGACACTGGCTCTCATCCGGCCTGACGTTGCCAGAGAAAAAAGAGGTGGGGTCGGGGGCCAAATGCAAACACAAGTTCACACGTATGCGAACGCAGATACACACGCATAAAGATGGTTCATAGTGAAATGGTGGGACTGCTTATTGAGTTCCACATCAAAGGTGTTGAATGAAACATCTGCAGCTCCAGATTCTTTCATTGAATGATCACTATTGGCTATTTACATTATTTTAAAATAGAATATGCCAGTTTATAGGATACACCTAGCTAAAACTAATGCAGCTTAATACAATAACAAACTGCTAACAAAATCAATCTGCTCAAACTGTTTCAACAAAAACATTCATGATTGTAGGATTTATTGTATGACTGCCGTAGTAGCCAGATGTCTCTCTCCCTAAACCGGCAAATGATTGTATCTTTTATTTGTGCAATTCTGCAGAGGAGATCTTGGCTCATATCCATAAGTCAGGCTTCACCGTGGCTCTCCAAAGAGATGTGCTGATGACAGAGGAGCAGGTCAGACAGTTTTACTTCCAACACGTTGAGGAGGACTATTTTCCTGCACTGCTCCGAAGCATGACCAGGTAACACACATATGCTCTAAAAGACATTCTAAAGAGTATTATGTTGCTGCAGATGTGCATTAAACAAGTGTGTATTTACAGTGGGCCGGTGCTAGCTTTGGCTCTAGGCAGAACGGGAGCTGTCTATCTCTGGAAGAACATTCTTGGTCCCTCTGACGTTAATGAAGCCAAAGATGAAAATCCTGAATGGTGAGTGATCTGAGGCTCTACTCATTTACACACGGCAATGAGTCATGAAGTCGCTGTGGAAACATTACTAATAGAGTTCTCATTTTTAAATTGATCCGACAGCTATTTAGGAAGAACCCTGTATTTCTTTTGACCTCTTTTTAACCTTGTCAGGTTTTTTCAGGTTATTTAAATCACTGGTGTAATAATAGACAGAAAAGGCTTTCTACAATCACGCAGGAGGAATTCAACAATGACAGTTTCTCTTCTGACAGTAGCACAGCCAAAGGCAAAGACACATTTTAGAGAGAACATTTGTTGTAATCTCTTTCTGTTCACTCCAGTTTCTGCCATTTCTTGGAAGGCAATCTTAAGAATTGTGGAAACCACTAGTTGAAGTAGAAGCAGGCTGAAGAAAAGCACACCACGTAGTCCAAAAAGAATTCCATGAAACCCTCAAATAAGAGCTATTAGATATTGATGGTAGCTCCCTGCAGAGCTGACTTCTGTATCCCTCCTCCCTCAGTCTAAGGGCTCAGTTTGCTGTGGAGAACGAGCCCATCAACCAGCTGCACGGCAGCGAGAGCCTGGAAGCGGCCGAACAAGAGATTCACTTCTTCTTCCCTAAACAGAAAACTCTAGCAGTCATCAAACCTGATGCGATGGAGGAACACAGAGGTACCTTTGGGCCATCAAGAACAATATACAAATGTACATGTGTTGTTAAAATGTGCATGAATAATGAATATTACATTTTCTATTGACTCTTAACAGATAACATTTTGCAGGAGATCAGGGGCAGCGGTTTCTCTGTAACGCAGCTGAAGGAGGCGGTGCTGTCGAGGGACATGGCTGAGGAGTTTTACAAAGAGCAGAGAGAAAAGCCTTTCTTTAAACAACTGGTGGAGTTCATGTGTCGGTAAGTTTGTACCCGAACACAGTGAAAAGAAAAGAGCAGAGTGACCGCAGCAAACCTCATTCTGTTGCTTCTGGAAGTTTTAACAGTCATGTTGGCTGCTTCAAATCGAGGCAGCCTCAGGCCAGTTGCTATGAAGTCCGTCTCAATTTCTTTCTTTGTTCCATTTGCACGTTGGAATATTTGAGTTTTCTTCCGCCCCGATAGCTCTGTTCACTTGGCTGTTACAAAACTGCTGGGTTACAAATTGCAGAGAGATATGTGCAGCTGGGCAGTTCAGAAAAACACCTTTACTGTCTATCCCTCAATGCTAGCTCAGGTTTAGCCTCATTTCGGTTTCATATTGTAGACTAGGGGTGGCCTACATGTCTAGGAATATATTTACCTGCACTTCTCCAAATGTATTCACACTGGGGAACGCAGCTTTTTGTAACAAAAAAAAAAAGAGACATGTTGTAGTCATTTCATTATTCTACCTATTCATTTGGGCGAACATAAATAATAAAAAGGTGCAAAGCTCTTTCACCTCTTAGTTTGAAAGTGTTGCATTGACATTGAATAGTTAAGGTTCTTCAGTCAAAAAGCATGTAAAACGATCCATCACGACTTTACAGCAGCAGTCCTCAGAATGCATAATCAGGCTTCACCGGGAAACAGGTCAAAGAACAGAATTGACACAACATTTGGTCTGTTTTCCTTTCATTGCTTGTTTCAGGGGGCCCTGTTTGATGCTTGTACTCACCAAGGAAAATGCAGTGGAGGAGTGGAGGGCCATAATGGGCCCCACAGACCCAGAACAAGCAAAGGAAACATCCCCAGACTCTCTGAGGGCGCGCTTTGCCTCCGACATCCTCCACAACTCGGTCCACGGCTCCTCCAATGAGCAGCATGCAGAGGAGAAGATCCGTTTTATCTTCGGTGAGATCTGCTCTGACGCAGAGCTCACCGCTGATGGAGGGACTAACACGATCACTTCAGGTAATCATGATGTGTGTGGCAGTCTCTTCCATCTGGCACACCATCTGCCTACAAATAAACAACAGCACTTCACAGTTTGTTTCCTGTTGCCTTTTATACACCCTTTTTGCTAGAAACGATATTGTACCCAGCTACATTTCCTATCATTGAAAAGAAAATTGTTGAAACCTAAGACTTGAAATAGATACATTTGTTTGCAGAGAAAGAGCAGGACAATTCTTCAGATGAAAACACAGGATCGTCCAGATGTTCCACTGAAGAAATGTCTGATAACCATCATGGAGGTATGAAGTTGTTCCACTTTTAAGAGCTTGATCCTTCAAAGTCCGTATCTCAGCTATGTCAACGTTAAAGATGCTACACTAGATGGGACATTCTGGAAAACATTGCTCAAATTGAATTTGGAGGCGAGACATTTGCCAGACTTCTGTGCGGCGGATGCATATTCACCAGGATCTTGTGACAAAGGGTGCAGTCATTATAACTTTGTCAGGAATCTGAGTAGCCAGCAAATAGATAAGTCTCTTAATAATGAAAATTGAGATTGCTTCCAGTAGCAAGAGAGGCCTCTCTTCAGATACAGATAAATGAGGCCATTGATCTTCATCATGGCCCGAACATCAGCTGGCACAGAGTTGTAAAACTGCGTCTAGAGAGAAGTAAATCAGGACGGCTGCATTGAGGAGGATCATTTCAATTGGACTGTGTCTATCTTCTCATGATGCCATTAGGTTTGTGTCCTATGGCTGAGGAATGGGAACATTACTATGAATTATTGTCTTAGTGGTCGCGTTAAGATAACTTGAGCTAATTTTCCTCTGTGATTTACAGGTGACCAACATCATTCAGATCCCTGCAGCCCACAGAGAGAAGGGAGGGACGATCCGGAGCAGGGAAACTGAATCATCCTCGTTTCGCTTTTATTGTGG
The DNA here is from genome assembly GCF_949606895.1 of Notothenia rossii. NCBI lineage: Eukaryota > Metazoa > Chordata > Actinopteri > Perciformes > Nototheniidae > Notothenia > Notothenia rossii. The sequence goes on from NC_136904.1 coordinate 79,538,075, forward strand.
GGCTGATTCTGTAACATAATGGTGAAACACAAAATCTGTCACTATGAATCATGAAATATACAATAAGACGTGAGATGTACAAACTTTAGGGGATGGATCTATAATCGAGATCTAAAATAAAGATCGATAAATACATTTTCCAGTTCAAAAGGTTGTACTTTTTTTCAATAGCCTCAATCAATCAAGACTATACTGCACATCCATCTTAGATTGGCGACATTGAACCGTCTGTATCCATTTTAACTTCTACGATGCAGGCTTGAATTTGTTCCCCGTTTAAAGCTTAATGGTGAGAAGGTCAGTCGAGAAAAAACGTACTCTTAAGAAATTAACTCTGTATGGATGTCGAGAATATCAAGTTAAAAGTTGTAACACATTTATTAATTTTTTCTCATTTGTCAAAAACATATATAAGTTTGTTCAGTTATTTTACATCTTTTACAAAAAGTATCTCTGAAAAGTCATGATAGGCTTAACACAAGTTGTTTAAAAAGTCCAATGAGGGGGAGTTTCAGAGTCATCTGCTGAAGTGGTCTTTGATGCTCCTCTTGCTGGGGTTCTGTCCGGCCACGCCGTGATGTTGAGCAGAACTGTTTTCAGGAGGGGGGGCGTCCCAGTCGTCTGCAGCCTCCAGTAAGAGGGCATCGTCCATGTCTTCTCCCGCAGTGAAAGACCTCTGGAACATCTCCATGATGCTCCTTTGGTTAGGGTCCTGAACAAATCCAAACTATCCGGTCACTAAATCCACTGACACCATTTTAATCTAGCTAGGTAAGCTCTGTTGTACTGAGTCGTAAATATGTTGATCCTATTTAAAAACCGTGAACAGGATTATACATTTTGTTTTATACGGATGCGGAGCTTACCTTAGAGTGGAAGCTGGTAACTACTGCTTTGTCAGAGAGGTTTGACTCAGACAATCCCACTTGCTCCAAGACATTCATTTTCTGCTGGATCAGTGGCCTGGACCAATAAAGATATACATTCTTATAAAAGAGCAGGAACAATAAATGCACTCCTTGTCACAATATGTGTGTCAGACAATCAACGCTGCCTTGAGCCCTTGCCCCCCCCCCCCCAATACAGTAGTGAAAGAATTATGAATATGTGAGGAAAAGGACTTAAACTCTAAATCAGTTTAATTGGGTCTCACTTCCCACTGATCGACACATACCACAGGTGATCATCAGCTGTTCCCTTGGCAACCAGGTAGTGAATGTTCACATTGCTGGTCTGTCCAATACGGTGCACCCTGTCCTCTGCCTGCACGAGAACCTGCAGGGGGGGGAAAGCAATTGCAATCTTATTATTACCAAATCTTTATTCAGGTTTAGGTTGACTACTGCTCTGCATACAGAACAAGTCAATAACATGCTGAGTCATTGTTCAGGGAAAAAGCTGCCAACAGCTGAAAATGAAAGATGTGGTTACTTATGCAGAGGTCAGGCTGAGTACAAGAATTATATCATTATGAATTGAGTTTTTTTTAATGGATTTGTCTTATCCTGCCCAATTTTAGAAAGCCCCATTGGACGGTACTGCCATTTGTTGTCACTGCAAACTGTTGGCATGAAAAGGGACTGGGACATTCCTATATTGGCTGGAAGAAAAGCCACGTAAATTCAGTTCATTTTGGATAACAGCAAAGTGTTCTATAATTCACTACCTAACGTTGCAGGTGATGCAGCATGTGTGCAGCCTTGATGTTTGCCACTGAAGGGCAAATAAACATCTAAACACACTGACAGATACAGACAGCCCATTATATTACACAGATGTAATGCTTAAACTGTTAGCAAAGTATTGCCAATTTATGGATCTAGAATAGACGGCAATGAATTGGCACCGAAGAATGCAGGTCTTGCTCCCTTAGGCTTTTTAGTTACTACATGTTTTGCTTTTTTCAACCACCACTATGTAAATCTTCTCTGTCTGTCATGTTTGGGAGATACTTCAAAAGCTAAGCTTCTGTTGATGGAAAGAAGACACAAAAATTGAGTTGAAAAGGAAAATACTACAAAGTCAAATGCAATCAAAATAAAATAGTCACATTGAGTGCACAGCATGTTGCAGTATTAACTTGTTGCTTACCCCCGGGTTCCAGAAAAGCTCAGCGAAGACCACCAGGTCAGCGGCGTGCAGCGTGAGGCCCATGTTGGCGGCCGTGATGGAGAGAACAGCCACGCAGGTCTCTGTGGAGCTCTGAAACCGATTACACAGCAGCTGCCGATCAGCAGAGGACGTGGAGCCGTCAATACGGATAAAACTCACATTCTATAGGAAGAGAAAGAAGAGATTAAAAGCAGACCAGCACAAATCAACAACAAGAATGAACAACCCTTGTGTATTAAAGCCATAGTAGTAGTATTACTAAGCTCAAATGTGCAACCCACTCTTGTTCCCCGCAGCTACTCTCTCTTTCATACTAAGCTTTTGTGCGTATCCAAACATCTGACTCACCTTTTTTCCCAGTTCGCTGCTGATATGATCCAGGACTAACCTATGATGGGCGAACACAAGAAACTTCTCCCTCCCACACTCCAGCATGTCTGTGATGTACTCCCTGGTGGTGACAGACACAACAAAAGTCAGTTTCATAGAAAGCAGTTAAATATTTAGTCCTCAAGTGAAAACTCTTTACGATATCTCCAAAACCAGCGCAATCACAATGGCCTGACAAAAGACTCATTTGACATTTGAATCTCAGTGCTGATTTGATTTAGTGACTGTTAGAGGGTCTGCTCTTACATAATGGCTTGCAGCTTGGCTTCAGCTGTGTGGTTATAAAAGACCAGGAGGGCGTCCTTCTCTTCCTTCTTCTGAAAAAAGAGATAAGAGCAGCACAAGATAAGAACTGACAGTAGATTCTGACTGATGATCTGATGAGACGGCCATTACTCTGAGGAGCAGTGTGATAATAAAGAATCACGCTAATCGACTCAGTGTCAAAATATTCCTAAAATAAGACTTTCTGGGGTATTCTGGGTCAGTTTGAAAAGCTCTCGTTTGAGTCCCGGCCTGAAAGGACTCTCAGTTAACCAATTCATGGAACTTTCTTGGGCTTAACCGTTTTGAAATGTTTTTTGGGCTATGATGACTTTTTAATCACAAAGATTACATTTCAAGTAGAACAAACCTTTTATTTGTTCTCTTATTACATTTCATCAACAGGTTTGGGTTTTGAATACTTTGGCATTTAAAAGTCCTCTGGTATAGATGAAGAATCCTCCCTTACTCTAAGTCCAACAGAGTCTTTCCTCGTCTTTGTTTCGAACATAATTCAGGGTTGTATTTCTGACAAACTGATGTATTTGTCAGGATTTTACGTATTTCTTTTTTTTGGAAGGTTTGATTGAAGATGTGAGAATTGTAATTTCCCTACATGATCTCTTACAAGGCACAATGAGTAGGATTTAAAAAACAAAACAGTTCATAGACTCAAACAAAATCCCTCTCTGTTGAAGATACTGTTTCTGAAGAGTGTGTCCTGCTTTTATTGTTCTCCGTTTCTATAAAAAATGTGGACACGGTGTGAAACATGGCAAATATAGAGAATAACCTTGATCCGAACAGAGAGAATCTGGAGTTGGTTTTCACACTCTGAGCGGGGAAGAGAGTTAAGTTTGAATGTTTAGTTTACAATCTGCAACCAGAAAGCCTACATTTTGACTTAAGGTTTGTGAACATTTCAAGAACTTTAAATGATGTGACTTGATGAGTTTTCTCAAGGACTACGAGAAACATTGTTAACTTACATTGCGCTGTTGAATGGCCAACTGGCTGGCAGCAGCTGACAGAGCAGCTTTTATGCGGCCGTTGACACCCTCTATTGTCACCGTGACAACCTTGCGTTGTTTAGCAGGAAGCTGCGAGAGGACTTCGCTTTTGAGCCGGCGTAACATCAAACACTCCTCCAGCAACAGCTTCAACTCTCCCAGGTTAGAGGAGCCCGAGTAGTCCCACCCCCAAGTCGACTGGGACAGAGAGGGAGAGAGGGGAGGACATGGATAACAGGATATATGATGGTGGAAGGAGGGGACGGAGATAAAAGATATGAGGAGAATTTGACAGAAGAACCTCAAGAGTATTTAGACAGAGTCCTGGAGTTTTCATGAAAGTCAAAGCAGAGATTAACTAGAAGTCACAGAAATAAAAGTCATATCTCCAGAGTCTCCATCGAGCTGCGAGAGCCATGTTGTGCCTCTTCATGGAGGAAGAACGGATATTTTCCAGAGCAGGGGAAATCTCCACAATCTACAAAATGAGTCATATGGACCAAATCAAAGGGTGTGATTGGCCTTTAATCATGTAGCGTGCTTCCTATTTCCACGAAATACAAATAATTAAGAAGATTAAGTGGCAAGGGAAGAGCAACAAAAGAGGAGTGGAGAAAAAATAAATCAGATCAGAGGAATCTGCTGACACCTAAAAAACAGTTTCAATATATTTACTGTTCACCAATTAACATTAAGTTTAAGTGAGTGCACTCATTTCATTTAAACAATCCTGCTCGTCTCATCACACCTGTTAGATTTCTCACCCCGCACTTAATAGACATCCCATCCTAGCAGCTACAGCCTCTACGTTTGAGTAAAGCAAATATTTACTAAACCCACACCTGAATAGGGATGGGTACCGAGCCCCGGTATTAAACAGGCCCGGGGCTGAATTATTAAAGACCGTGGTACCGTTAAGCTCCGACGTTATCGGTATTTGTATCGATACTGGAGACATGTAAAAAATATATGTCATGTATTATTGCTACATAAACATTATATTGCAGTTTTAGTTTCGCCAACTCTGTTCCTAATATGCAAAAAGATTGCAAAATGCGTCTTTTTAGTATTTTCGATCTTTCTAATCCTGTCGATGCGAGGGGGCGGGGCAGTTTACACACACACACGCAGCTGCTACATGCAGCAACACACACACACACGGAGGAGATGGCAGAGAGAACGCGCTCCGAGGTGTGGTTAAACTTTACCCATCTCGATGTGGACAATGCTCGTTACCAAAAGTGCAATAAGAGTTTAGCATGTAAGGGCGGTAACACGAGCCGTTTGTCTAAACATTTAGCAAAAGTGCACCACATTCAGACGGAGGAATGCACCGGGTTCGACTGTCTTTCTAGCAGCTCTTTAGCCCCCCCATCCACGAGGAACGTTTCCGCGTCAGGTGTTATGTATGCTAGCAGCAACACACAGAGTTAACTACATTATACAAACATGGGTTAATGATTAGAGGTAACAGAGTTATTTATTTTGTTAAAGTTTCAGCTATTCTGTTTACAGTTCTGTCATCACATTATTTAATACGATTTGTTAAAACATTGTTGTTTCTTTTGATGTGAAATATTATTTGTTTAATTTAAATAAAAAGCGATATTAGTTTTGTTCACAATTTGTTTAGTTAGTTTACCTTCTTTTTTCTCTCCAAAAGAACCGATAAAAGTACCGTTAAAAGACCGGTCGATAAGCGGTATCGATAAAAGTAGTAGTACCGTTAGAACCTTAAGGATACCCATCTCTACACCTGAAGCCTTATATGTTCTCTGAGATGTACCGGAATCACAGCTCAGCAGCAGTCAGCATCACAGTTGGACAGACAAAGATGTCTTAAGGCTTTAGCTACCTGTGCAGCAGCGCAGTAGCGCATGCCGAACTCATGGAAGCGAGGGAACAGTGTGGGTTTGACGGCCAGGATCTGTGTGTAGAGCTCAGAGGGTCTGGACATGGCGGGGGTGCCGGACAGAAGCATCACTCTCTTCGCTGCCTGAGGAAGAACAAACAACTCTGATCAGAGCACTGAGGAGGAAATCCAGCTGACAAGGTAAGAAATAAAACCCAAGCATGAGCCAGACGCAGCAATGTGTCTGCTCCAGCTGGTTTGTGGATCAATGTAACCAAGTGAAATAGATGATACGCCACATATGCAACGCAATGATTTATATCCTGTCATCCCTTGATAAAGGACAGGAATCTCATAAGGACCTGTGGCCGATGCATACATTTAAAAAAGGAAAATCTGGTATGTAGCAACTGGTTATTCAATATTTTTGGAAATGATGAAGTGTGTGGACGGCTTGAAGTTGAAATACTCAGGCCAAAAATAGATGAAGAGTAAAACTGACCATGTAAAATGTATTCTTCCTCATTGGTTTCAAAGTGTATTTATCTTGTGTGAAAAGGGATTTATTTCATTATAATAGTTTCAATATTGTGTTGTCAGTATTTGTAGCAAAGACAATGTTTACCCTGAGATAGATTGTGTGTTTTCCCTTTAAATATTGGTTTGGTTCCACTCCTTCTGACACGGCCGGCTCCAGCCTCTTTTGGTTCAGGCTAAAGAATAATAGTTATCTGACGTTAGAACATCCTGGATCTGGCTTCCCTGTAAATCGTGGTTTTGATTTGCGTGTTTAAAATAAATAAAACACATAATTATAACAAATCTGATTTGAGACTTAATGTTAAGAGGGCCTCTCTAGGTTTAACCGACCACATTTTCCCTCAGTTTTGAATCAAAAAGAGAATTCCAATAAAACAGAAAGACAATGCGCACCTTCAGCAGAGGCAAGGCTGCTTTACACCGAGCAGTCTTCATGTTCTTCAGAAAGTGACTCTCATCCTGCACAGAATGACAACATAAGATATTTTGTTTAAAACATACAGTCATTATTTTGCCATTCTTAAGGTGAGCCATTTCTAAACACTGCAAAGCTCACCATGATGAGAATATTGAAGGTGGTTGCTAGCTGCTGCTTGTCGATCCGGCTCAACAGGTCGTAGCTGACGATGTTGACCAAACCAGCGTGAAGATTTTCTTTGGCCTTCACCACCACGTTGATGCTGTCAGGACTCAGGGAGGGGAGCCAGCGTCTGAAGGCCTGCAGGCAGAGACACTCATGTCACAGCCGCAGTGAAACAACAGAATAACACAGAACTAGCTCTACTTTATCCCCTACCACTGGGAATTAGTCAGACTGTGACATTTGATATGAACACCATAGAAACATTCATAATCACGTTGTGACTGACAGCTGCTTTGAATGATACTAATCACCAATCATTCAAACTGATATCAAAGCCTTTCCAATTGAAAAATAACCAATTATGTCGTTAAGAAAAAATCCCCTTTGGCCCAAATCTTTCTGACAATTCATCGACTTCCTCTCCATGCGCCTGTCAACCTGGCTTACACTCACTAAGTTATAGCTCCCATGTTTTGCAGTAGATGTGGCCAAAGACTAACAGTGGAGATAAGAGCCAGACAGAGTAAATTCCCTTTAATGGGCCGGCTTCCGGTGACTAAACCCCCTCTGCGATTCCAACTCCTGATTGGGGGACTGTGTTTGATCCAAGATATCTATTTAGAGAGCAGACAGTCTTGTCTTGTCAATAGACAGAAGGCCAAGTAAAGCTCTGCTCAAAATGTGCCGCTAGTGGCAGGTTGGTAATGCTGCTCTGAGTTAAGCAGAGAATAGAAGCTATGATGAGAAACATACCAGAGAAAAGGGGACACATGAAATTAGGCAGACACCATTGAAACTATGGAAGGAAAACAGTGACAAAAAGACACTAACATTCAAGGAAGTGTTGGGACATTATAATGACCTTGTGGTCTTAGACCAGTCTGACTTTCTAATGTATTATATCAAATAAGGGGGAAATACCTAAAAGTCCATCTAACATACTATAGCTATATAGATATGGTACAAGCTATATTAGCAAAATCCAGGGAAGCAGACCTTTATGATTAATAATGGCCAAATGAATACGCTATTTAAGCATATCTTCTATAAATCAATTCCTTCACAATCCAAATCATCACCTGCAACTATGAGAGAAGAAAATGGATGCCAAGAATTCAATACTGCCATCTGCCCTACTGAAGATAAAGTACTTAACAGCGCCAAGCAGTCCTTGGGGAACAGTATGAACATTCCTAGAATGCAGATGATGAGATTTAAGCAGCGATACAATGTGTAAGGCAACACATTTGTCAAAGGAGGCCAGGAGAATATCATTAAGACGATAACTGCTGAATTAATTCAGACCGATAATGACACAATTACATTGAAACAAAGTGATAACCTCTGACACTTACTAAGCCTTTTTCTCTTTTAAAGCTCACTCTGCAGAATGTTTATTTTACCTCGGCCCAGGTGAATCGCACAGAGGAGGGAGCCACCACCAGCAGAGGCCACTCATTCCTGTAGTAAGCTGCTATACAGATGGCCTGCACCGTCTTCCCCAGGCCCATGTCATCCGCCAGGAGGAGGCGGCCTTGTTTAGACACTGCAAAACTACCGGCACACAAGGAAATGCTCAAATTAAAAGCTACAGCAGCACAGTGAGTGGAAGAAAAACTGATCCAGCCCATTATCTCATCTATAGAGAACCGCAGTGACGCGTCCTAAACACCAGGACAGTCAGTTCACATTTTTACCACTTGTGTTTCCTTCGAGAAAAAGCAATTCAATTTCTCCATAGGATTTTGGAAAATAGCTCGAAATAAGGTCTGTGTTTGACACAAATTTAAGAGACAGATCACGTGTTGTTCTACGACATTAAATCCATCAGCAGTGACCCCGCTGGTGATTTTTGAAGAGTTCACATGTCTGAAAAACGATGGTTGTTACCATGTGGCTGAATAGGACTACAGAAGCTGTCCAGGCCGTTTTATGTCATTACACCGAACACGTAAACACTCCTCTAAGTTTGTTTGCCCTGTTCTTCTTGAAAGCAAGTACCTGCCTCCTGCAAACTGTTCAAACCAACACTTCAACTTGTACAATTTAGAATCTGTAGGTTTGACTATGGATCTTAAGTTGGTGTGACGTTGCTGTAGTTCGTAGCATAACGTTAGCATTTTGCTTCTGGCGACTAGATTTATGATTCGAAAATTATAAAATGAGGGTAGACATGTGGATATTATCTGGCTGAACAAAACGTGAACCGCCACTTGAATGTGTGTCAATCACACACCTTATTTCCAGCTATTTTCCAAAATCCTATGGAGAAATTGCATTGGTTTTTGACGAAGCAACCGGAAGGAGTTTACTTCCGGGTTTTAGGACGCGTCACTGCGGTTCTCTATTATCATACTGTATCTGAAAAAAGTCAGAGGAATGGCATAGAAATATTGGCTTTTATCAAAAGATTGTCTTTGTATGCACAATACTGAGCCCATTTTAGATGAATAGCAATCTCTTGGTATTGATTTAATGCGAAAAGAGCACTGATTGCATTTCAAAGGCACCTACTTGACTCCTTCCCTCTGGAAGGGCATAAGGCTGCAGGTGAGCGAGGGTTCGACGCTGGAGAGGTCGGCCTCAGGGACGTCTAAAGACCTGGCTTCTGTCCCATCAAACCTGGCAGAGAAAGCCTGGACTATTGCCCTGGGCAGAGGCTCCACCTCCACTGCTGCTATCCCACTGAGGACATCCACTGGGTATGGAACACAGCACGGTCAGACAAGATGGCAAATGTACCAGAGACAGTAGGACCACAGAGGGAAAGAGGCTAAATAAAGCAAATGTTGACACTCACAGAGTCTCTTGTAGTCTGCAAGGGAAAAACTCCACTTTTTTGCCTTCAAGTCTGCCACACAACAACATAAATGACAAGTCAGTATCACACAAATTCACCATTATTCTATTATATTAAATGCATAGGTTCACTGTTTACCATAGCTCTTTGTTGGCATCTGTTTGCATGCCGCAATCACGTCCACATGGTAACCGATGTCGACCTCAAACTTTGTCGGGGACACCAGGACGCACTGGCCCTGCAGTGTGGCCCCAGGTTTCTGCCAGCCGTTACACAGCTTCAGCAGCGCCCCCAGTGCTGCCCCGTCACAGGCTGCGCTGGTGGCTGCCGCTACGTCCAACGCTTCCATTCCCTGCAGAGGCTGCAAACACGCAGAAGCCACGGCAGCAGCTTCCTCCACTGCAATACAGGGTAAAGAAAAGAGAGGGGATGTAGCAGCAGCCTGAAGAAAACCAATACTTTCATGCCTTTAATGTAGGCTAATGGGAAAATAAGGAGTGCATCAAATGATTATTTCCCTGATGTTCATACTTAGCACTCGATAGTCCTCCAGACTGAAGTTCCACATCTTTGTGGCTGGGTCTAATGCAGAAAATAAGACTTTATTATAAGACAGTGCAGACATTGAAATGAACATACCAAACCAGGCATATGGTACAAATAACTACATTTTGAAATGTGGTATTTTCATCTAGAAAACTGTTACTGGTTAGTATGAAAGATTTCAGGACGTGGTTTCTTTAGCAGAGGAAAGCTCTGAAACAATGGTCAGATTTATTTATATAGTGGTGAGTTCAGTCATTGGTTATTTTGCCTTGCAGGAGAGGTTGTGGTGATTGTGTGTTTAGATGGTGAATTGTGGCAGAAGAACTGGGTATTATTTGAAAATTGCAACACCTGCTGCTAACACAAAACATTAAGTCATCACTCAGGTTTGATACACAGACCTATTTGGTGCATAACGGTGCATAACTAACATCATCATCATCATCATCATCATACCGCTTTGTTTATTTCTGTATTAGCCATATGGAATATATAAATCAGCCTGAGAAAGTCTTACAAATAATTGGGCTTATGGTTGAGGGGAAATATGGCCATTTTCAAAATGCATGCCAGTATTTGTATGGTATAAGTCCAAAATACAAATAAACATGAACAACTCTCCAATTCAAAACTAGAGCGCTAACAATTTGATATGCAATTAAGTGTTAATTCTGCAGTTGCTTAATATAAAATACATTGGAAATAGACCCTTATTCCCCCTTTGCTCAGACCATATAGCTATCGTTGAACAGTCTGCCAGTGTATTTGCCCTGGCAGATACTTACCATAGTTCTTTGATGGGATGGATTTGAAAACGACAATCAGTTGGGCGTGGTAGCCCACTTCTACTCTGAAGCGGCCCTCTGTGTGAGCTACACATTTTCCTCTTACAGAGATGGCAGGCTTTTTTGCAGATACAGCATTGAAAGTTGATGAGAGGGAGGAAAGCGGTGCCACAGGACTCTGGCACGGTTTACTGGTTTGCTTGTAGAAAGGCACAACTGCACCATCAGAGCTGTTGGAGGTTAGGTTTGGTTTGGGGTGAGCCGGCTTTACACCAAAGCTTTGTCCAGTAGACAAGACAGGGCTTCTCACATGTTGAGGAAGTGGGTCAATGACTTGTATCTTCAAGGAAAGACAGTACACAGAGTTAGGAAATACTTTGTTATTTTTACTCTAAATAATAAGTGATTGAACATTACGGCACACATCTTACCTGTCTGGTAGATGCATAGTTAGTATTCTGGTGGATTTTGTTGCCAGAGGTAGATAATAGCTGTTGCTTTGAACCAGAGTCTTTTTTGAAGGGCGGAACAAACCGTTTAGGTGCAGAAGCTGAGCTCAGGGTTTCTATGTGAGGAGCAGTAGCAGGATCTGAGTCGAGTCGACGTTTGGAGGTCTGTACCTGCACTGAAGTACTGGTGGAGTCTGCCGGGGTCTGCTTATTGTCGCTGATAGTCTGTCCAAGTCTTTGTGCTCTTCTCTCCAAAGCTCTGCGTCTGTTTTCATCGATCTTTCGCTGCTGCTCTGTTGTCAGCTGATTAGACATGATGATGGTTTACTTAGCTGCAACTAACGTAAACACACTACTAACGAGGCTCTCAGAGTTAGTCAACACTTTTAATTACCTAGAAACACATGATCCATGCAATGAAAGGATTATCAATACAACTATATCCTAAAAGTTAGTCAACTTTAACCGCAGCCTCCTTTGCTAACGGGTACCAGATGACGTTGCTAGCGGCAGTCAAACTGAGCAACATAAGCTAGAAATATGTCAACAGCGGTTTAAGTGAGCACTTATTCGGATATCACATGACAAACAGTGCCATCTAAAGACTGCAAGGATTTAAAAGTGTCTAAGAACGACGCAGGGCGATACATTTGAAGCTAGTTGACATGTTGCTAAAAGTTAGCTGCTTCGAGAAGGGACTGCCGCGCAGGAAGTGACGTAGAAAAACAAGCGGGCACGTGGAGAAGGCGTCGGTTGCTTGGCAGTGTAGAGACTTCCAACAGAAGTATATCATATCAATATACCAGAGGGTTAGATCTTGTACTTGAGTCAGTGGAGAAGTACCAGAGTGTATGAATACTCTGGTTCAACTACAAGTCCTTCAATTAAAATGTGACTTAAGTAAAAGTAGAAAAGTATTGGCATCAAAATATGCTTAAAGTACCAAAATTAAAAGTAGCCTACTCATTATGCAGGTTGGCCCATTTCAGGTTCAGTTGAATCCAAATATTCATTGATTAAAGTGTTATCAAAGCTGATAAAGGTGCAGCTAATTCTACTTTGTATGCTGCAGGGTAGCTTGTGAATGTTACTCCATGTTTAACTCAAGTAATTTAAGTGTTGATTATAATCCAAATCTGCAAATTAACTTAGGTCCTATTAAATACATGTAGTGGAGATACACGAGTTACCTCTGAATTGTAGTGGAGTAGAAGTAAAAAATAGAAAAACAATGTAATACTTAACTCGAGTACAAGTACCTCAAAGCTGTATGAGTAGTGTTTGAGTAAATGTACTTTGTTACTTTACACCACTGATATCAACAATAGAAACATTTCAATCATCCAGGAAAGACACACAGCTGCACTAAACTGCTCCCGCTGTTTCTGTCTTTTCTATCAAGCATATCTGAATTGTGACCTTTTGTATTTCTCTATTCATCAAAAGGTCTCCAAAGTTAGCATAATCATTGGTGGTGAAAAATAATAAATATGTACTCAAGTATTTCACTCATGTACAATTTTTAGGTCCTTGTACTTGATTTTTAGTAGTCTATATACTTTAGTTAAGAAATATAAGATCATCAGCATTATAATATTCAACAATATATAAAGTAGGCCTAGTAAATTATCTTAATTTATAACATTTAAACCCTTCTTGCATGCATGACAAACAATAATCTGTTTTTCCATTTTAAGCCACTTTTAATCAAGCAAACGATCTAAATACTTTTTCCATCACTAGTTTAGTTTTTTAAGGCCATTGTTTAGTTTTTTTAATTGACGATAATGTGGAGAATAAATTGCTTTTCCTAATTTGAGTAGCCTGCCATTTCTCCCTTTGCAGATGTGATCCTTGTTTAGGTTTTAGCCACTTTAAACCTAATTGATATTTGTGCTGAGCAAAGTGACACTATTTAGCTGAGCTTTTATGAATAATTTGTGTTGGCCATGTGTTGCCTGATAATTGAGCTGTTTAATTAATAATTTCTGCTTTCTGTTTGCATGATGGAAGCTCTCCTACTTTGGGAATAAAACATGAACCTGACCTTTAACATAATGCATCCTTCTATAGTGATGAATGACTTGGCTAAAAGTAGTGATATACCATTTTCCTGTGCATTTGTCTCAGTTGTAATGAGTTGGCTGCTTGCATCACTGTGAGGAGGTGACGTGCGGCGTCTGGGAGCTGTCCCAGGAATCATGGTGCTGAGGCTGCAGCACCTTTTCAGCAGCCAATGATCACAGGACAATCCGGGGCAACGGATGCTTTCACCCGGGGCAGGACAGTCCTACAATGCTGTTGGATTTTAACGGAGGGATGTAAACCCATCGGCTTGTTCCTCGGACATGGAAATGCGACAATTGGGGATGTAAGCTCCGCGCAGACTTGCCAGCGACCTGCAGTCGGCAGGAGATCTATCAAAAAAATAAACTGTAAGCATTAAGGCTGTGGAAATCGGGATAGCTATCCAGGTAAGATATATTTCGCTTCGTGGCACGACATCGATTGATTTGAAAGGCTGAGAGCTCTGCTGATTAAGTGTGTGCATTTCGGTGTTGGAATATTTGAATTTACAGATTAATCGCTGCATTTTGTTAGTCAATATCATCCCATCGTACTACAAGGCATATGTGATACTTGCTTTGTGCACTCGTCGTGAATCTGGAGGGAAAAGCCTGTCGAAATAGTTTATGTTGTACAGAACAGACAGACCATTACAGCCATGAATGACAGTGGGCACTGAGTGAACGAGCCGTTGCCTTATTACTTGAATGCATATTCCTATCAATCTAACATTTGCCTTTCCTCTTTTAGCTGTGACATTTATTGAACTTAATGGCTTCAGACACTTGTTTGCATCGATGGGATTTCTTTGCCTTTTGGATGTACATTCTCGTGGGGAAACAATAACATATTTTCAATTAGAATAAATCAGCAAAGAGAACTGCAGACTTCTTTAAGCCCCAACACACGCTGGAAAACGCACCCCAACGACCCCATATGAGAAAGTGTTGGCTCATGACGGGGACATATCCAGTACATGCTGTCTTCTTCCAGCACCTCTGCATGGTGCTGTGAGTTTGTGGCCGGTTCAGCCTGATGCTGCGCAGCCAGGGCATGCTGAAGAGCCGCTGCTGCGTCCTGCTCGGTGACCTGAGGGTGCTCCTTCTCGGGCCACCGACACCTCTGCCTCCGCTGACCCCCATGAGCGTCCAAGGAACTGAAAGCCATCAAACAGGCGTCGCCATCCCCGACAATAACAATACGTTAACGAGGAGCCACCAGCCCGCCGGGGACCGGGTTACCCCCCCTGTAGCGGGAGCCCCCGGGCCGCCGGGCGGAGAGCGGTCGGGCTGGGTGGATGCTGCCGAGCTGTCGGTGGCCCTGCGCGGCTGCAGCAGCTCCTCCGATGACTGCTCAAAGGGCAAACTGGAGGAGCGGTTCTCCCTCACCAGCTACTCTGAGAGCGGCTTCAGGACCCCGCTGTGCAGGATCTGCTTCCAGGGACCAGAACAAGTAAGTCAAGGAAATACAAAGAAAATCGCATAACTGTGAGAAGTAGATATTTATGTCATGTAGTCTGATCAATGCATTAATTACACAGACCTTCTCACTAGAATCATAGGGAAATCAATCATGTTTAGTTAGATTGGAAACTCCCACTGTTGGGGAGCAAATCTGCTAACCAAGTGAGGGGATTTTTTATCATTTAGCCCCCAAAACATCCCTTTTACATACAGGCTTTCTATTACATGAGGTCTTTGAAGGGAGAATACCCACTCCCAGTGTCTTGGTTGATATGGAGAACCCTCAGCATCCCACTGGATCCTGCATGCAGCCCTTTGCATGGTTTAGAAAGACAGACAGCAGTAGGAAGATAATGAAAGATACTGTAGTGTCCCCATGGCTGACAAGTGTGGAGAATGCACAGGGATTCAGTAACAACTCATTATAGCAAACCAGTGTGAATTCCTAAA
Source organism: Notothenia rossii (assembly GCF_949606895.1). Classification (NCBI taxonomy): domain Eukaryota; kingdom Metazoa; phylum Chordata; class Actinopteri; order Perciformes; family Nototheniidae; genus Notothenia; species Notothenia rossii. The sequence goes on from NC_136904.1 coordinate 79,553,386, forward strand.
AAAAAAAAAATCGAATAACACTTCTCTCTCTGCTGCTCATATGAAAAACCAGAAAACTGGGGGAAATAATGTGCACAGTCCTTTAGGGCAATATTGATGATAATGTCACACTACATCAATCAAGAGAGGAAAATCTAAGAAGATGGCTTATGTGTGCCACAATAAATGATATGAAATGACATCAGAGAAGCAAGTACTTAGCAATTTGCACACACATTTGTTACACTGTTTGATAGAGCATTTGAGAACACATTGACAAATATGTCACATCTCACCAATTGGTAATGGATGTATGGAGGTTACAAAAAGTGTGAGGCAAGATAACAGGTGTAGAACATACATTTTTACCCTGCAACATGGTTTACTGTGTGTATGGTCATTGCACTGTGTATGTTAATCTCTCAAGGTTTTATCATCTAATTACTCCAACAGCAATTCTGTGTATCACTCCACCTCTAAGCACAGACTTTTTAATTATGACTGACATTGGGTATATTGTGAGATTGCAAGACAAGGCCTCCTCCATGTTTTTTTGCAAGAACTTCAGATAGTCAGCACACTCTGCAGTGCATGCAAAGCACCTCCTTCTAAATTTGCAGTGTTTCCCATGGCCTCCTCAAACTCATCTCATCGATGTTTGCCGGAGACATTACAGTCAATAGCACTTGATTTCATGCCATCTTATCATTATGCAAGTTCTTACCCATCAACGGCCTTCCTTTTCCTGCCTTGTCTGCTGTTGCTTTGGGTGAAGTCCAGATATAGATCTGCTGAGGTGTAAATGGGAACAAGGAGAATGAGGATCCATCTGAAAAGAGAGATGAGTGGACTTTCTGTGTGTCACTGTGGTATCCAGGCAGTGGGGACATTAGTTATCCTCCGTTCTCCTTTAGCCTCCAGCATGTCACATATACCGAGGCAGCCAGTATCTGATCTGACAATGCACCTCTAAAACACTTCCATCCCCAAGGCTGAAATATACTCAAGACAGAGTAGAGAAGGGATCGGGAGGCATTGCTTTCCTCAAGCACCCCACTAGAAAGGGGCCTTGAGTGTCTGACAGAGACAACCAATGACAAATTATTGTACTGTGATTTACTATGACACCAAACAAAGTAATAACTTTGTGTAATCGAAATTCTGTCAGCTTTTTTTGTAGTTGTTTTCTTTGAGGTTCCTTTTGTGATTCATAACCAAACTCCTGCTGTTTTTAGGATGGCCACTGAAAGGCATTGGTCACTGTAATCATTGCTGTTGGCCATGGAGCTATTCCTTCAGAAGTCTGCAAGCAAAATAAAGTGGATATCTTCCAGAGTTTTTTAAAGTCCCTGTTTGGGTTATTATCCCTTCCTGACAATTTAGGAGACACTCGAAACACAAATACAGATTTGTATAAAATATGACTGTTTGTTTCCCTTCATCTCCTACTTTAGATTAACTAAGCAAAGGAACATTTCAGGGCTGATTACAGAGACCAATAACACATTTAGTGTATATTATGGACAGGAGAGTTTTGTATTAATACAATCCTTCAAGTCAGACTTCTTCTGTTGGAGTTAAATAACATTCCCACAAGTATAATAAACAGCTTAGCCAATGTCACAAAGTCATACATCTTTTAGCTCAATACCTCAGGTTATTCATGTATTTTTCATACACACCTAACCTGAGACATTTCAATTAATTATCACTTCGATGTAGCTAAAGGTCAGCGAGGAGCTTTACAGTAGGCTTTGGCTTGTTTGCTTTATTCAAGCTTGTGCTTTCAGACAAGATCTTGGCCTCGTTCTTCAAAGAGTTAGATCTTTTTTTGCTAGAGCTTTAGATCACACAGATTTTCAAGAAAGGGTCATGTAGTTCACAGACATATAAAAAGGATATGTAAAAAGTATTATAAAAAAAAGCTTCTGGAATATATTTTTATGTAAGGGATCCTTCCCTGAGTTGTCATGCACTATTATGTTGAAGTGCCCTTTAGGGCCAGAGCTTCACTGTCCCATCCTTATTTGAACTGCTTGTTGATAATATGCGAGTCCCATGCTGCTTCGAGAAAAGGTTGTCTTTCCCTCGTAAATCACAACACAGATAATGCACTTGCAGTGAGTCTGTCGGAGGCACAATGGGAAGCCTCGAGGGGTCAAGTTAGCATCATTCCTTCTATATGGCCCCACAGAGCCGAGACATTACGCTGTCTGCGCTCCATCATCTGCACATAGAACGGCTCCTCTGGAATGGAAAATAAACAAGTTACACAAGCACAGGACATGTGTTGGCCTTACTGAAGTCTACAGACAGGAGCTGAACATCCATAAACTTAAATCATAAACCATGTTTCTTTATGAAATTACTTCTAAATATCCATTAGCTGTCACTGTAATGGTTCCCATAAATGAAGCAATGACTGGAACATCCTCCAGCTTGTTTTATGACGGGCATTAACAGGTAAATAAATGTGAAATGATATGACCTTTAATATTATTTTTCACCGACTCTTTTCCCTCAGACTTGTTGAAAATGATCATGATGCTAATATGAAGCTGTTTTTCAATGACTGCATTATTGCATTAATGCTTGTGGCCTGAATGTCATTGCCTATTGTTTAAATTGCTTTTGTTCAGTTTCTGTGGGAGCTATTAAACAGCAATAGCCTATTGTCTGCAGTTAATATAGTTCCCTTGCATTGAAGGTAGACCCTTAGGAGACATGAATAGCCACCTCTAATTTAGTTTAATGTCGTTATATACATTGCGAGTGAATCCAATTTTATAAAGAGAAAATTAAGCGTCCTAAGCTGTTTTTAGGATTCTGCAGCCCAGAGAATCTTTTCAATACATTGTTGATCTGCTGTGTTCCTTGAACCATTGCGGTTTGGTCAACAAGTGACATTTAGATATCACTTTATGTATGTGTGGGCTGTAATGCCACATCTGTTATCATTCTCTCTCTCTCTCTGTCTCTCAGCCTCAGTTGTACTGGACTGATCTGGGTTCAGCTCTTGGCTGCAATGAGGCCAGTCTCAGTGAGCGCTCTGAGTCTCACTAGACACGGCAGAAGTGTTCTGGTGCTCCTGCCAATACACTCCCACCCTGACCATCTGTAGATGGGCCTTTTCTGCTCTAAGTCCCTGCTCTCCCCTCCCTTCTCCTGGACCAGGGTGCTGCTCCGTCTCTCAGAGATGCCGTGGAGAAATAATTTAACTCTCTGCGTTTTGCATTTCTTCCCAAAATCTCTATGCCATGTTCATGGTGCTCAGGGACAGGGGATATTTAAAATGGAATGAACTATACCTTGGTTTGGAAAATGGAATGCCTTAGCTTAGAGGGGTGGGGAGCTTTCTTGCAGCAGAGGAGGTCGGCCAATTTATTTTTTCATTCAGGCTTTTTATTCATACCCATTAAGATTAAAACATCTATTAAAGACAACCCTGATTAGAGTTGTATAGATCCAAGTTTCTTTAAATGCAGGTCATGTCCTAAAAAGGGCGGCAGGCTTAATATACATCATTTGGGCCATCATCTATATCCAATATGACAAGACGTATTTTAATGAGTTTAGGGCCCAGAGCAAGAGATTATAAATCTCATTTGTTCCTCAGGCTGAATGGCGCACGACTGGTTGGTTAGGCGGAGCACATATTGCTGTAAAGTGAAAACCTTTTGATGCCAAATTAAGTGAATTATCTTTCATTACTTTAGCTGATAGGTTTCTGACTGTTTTAAAACTTGTCAAGCCCCACTGGATAAACTGAAAACACGTGTAGGTCAAGATATAGATAGGGCTTCTAAATCTCAGCACATTCCCCTGACAGTAATGCTTCATTAAATATTCACACGGTTCCATAGTTCAAGAGCTGACCGCTGAGATCCTCTTCATGAGTAAATTGATGTTTCTGCCCTGCTCAAATGCTTTACTAAACAGATCTCCTCTCCAACAGCTTTTGAGTGCTAGTGTGAAAGTCTGGTTTTCTTTCAGCTACTTAAAATACCTCTGGCCACTGAGGCCTAAAGGCTAACCACACTATACAAGCATACTGTCAGTGAAACAACCCTATGTTTCTGTCACCAGGCAGACTTGAAATGTCCTCAATTATATTTTGACTGACCTCAGAAAATACATTTCAAGATTATTAACATAAGAATAAGCATATTATCTTTCCCAATACATCTACATTTTGTTTGAATTGCTCTGATATATAAATGGATGACACAAGATGTTACCTTTTCCTTTTAATAAAGATCAGGGGCAGGTAGAAAAGGAATGCACAAAATGTGTGTGTTTTCCTATGTTTGGTCTGTGTGGAGTTACCATATTTACAACTGCAAAATAATATGTATATGTGACAGCTAGTGTACATTCATCGCAGCTTTGTTGTGGTTTGCTCTTTGATAAAAGCTTCAGTGACTAATCTTCCACTTCAAGTGTGAAAATCAAGCATTATGCCTGTCAACTTGGTGTGAGGCAAAGCTTTCATTTCACACCTGAAATCTGCTGTATTATGACTGTGCATAGCTGTGTAGCCTCTATGTGTGTGTGCACTTGCATGCTTATCTAACTGTCGAGCTCTCAAAAAATCAATAAGCAGGCACAAAGAACTGCATAATAAATATGTATATGTGTGTATAGTGTAACCTGCAGTATATTGCATGTTAAAGGGAGTATACAAGATGAGAAAACAAAGGATTATCAGCAGGTAAATGATTGCTACACAGAGGCGTTTTCTGAATCATAAGTCACTGCTCCGGCTGCTCCTAATGGCCGAATGCAATATTATGTGGCTGAAAATGTTTGTTTTTGGCAGCATTTCATTGAAACATCTATTCTCCTGCTTGAAAAATCCAACCCAGTATATCAGCATACGCATCATTGCAGCATGTTTCACCTGCAGCAGCAGCGATTATCCGAACGCGACGGACTGTCAATGTTTGTGTTGAAATGATCTGAATATTGGAGAACCTTCGTCCTGCGGTTGCTGGTATTGATGACCTCTCTCCCACAGGGGGAGCTCCTGAGCCCCTGCCGGTGCAGCGGGTCAGTGCGCTGCACCCACCACCCCTGCCTCATCAAGTGGATCAGCGAGAGAGGATCCTGGGCCTGTGAGCTCTGCTACTACAAATATCAGGTCATTGCCATCAGCACCAAAAACCCACTACAGGTGAGCTGTTTTTGTAAAGAGCAGTAATGTGGACATTTCGAGCAAAAGAGCTGATTGAAAAGCAGTGATTTTACCCCTTTGTGAAATGACTAACTAGTTGGCAATCATGACAAAGGTATAGTATGGTTTTAGAAAAAAGGTGTTTAGAAAGTCAAGATAATGAGGGGCAACTATAAAAAAGCTTAAGTAAAAAACTGAAAAACTCTTAGAACTAAAATGTCTGTTACACAATTGTCTGTGTTTATCATCATGGGAGTTGATAGCAAGAATGTTCTCTGCTGGGACTCATTTGGATGCCTTTTTGTTATTTTACATCAAAATGTACTTGAGACAAATCACCATTTTTTTAGGAATCACGCTATAGTCTGATCACAAACCGAGGAATTCCACTGAAGATGAAAGTTTTTGGAATTCAAAAAGGCTTTCCCTTCTGATATCCAGAACAGAAAGATTTCATAAGCGACTTTCCTCTCAGTTTTAGAATTTCCTGATAGGTTGAGTAGAAATTAGTTTTGAAAGGTTTTTTTTCCGGCATCACTGAAATGTGAAAAAATACTTTTTGATATGTGCTTCATATTCAGCTGTATCGTTCTCTGAATGTTTTTTATGTCAACAAATCTGCAAATGCTTAACTAAATGACAGGTACAAATAATGTGAATGTTTTGCAAACACATATTATGCACAACTGTATTTTCCCTCCCTCAGCAGCATTTAGGAGTTTAATGATTATCAGCCTGATAAACATATATATTGATTTTATTTTAATCATAGCTTTCTATTATGTCAACAGATTTCACATCACTGTATAAGTTTAGTTGAAAGCAATAATCTTAATTTTAAATAGGTTCAACTTAATATTATTGCTTTCACCTAACCTAATACAGTGATGTGAAATCTGTTGACATAACACATTTAATTAAAGTCAATGCTTCAGTGTGAAAGAGAAGTGAGAATTAAAGTAAGAGAGCCCTACTGTGGTCTGTGTGTTCCTGCAGTGGCAGGCCATCTCCCTGACGGTGATAGAGAAGGTGCAGATAGCAGCGGCCATCTTGGGCTCCCTGTTCCTGATGGCCAGTATCTCCTGGCTGGTGTGGTCCTCCTTCAGCCCGTCAGCCCGCTGGCAGAGACAAGACCTGCTGTTCCAGATCTGCTACGGCATGTACGGCTTCATGGACATCGTCTGCATCGGTGAGGTGCTAGATCATTACATTGACTTGTTTAATGACATTTCTCTTCCTCTTGGAATTAACCAGGGCATTAGACTGAGAATGATATTGTGTGTTTCCAGTCTGGTGCATTATTTATTCAAAGCAAACATAACAAAGGTCAAAGATTTACCTTCCAGTCAATAAATATGCCTGTCGGCTGTGACATGTGCAGTTTATATATATATATAAATATGAAAGTGTGGAGTCTTATGTATGTATTACCGACGTAATTGTTTGTCCAGCGTTATTAATATTGTTGTACTATCTAACAAATCACAGTTATAATATTAGTCATAGCTTTCTTTAATTAAACATTTATTAAACATTGAGCATTCAGTTGTTGCAGCAGAGTTCATGGCATATATTTATGTATATAAATGTGTCTCACTGTATAATACAAACTGTAACGGCAAATGTAGGCAAACTCGCTGCGCTGATGTAAAACAACAGGAGAAAAGTGGATCAAATATATTTTTATATTTCTTCTGTGGGTGTCCAAAATCTGACTTGTATAGCGTCCTCCTCGTGCCGCTGCAGCTGTTTTGGACGGCTGTGTGATGGCCCGTCACATTAGGAAACTTTAAATGCCACTGCAGCAGACAGCTGGATAAGAGGAAGAGTGGATTGATTGTCTCCGGTTTGGTGGCGAGGAGTAATTAACTCGGCACTTTACAGAGATTAACTTCTCACCTGGCAGACTGAAAGATCTGACTTTCACTTATCCACAAAAACAAACTGGGACTGGAATGGATCAATAATCTCGATAAAATAAAAGAGGCATGGAATTATTCAGCATCCGTTTTAAGCAGATTGCTGCGGCAGTGAGCCATAGGACAATATTGTACCATAGCTGTAATAAGAAAACAATGAAATGCATTAGCTGTATGAGGATGCCGCTCTGTATACCTGCTGTAGGGATGATGAATGGTACGGACGGTAATAAGCTCAAATGTTAAGCAGGCTACAAAACATCCCATTCTTACAGTATTTCTCTCTGCATGACTTGAAAATGAAGTATTTGCAGTACAGAAAATGAGGTCTAAGCACCTCGTTACAAATTGATTTCAATTTTCCAGATACCGAGTTCAATGAACATTAATCAATAAGCAATTTTAAAATGTGATAAGATGTTATCGAACATTCCCAGAGAACAGATGCATCACTTTTGCTAACCTTAATCTAAAAGTATTGAGTATTAATGTGTCATAAATTGTGCCACGTCTACAATTTTTCCAAGAAATAAAGATATTATCTCAGGATTATGGTGCCATACTGTAAAGATACGTTGCTTTGTTGTCTGCTAATCCCTCAGCTAATACTTCCTGCAGCCTTTAGCACCCACTGCAGAGATATATATCAATTTGAGGTGTCATTAAGACGGCTGCCAGGCAGTGACATTGTCTAATTGATACTCTGATCTCCGCAGCGTTAATCGTCCACGAGGGACCTTCTGTGTTTCGAATCTTCCACCGCTGGCAGGCTGTGAACCAGCAGTGGAAAGTCCTGAACTATATCAAGTCTATGGACAATGAGGACCTGAAGAAAGCTGTGGATAGAACTGTGTCTCAGCCCAGCCCAGGCTACCAAACTGGGGTTGGAGTGTCCACCTCCACCTCCTCGCTGATGGTGGTAGCCTCCACAGCCGATGGCTCCATTTCTACCACCGCGGTGACGCCTGCAGGAGGACAGGGAGCACATCTGGATCCCAACAGCAGCGCAGTGCCAGACCAACACGGTCCCTACAACATCCTCCATCTCCTCAGCAACCTCAGGCAGCCGGAGCCCCGCAGCCAGCCCAGCAACAGCACAAGAGAGCTGGTCATGAGAGTCACCACAGTCTGAGGAGCCAAGAGAGGCCTTATCTCGAACGGAGGGGAAAGATTTATGACCCAGCTGACAGTTGAAAAAAAAAATGTCTTATCTTAACTGCACTGGATTAATAACATGTTCTTGATTGTCTCAAAATGCATCTCTGATGTCCTTACATGGATTGAATAAAAGTCGAAGTTGTTTGATTTGCAGAATTGGTTGGAAACTCTTTATTTTGGATAGTTAGGGTCAAGAATGTTTGCTGAAATGCGTATTGATATTTATTCCTGATCCTCTGAAACAATATACAGAGTCAATAATAAAGGTCCCTTTATTAAATTCAGTTGATTGAGAAGTTTTCAAACGCATCTCCAGCTCTGTTTCATGAATAAAGACTTGGAAACTGTAGTTCAAGAGGTTAGATTTTCTTCCCCAATGTGTTTGCATTACAATTATTCTTAGCTAGAAAGATATCCTAATAGGTTATGAGAAAAAACATTTTGGATATTCATATAAGTGTAATATAAGTGGATCTGAATTAGCATAAAGCATTGCAATTTTTAACTTAGCGTGTTATATTATAAGAAAGTTATAAACTAAGTCTTAATTTCTCTGCATGGGTAATTGATAAACTGCGACGTGTATGTTATGTTCAGACGCACTGCATACATCGTGTCCAGGTTGAATATCTGCTGTTTGTCAAAAGCATCATAGAGGGCACAAATTGGAACTGGGAAAAAGTGTATAAGAAAACTTTTTTCAGATTTTCGTTCTAAATGATAGGCAATATATAGAGACTTGAATCAATACAACAATGATGCACTGTTTTGTACTGAGTCCAAGATTTATTGTTCATGCAATTTCCTTTCCAAAAACCATTATGTGATTTTGTTGCATTCACTCTTTTCTTCTTTTTGTGCCACCTTTTCTCAAATTGGCCGTTTTTAAAGTAATTCTAACAATTCAGCAATTTACTATCCTCCATATACCAATACAGAAAAGCTACACAAAACAAATCCCCACGTAAAACATGTGGCAGCTCCAAAGCAGTGGTTACACTTTTCGTCCATTAGGCACACATTCATGTTCACACCGGTTCACACTCGACTCACAAAGCCAGTGATTTCCTCCTCTCTCTCAGATTCAGATATGCTCTTTGATATTTCTCCACAGCTCTTTTTTCATGTCCATGAGAGATCAGTTGTGTCCCAAGAGACTCTAGATATCTAAAGCATGTTGTAGGAGGGAGGAAACACGCTCATAGTGGGATGGAGATTGGGGCAGGTGGCTTTTTTCATTTCACCCTTGTTTTCCACAACTTCGACACACTGTGATGCTACGTTGGGAAGACACTGTTCATAACTGTATAGTTTATCATTTGCAGTCTCCGAAAAAGAAAAAGACATTTGATGCTAATATTATCCATTACAAGCAAAAAGCCCAAAGCTGATCATAGTGTGAAACCATTTTCCGGAGCTCTGCCTCGGATGCCTTTGAGCCTTTTCCAACATGAATTACTTTATTTACGCTTAAAAATGCATGTAGCTAATAGAGGATGTCATGCAATTTATTTCTATTTCTAAAGGATTATGCAATGCAACAGTTCACTGTATCTTGTTTTTCTTATTATAACACGATTTACTTGTTTAAAAAGGGACATTTTTGTAGTGTTAACGTTTTGTTTTTTTAACTATTGCACCACCTTCTGTTTAGCCTTTTGTATTTAATCTACACAATCTCAATGTTAACTGGTGGATGTGCTATTTTGCTTCTCTGCTGTGTCTCATTATAATCAAATGCCAGTATCTGCAGAGAACCAGGTAGCACCGTGATATTCTGCTGAATTATTTAAGCCATGAAGTGTTGATATCAATGGGTGGGAGCTGATGTATAGAAGCAACTTGCAAAGAGCTGGGAGGTTGCAGAGAGTTCATCATCAAGCTGCTTGCCTCAGTTCTCTTCACACCTTGTCTCTTTGAACTGGGTTCACGTAGCTTTGATAAATCTCACAAAACAAACACATTTCATATAGTAATGTATCTAATGTATGTGTTATCTATGTAATCTCTTTCAGGATTGATATAAAAACATCTTAAGTAATTGTATTTTTTAATTGTGCTCAGCTGCACAAGAAGAGATCTATTTCATGCTTTGGAAGTAACATACTGCATGTTGAACTTTTGAATATGAACACACCTTATTTTCAAATTAGAGTTATCTTTGTTTTCTGTTAAACATACACCAACTTCTTCAAGGTGTGCTTTCCATTTCCATTTACAGTTTTCTGGGTTTATTTAATCGATGGATAACCTCAAGACTCTGTTCCCATTATAAAAACATGATCAAATGTTGTTCATGAAACCCAATCATTACATGCTACTTGTTAGACGCTTTTATCCAAAGCGACTTACATACTCAATACTGTGGACAATCCCCACAGGAGCAATTTGGGGTGAAGTGTCTCAGCGACACAACGACAGGCTGACTGCAGTGGGGTTTGAACCTGTGCTGCCCTGATCCAAACACCAACGCACAATTCCACTGCACCACAGCCTCCCAATCAAATGTTAACTTATTTAAAACTCGTATAATCTCTGCTAAAGCAAGTAATTGAGGCACTTTCCAAAGCCTGAATGTGTGAAATTCATTCGGAGACATTTCAGACACAGTTTCTTTCTCCTGGTGGGTTAATAACAAAACCATTGTACGCATTGCTTTCATCTGCAGAAAATTGACCCAAAAAGGGCTTTCTGCAGACTATATACAACAGTGAACCTTTGAAGCTGGGTAAATTGCATACAGCTAAATATGCTATTTATGCAGGTCATCTGAAGACTGAATCAGACAGGCTGGAAGCATTGCATTCATTTCCTGTGCCTTCTCATACCTCTGAAGAAAAGGAACATTTCTGAAGTGCTGTTGAGTTGAGATGAAATTATGGTATAAGCAATGACAAGGCTGGAGAGGCAGCCTAAACACGTAGGGTCAGATTCTTCTTCTTTTAAAAGCAGACCTAGCCTATTTGTCCTTTTTATATACACACTAACTTATTAGATTCAGAGGCGGCTAAAGCCTGAGGCAAAATCTTTTGATTGAATTATCCTAAAAAGAAAAACAACATGGTCAAATCAGAGGTTCCAGATAACTAATCAGCATTTCTTAGACGAGGGAGGAAACACACACACACAAAAACTCCAAACAGGAAGTTCACGGACATTCACACCCTAAACCTTCTTGACCACTGAGCCTCTGCATGCATTCAGTTTCCATTCCCTTTACTATATATTCATTACTGTATCTTCCGCCAGCATTAAAAATACTTATACAAGCAAGAAACAATTGAAAAGATAAAAAAACATCCTTGTCCAGAAAAGATCATCAGTAATATATAAATCATTCTTAGCAATAGGTTTTTGTAGTTTGTGTTCTCCCCCCGGTGGCTCATTGTTGAACTGCTCATGAGGACTTATAAAAGTCTGCTTTGTATTCACACTGGAGTGGCGAAATTTGGGATGTGGGCAGAGATTTAAGGTCAAGAGGCATGGGTTAATACACTTTTAACATTGCTATATATATTCTGATGTACAGTTGCTATAATGCATTTAAAAGTAAAGAAGGAGAACAATGTCTTGTGTCTGTGAACATAGAGCAGATCTCCCTGCTCATTAAATAATGTAACTTTTCTGTGTTGAACCATGATGATACACAGCTTAGTCATCTCTACTCTTTTAAAGTAACTAAATACATGTACTCTTGTAATTCCCCCCACACAAATTCACAAAGAAAAATTAAGGACACAAATGATTAACTCAGTGTCCTAATGGTACACCCTTTGCTTTTGAGATTTGAGTATGTGATTATGTTATGCAATATGATTCACTGTTAAGGAATAATCCAACCAAAAAGGTTGCTCCACCTCCATGAGCTGTAATACTGTAGTTGTGATTGAATATACTGTATAAATACATAATAATAATCAAAAATTAAAACATGCATTGTTGTGCTAAGCAATAATGTTCTTCTGTCATAGAATAATTTGTTATATTGTATCAGCATAAACAGTTAAGGGTGTAAAAGATGAATTGGGTAAGACACCGTGTGCCCTAGTTTATGGAGGTTATTATAATCATTGCTTCTCACGCTGCACAGCTGCTCTACCTGTAAGAGTTCATCTGCATGCAGCAGGCATTTCAAAAGAGTGTTGCCCAGCTGGAAAAATCTCAGATCGACCTGCCTCTCTCTTACTCGTTCACTTGCTCACTCAGCATCTCTTTGGAAATGCACCCCCACCTACCCCCACACACACACACACACACACACACACACACACACACACACACACACACACACACACACACACACACACACACACACACACACACACACACACACACACACACACACACACACACACACACATACACATACACATACACATACACACACACACACACACACACACACACACACCGCGTTTTTCCCCTGATGAGGGACTTCCTGAGCATGCTGCCTTTAAATGTCGATAAGCAGGCTGCTTGTGCCCTAAAGCATTCCTGCTGATTGCCATATAGCGTCAGAGTGTGACCTGATCAAAATACATCTCAAACTAGGGCAAATGCCTCTAAATGTCCAGTCCCAAAAGGGCAGTAGTCCAAAAATGTTCCTGTTTAACATGCTGAAAGTAAAATCTCGTTGTGATGATTGATGTTAAGATCAACAATAAAATGCAAATCTTCGATGTTAGTTTCTTCCCCCTAAATTGCTCTAAATTGCAGAAAGAAATTGTGTTTTTGCATATGGAACATTTATTGGTCCCAAAAACTATGATTGTATACATTTCCTCAATTATTGTGTTTCTAAAGAGACTGCTCCATTGGTTAGATTAAGCCAAGCACTTAATTGGGTACCACTTTACAATAAGACTACCGTTATAAAGGATTCATAAAGGGTTTATAATTAGGTTATTAATTAGGTTGTAAACACTGTTTTAATCATTAAGAACCATTTATTAACCAGTTCTAATATAGTTTTCATTTAAACTCAGGCTCACTATTTGGCAAGATGACTAAGCCTTATATTGGCAATAGTGCCAATATAAGGCTTAGTCATCTTGTAGTGCCACTAGCTTACTTCGTCTTCTTCATCAGCCAGAATCCTTGGTATCTGTTGTTCACTGAGTTGATTCCCCCCCTTCCATCTTGATGTTTCTTGGCATCTCTTTATGACCATTTATGTATGAGTTACTAACAGTGTTGGGTGTAACGCGTTACAAAAGTAACGGCGTTACAGTAATATATTACTTTTGCTGTAATGAAGTAATGTAACGCATTACTAATGGAATGTGGGTAATATATTACCCGTTACAATGCTCAGTAACGCAGTTACAACACATTTTAACCCGAAATTAAATGGTGTTTTGTTTTTTAAGAATGTACTAACATAGCGAGACATTCCGACACCGGACAAATTGTGCGGGTAGATTAGTAAACCTAGTGTTTACCCTTCAGGCTTCGCGTCGAGATCTTCGGGGAAGTTGAACGTTATGCAACCATTCAAAAAAGAGAACGTAGCGAAAAATACAAACAACACATTGTGTCAGGTGCGCGTGACCTGCTCCGCTGCGCGTGCATCATTTCCAAAGTGCTTCCACAACAGTGACACACATCTGATCTGTGGATAATCATTTATACGAAAATGGTTAAAGCAACCATCACTAAACGCCAGCAACACTGCATCTACTGCAGACAGTAGCAACAGGTCAGATGCGGACATCACGCTACCCTCCGTTGTGGACACTAGCTTACTCCCGCCTGACTCGCCGGCCCCGGAGCAGCAGTCTTCGTCGCCCAAAACTACGCCGCCCCTCTGCGGCCCGCAGGTGCCAGGTATATCTAAACAACTACCCGCCTGTACAGTGGGGTAAGGCGGTCATTTGGCAGCTTGTGGTATAAAAATAGACAATGGCTAGAATATGCATGTGAAAATAGTACCATATTCTGACATGCCTGTAGAAATGTTGGGTCAAAAATGATGCATACAATAGCACAGATGCCTTCACCACGAATGGCTACAAAAATATCTCATATCCCAAGCTTATTATCAACGAGCTGATGTTGCAGCTGAAATGTTCTCCAGGTCACAAAGTCAACCTCACATAATGATGTGATACCAGTTTTCAAGCACAGTAAATATTCTCTTCCCATCGTATATGATGGGACCAAGCTGATGATGTAGTAGGCTACATGGTTTTAATAATACTTTTGCCTTTCAATGTTTGCCATTTCAAACCATGAGCATGGTTTAAATAATATTTGCCTTGATTTACAATATGTTAACCTTCATTATAGTCCTTGACAGCGGTCTGTACTGCTGTATTAACAACGTGTCACATGTTAAGAATTTACAATCAGAATCGAGTATTCAACTAAGCCCTGTAATACAAGTTGTTAGTAGCCTTAATATAAGGGCCTACACAGTTGTTATGCTATACCACATTGCCCTTCACTGGATGCATAATGAGCTGCACTAAAATACATGTTAGCATTTAAAATACCTAGCTATTCTTTTGCGGTTATTTTGGTGAAAGTAACTAAAATGTAACTAAAGTAGTGTAACTCATTACATTTCAGAAAGTAATATTGTAATGTAACTTATTACTTTCGAAAGAGAGTAATAAGTAATATGTAATATATTACATTTTGGAAGTAACTTGCCCAACACTGGTTACTAACGTTTATAACTGCCAAAAGGGAGCCTTGTAAAGTGTTAAACAAATCACCATTTATTAATGAGCAGAGTTGGGTGATTTTATAAAAGTAACGAAGTAACGCGCGTCGGGGCAATGTTAGTAACTGTAGTGTGATTGCTGAATTATAAAAGTAACGCGTTACTGTCGGGTCATTGCTTGTGTCAGTAACGGGGTAGTGTGACGCGTTACTTTTATAATTCAGTAATCATACTGCAGTTACTAGCATTGCCCCGACACGCGTTACTTCGTTACTTTTATAAAATCAGTCATAATCACACTGACAGACAAGAGGAGTTTCCGCCGCAGGTTTATATGTAGGCTACGTAATCTGCGCGATTTGCACGTCCACATCTCCACGTGCAGTGCTGCATAAACATGGCTGAGTCAGCGATAACTTTCGAGGGGTGGAGGTATGCCCATTATTTTGAGTTCGTCCGAAGAATAGACAGGAATGCGACGGTGAGGTGCAAACTGTGTCGCCAGAAGCTGTTATCCACTGCTGCAGGGACGTGCACAGGTACGGGCTAATATTGCCCGTGCAACGGCCCGTTTGGCCTTTTTGGCTGACCTGCCCATCTGGAGAGAGCGAGAGTTTCTTTTTCTTTTTTCTGTTGTGGCGTAATCAACATGATAAGCACACAATTAGTATTGTAGCGTCTCGCTGCGGGAAACACACTTTGTCAGCGCTGTCATCTGCCGGTGCGTTAAGACCACCTCAGTGTCGGATTTTGGAAACTTGATTTTGAGTTGTCTCATGGCAGTTAGGGTATAAGGGACAAACCAGGGGACTTGACTTCCTCTTGATACCGGAGGTTATCTACAAAAAAACACCTAAATATAGCCTACTTGTTGTTATTGTGCTTCTGTCTTTCTGTGTCTTTTCATCTGTAAACTCCCTTAACGGGGCCGCTCGCTCTCTTTTCTTGATTGCCCTCTCACGGGTGAACAGTTCAATGTCCCGCTTCATTGTAGGATTTCTGCCATGTCTCTACCACTTTAGTTTGACCATCTTTGTTACTAAGTTATGGAATACTAAATAAATAAGTAATTAGATACCTTACCGTTACTGCGCTCATAAAGAATAATAAGAATAAGAATAATGCGTCTTGAACTGGTTTAATTAATTAGTGTCTTTACGTTTCACAGACTGTTAGCTTGTTGTGGTAGGCTGATAGCCTATTTTATTAAAGAGCATATAAAAAGAAAGACGTGTGATATGTCTCCCTTAATGCAATAGTAATTGGGGGTGCAAGTGGAGTCTTGCAGAGGCAAAACTGTGGCGCGCTTACACGTGTAGGTGCGCCGCAGTCTGCGTGATCTGCCTGTAGGGAGGGGCGGGCCGCGTCTATCGTTTTTCCCATAGATATATTATATATAAACCTAAACACTAGATGGCTCATGGGAGATTTTCCAGCGTAGCTCACCGGCCGCCATCTTGCTACAGTCAACAGCTACTCCGGTACGCGCTATGGTAGCTGTTGTAAGGTGAGTGATCTGCACAAAAATACTCTTAAATCGCTGAAATCTTGACTGATTTACAAACGGTTTGGTTTATTAGAAACATTATTAGCATGGCTATGATACAGGATGCTTGGACATGTTGAAATTGCAGCTTTTCTTTGTGTATGTGCAAGCCCACCTTAACCTGCCATCAGGCCCTGGGGCAGATTTTTTGTAGGCCCCCTATTTAAACAACAAATCAAAGTCATTTATAGCCTCGGCAGGCTCTGTGATCGCACTTCTCCACTCTGCTCTACGCGCGCCTGGTCCTCTCCTCCAGATGAGTGACGTATCGGGCCTCCCTCATGTATTTGTCCGGTTGCCGTTGGCTCCCCTCCACGTAGCAAGTCCTCGTCGTCCTCTCCATCTCCTCCAACAGATAATGTCCCTCCTGTCTGTTTTTCCTCTCCCGCTACTCCATCGCTATCAGAACCAGGCGGCCTACTTGGCTCCGAGGCCCTGCGGCCGGCACCGCTGCTGCTCGGTACAGAACTAATCTGTCCTTCCTCCTCATCCTAGCCTACAGGTTTAAAATAACCTGTAAGCTTCGGCATTTTTTGTAATGGCTGCTTGTCTCGAAACTCCTTTTCCCTCAACAATTTCCTTTACCGAACTTTTTCTTCTCCGACATTTTCTCCTAAACAACCTTCATCTGTCACTCAATCACTTGCAATTTGAATAAGTCACATGTGAAACATATTCTCATTCTGTGCCCACTGACTGCTGCGGAGTCATCATATTTGAGAAAAATCTCTGGAATCCATCGATCTGATTGATTAGCGGAGCAAATTATCAAAATACAACGGAGGGAAGATATTTTCGTTTGGATTACTGGTCTGGGGGAAGCTCACGAGTATGTGTGTGTGTGTGTGTGTGTGTGTGTGTGTGTGTGTGTGTGTGTGTGTGTGTGTGTGTGTGTGTGTGTGTGTGTGTGTGTGTGTGTGTGTGTGTGTGTGTGTGTGTGTGTGTGTACGTACGTGTGTGTGTTTGTGTATTTTTGCGTTTGTGTGTATTGTGTTTGTTTCCCGGGGAAAACACTCAGGAGAAACACCGGCTGTTGTTATGCCTGCTGTGACGTCAAGTTACTCCGTTCTATTTCGTATATGGCTTCGCCCTCTAAGGCTATCGCTATTGGGTAATCCCCCTGCGCCCCCAAGCAGCACTGAAACACTTGTAGTCCACGCCCACCCGCAAGGTGGGCCCCACCCTCGGGCGTCCTTCCGGTATAAATAGGAAGGTGGCCCGGCAATCTGCTCCCTCTTTTTTTCAGCAAACCAGCACAGTTACTGAAGCACAGCAATTGATAATCATCATGAGCAACAACTGCGTCCGTGGTTGTCCCTCATGTGGCTCTGGGTTCATAATGAGTTATGACCTGCAGAGATAAAAGCAGTATGCGAATCCTGCCGGGGGTCAGAGCACGCGTACGCGGCTCTAAACCAGCAGGTAGCATGCACTGCGCTCGTCTCCCCTCGGGCGACAGGAAGCGGAGAGCGGACACTCTTGCTGCTGTGGCCGAGGAGGACGATTGGCCCGTCCAGGCTTACGAGCCAGCGGACGGGGCCTCGTGTCCCTGGGGCAGAGTGCCGGGCAGGAGTCCGAAGCAACTCCTGCCCCGCCTCCCTCCACGGTTCACCGTTCGGTTCTCCCCTCCCTCCTCTCCCCCGGACGGGGGAGACAGAGTCGGAGCAGGGTGCCAGCTTGGCGGCCGAACATGCTTTCCCCCTCTACGTCACCACAGCGCGGCGGCGTCTGTTACGGAGACGGACAGAAAAGTGCTACTGGACGCTCCAATCAGCCCGGACGGGCTGTTCGGACCCCAGTTCCACGCCATGGTGGAGTCCATGAAGACGGCCGCGGAACAGGTGGACAGCATTCGCCAGCATGTACAGCTGGCTCCAGTCGGCTGAGCTGCCACAGCGGCACCAACGCCCGCAGCAGCCGCGGCATCCACGCCGGCCACAGGAGGCCGCAAGCGGAGAGACGCCCACAGCAACCGCCCCGGCGGCTGCAGGGGCTCCGTCCCACGTCTCCGCTCCCCCGCCACCCCAGAGACAGGGTCTCCCGGCGGCGAGTCAAATGGGAGTGAGGCTCCCCCGCTCCTGGTCGGCTCCGCGAGAGCCTCCGAGGAAGCGGAGCCGGTAATTAAGCCGGCTTCCACTAATCTGTTGATTAAGTAGATAGCAGGGCTCCCTGCAGAAGCCTGCTCGCGGCATTCCTCTGTCCGAGATACGCCTCCTACACACGGTCATAACCCATGAGCGCCGGTATAACGCCTCATGTGGACAGCACTGCACACACCTCCACTCATCCCCTGAGCGTGTACACGCCTCATGATGACAGCCGGAGTGAAACGCAGCGTGTGGAGGTTTCCTCGCAGCCCTTTCGCCTCACGGGCAGCGGCGGCGAGGGCAATGCCCCGCCTCCCTCCACGGTTCACCGTTCGGTTCTCCCCTCCCTCCTCTCCCCCGGACGGGGGAGACAGAGTCGGAGCAGGGTGCCAGCTTGGCGGCCGAACATGCTTTCCCCCTCTCCGTCACCACAGCGCGGCGGCGTCTGTTACGGAGACGGCCAGAAAAGTGCTACTGGACACTCCAATCAGCCCGGACGGGCTGTTCGGACCCTAGTTCCACGCCATGGTGGAGTCCATGAAGACGGCCGCGGAACAGGTGGACGGCATTCGCCAGCATGTACAGCTGGCTCCAGTCGGATGATCTGCCACAGCGGCACCAACGCCTGCAGCAGCCGCGGCGTCCACGCCGGCCACAGGAGGCCGCAAGCGGAGAGACGCCCACAGCAACCGCCCCGGCGGCTGCAGGGGCTCCGTCCCACGTCTCCGCTCCCCCGCCACCCCAGAGACAGGGTCTCCCGGCGGCGAGTCAAAGGGGAGTGAAGCTCCCCCGCTCCTGGTCTGCTCCGCGAGAGCCTCCGAGGAAGCGGAGCCGGTAATTAAGCCGGCTGCCACTAATCTGTTGATTAAGTAGACAGCAGGGCTCCCTGCAGAAGCCTGCTGGTTTTAACCTATCGGTTAATAAACCTGCAGAGCTCGCGGCATTCCCCTGTCCGAGATACGCCTCCTACACACGGTCATAATAACCCATGAGCGCCGGTTTAACGTCTCATGGGGACAGCACTGCACACACCTCCACTCATCCCCTGAGCGTGTACACGCCTCATGATGACATCCGGAGTGAAACGCAGCGTGTGGAGGTTTCCTCGCAGCCCTTTCGCCTCACGGGCAGCGGCGGCGAGGGCAATGGCGTGGCTCGTCACCATGACGACCATTACAGCACATCACAGAGAAGCCAGAACGGGGGAATGAGCAGTATTCCAAGCTGAGTGCCCCCAGCGGAAGCGCCCGCAGCGCCACGGCGCCAGGGCTCGCTGCAGAATCCTGATGGTTTTAACCTATCGGTTAATTAACTGCAGAGCTCGCTAATTAAGCCGGCTGCCACTAATCTGTTGATTACCAGCAGGGCTCGCTGCAGAAGCCTGCCCGTTTTAACCTCGGTTAATAACCTGCAGAGCTCGCGGCATTCCTCTGTCCGAAATACGCCTCGTACACACGGCCTTAATAAACCCATGAGCGCCGTTATAACGCCTCATGTGGGCAGCACTGCACACACCTCCATCCATCCCCTGAGCGTGTACGCGCCTCATGATGAGATTTGGAGCCGATGAGGAGGAGTTCAGTTTTATTGCTGTTGAGTTTGAGGAAGTTGTGTTGCATCCAGGATTTTATTGCAGTCAGACAGGATTCGATGTGTGTGAGAGGGGGGTTGTGGGGGGATTTGGTGCTGAGGTAGATCTGTGTGTCGTCAGCATAGCAGTGAAAGTCCAGGTTGTGATGGCGGAGAATCTGACCAAGGGGGAGGATGTAGATGATGAAGAGGAGGGGGCAGAGTACTGAACCTTGGGGAACACCTTGGGTGACTGAAGCTGTGGTAGAGGAGTGATTGTTGAGGGAGATGAAGTGGGATCTGTCGGAGAGGTAGGACTGGAGCCACCTGAGTGCAGTACCTTCGATACCGATATCCCGGAGTCGGGTAAGCAGGATGATGTGGCTCACGGTATCGAAGGCTGCACTCAGGTCAAGGAAGATGAGGATGTTGAGGGAACCGGTGTCAGCAGAGGTGAGGAGGGAATTGAGGACTTTGATGAGTGCCGTTTCTGTGCTGTGGTGAGGACGAAAACCAGACTGAAGGGGTTCAAAAAGGTCATTTTTTTGGAGATGCCGGTGGAGTTGTTTGGAGATGATGCGTTCTATTGTTTTAGAGAGAAAGGGGAGGTTGGAGATGGGGCGGTAATTACTGAGGGAGGAGGGATCCAGACCGGGTTTCTTGAGGATGGGAGTGACAGCAGCAGTTTTGAAGGCAGAGGGAACGGTTCCTTGGGACAGGGAGGAGTTGAAAAGGTTGACAATGTAGGGGCAAAGGACGGGGAGGCAGGACTTCAGAAGAGGGGTGGGTAGAGGGTCAAGCAAGCAGGTTGTGGGTTTGGAGGAGCTGATCAGTTGGAGTATTTCAGGGGGGGTAACCAGAGTGAACTGGGAGAGAATGCCGTGGGGAGGAGGGCTCGGGAGGTCAAGGGAGATGGAGGGAGGAATTGTGGCGGTGGATGTTGGGGGAGATGTTTGTGTGTCAGATGCAGCGGATAGGGAGTGATTAATGGCAGTGATTTTGTCAGAGAAAAACTGGAGGAATGAACTGCATGTGGAAGTGGAGGAAGAGAGGGTGTCAGCACGGGGTTTGAGGAGCTTATTGACGGTGGAGAAGAGGGTCCTGGGGTTACGGGAGGGGTCGATGAAGATGGTGGAGAGGTAAGCAGATTTTGCGGCATTGAGGGCGTCTCTGTAGGTAGTGAGATGGAGTTTGTAGGAATCATGGTGAACTGTGAGGGATGATTTCATGGTTAGGCGTTCAAGCTGGCGGCCGGTTTGCTTCAGTTTACGGAGTGCAGGGGTGAACCAGGGTGAGGAGGTTTTAAAAGTGACATTTTTCCTTTTGAGGGGGGCCAAGCTATTGAGGGAGGCGAGTAGGGTTGAATTAAGGTGGTTGAGTTGATCATCGGGTGAGCTGAGGTTCGAGTCCAGGGGGAGAGTAGAGGATAGCAGGTCGGAGAGGTGCTGGGGATCAACAGAGCGTAAATTACGGAAAGTGATGTTCCTGGATGGGGGTGGGGCGGCGGACGGGGGAGGCGGTGGTGAACTGTATGAGTTTGTGGTCAGAGAGGGGAAAGGGGCAGGGGTGGAGGTCGAGTACTGTGAGGTTGGTGGAGCAGACAAGGTCAAGGATGTGTCCTTTATCGTGGGTGGGGAAGGTGACATGTTGTGTAAATGAGAAATTGTCCAGAAGGGAGGAAAATTCAGAAGCGCGTTTGCAGGTGGTGGAGTCCATGTGGATGTTAAGGTCGCCGAGGAGTAACAGACGTGGGGAGAGGGATGAAGCAATGGTTAGGAGTTCAGTGAGATCAGAGAGGAAGGAGGGGTGTGGTTTAGGGGGGGGGGGTAAATGAGGATAACTGTCAGTGAGGGAGGGGTTTTGAAGGCGAGAAATTCGAAGGATGGTACTGAGGGGAGGGTGTGTTCTGTAGTCCGGATGTTCTGGTTGTAGATGACAGCCAGCCCACCACCACGGCGTGAGGGGCGGGGTTTAGTGATGTAATTAAAACCAGGGGGGGATGTTTGATTAAGCGAGAAGAAGTCATTGGGTTGTTGCCAGGTTTCAGTGAGCAGAAGGAAGTCGATGGATTTGTCCAGGATGAGTTCGTGAAGGATGTGGGCTTTATTGTTGAGTGACCGTATATTTAGAAGGGCAAAATTGGTCAAGTGGGGGGTTGTAGGGGTGGTGGCAGGCTGGAGAGGTATGAGGTTTTCTAGGTTAGCAGCGCGGGGGTGGGCATGAGAGGGGGGGCAGTGGAGCAGAGGAGGGGGGCTTGATGGTGGGGAGAAATGGCTTGTTATATGTGTTGGGAGGCGGAGGGGAGTGGGATCCGCTCCAGGTATTCCGTGCAGCTGGGAGTGTAGGTGAGCGGGGGAGATTGTAAGAGAAGCAGTAGGAGTTGCGTTCTGATGACGCGTCAGGTGTGCAACAGTGCGTTGCGTGGAGCAGATGGATGCAATGGATTGTCCGTGCTGAAGGTAAACAAAACTGCGGCGGGTGCTTCGGTGAATGTAGCGGGGTCGACGAGGGAGTCCAAGATGTCTGATGACTGAGATGGAAGACGGAGTGGAGGAGTTGGTCAATGACAGCAGCTGTGAGATGGAGTATTTCAGCATGATGACAGGCGGAATGGCTGGGAGCAGTGTGATGGCAGCGATAGCAGCTAGCAGCAGATAGCAGCAGATAGCAGCTAGCGGGCTAGCTAGGTTCACAGAAGTGGAGGATTGTTGTGGAGACGAGAAAGATCCACGACATGGCAGGAGGATGTGAGCAGCGGGACGGGACAGATGCACCCCAGAGATGAAGGCAGGAGGCAGAGAGAGTCCACGGTTGTTGCGTGGGACGGAGACAGACAGTAGGCGATGTAGCAGATAGCAATAGCCACCCGGCACGTTGATGGCTACGTGAGGGCAGCCGGCTACAGCCAGCAACGGAGGCAGAAGTCCAAAATAAGTTAAACAATTTTTTTAAAAACAATGTGCATTGCTTTAAAGATGTGTAAATGCAGGGCAGTGGCCCAATTCGAAAGATTGAAGAACGAATGGTAGTTGAGGGTGATAGAGGGTGACAGAGGCGGAGAAGCGGCGAACAGTCAACGCCAGCGTCCTCTCCAGCAGCGGGAAAAAAAAAAAAAAAAGTATATCTGAAGAACGAACCCAAACCATTGTATTACCAAATTGGTATCAAATAAATAATAAGCACTGGTAATACCAATGCTGATAAAGTCAACTATTTTATTTGAGTATTTGTGTCTGGGAGAAGGTACTGTACCCAGTTCCTATGTTCGGCAGTTATAGACTGGGATTTCTTGTACAAGAGAATACAAAAAATATCAATATGGACCATTACTGTATGATTATCCTAAATGATGTTATACAATGCACCTAATAAACAAGTATGGCATTTTGAAACATGATGTGCAACAATTTTTACTGTAATTTGTGTGCATTTTGTTGAAAACTAAGATGATGTTATGTTTTTTGTTTTGTTAGTATGCACGTAGACGCTTTCGACATACCTGGAGAAGGAAGAAATTGGTCTTTGGAATGATGGGAGTTAAAGACAAAAGGCGGAGGCTAGTGTTGTTATTAGTGATGGAGGTGTGACGGCCCCAGAGCCTGGGGCCTGAGAGTGTGTGAATGTTGCAGGTCCTGCGATGGGGTGGAGCTGAAGAGGCCAATCAGTGTGATCAGGGACACCTGGCCCGGAGGTGCTAGCCCAGCTGCCCGGAGTCACAGGGCCGTCATGACTCTCTCCAAGCCTGCTGCGGAGGGACTCCCACCGTGATCCTTTCACCTCGTCCATCCTCTCCTGTTTTTGGTTTTGCCAAATAAAGTGCAGTGATCGTTGGAAACTTTGAGCGTCCCTCCTGGTCTTTCTGTTGTGGCCAACGGGCCGGTCATAACAACTGGGGGCTCGTCTATCGTGAGTAGGTACCGGGAGTTAGTTGGGTTGGTGTGGCGTTAGCTGTACCTGAGTTAGCCTGTGTTTTCGTGGCTAATTGGTAGCCTGAGTTTATTTTGGGGGAGAAGCTGGGAGCACGTATCGCCCATATGACTGTTACGTCACGTGTTGGGGATTCCCTTGGATGACAGTGACGTATAGCCATAATTATGGTGTTGTATGCACTATTTTCGAACGCGTATGGTCCCGGGTTTGGGTGTATTGATGAGGTTTGTGTTTGTCCGGTAGCTGTGATCTGTTCTTAGATATTCGCTGAAACATAGGAGGTAGTGGTCCCGCCTGTGTGTACAATACCTGTAGGAGTGTTTCCCCTGATAGGTTCAAGAGGTGTTTCCCCTTTGGGTTTCGTCTGGGGGGGGGGCCTTGATAGTGTTGGGGTACGGCGGTTAGAGCTTCACTTTCCCTTTTCCCTAAACTTGCTCGGGAGCACTTCCGTGGGTCAGGGGGGATGCCAGTTACCTGGTCGCCTCTCTCAGTCCAGCGGGCTTTAAGTGCATAAATACCCACCGCTATGCCTCATGAAGACTAGGGGGGGAGTTATCTAGTAAGTTTGTGGTTAGGAAGTCAGCTAGTGGGGCTGCTCATTCCTACTGTGTGCAAAGGTGGGCTAAGAAATTGCATTTATTTTCTAAAAATAGCGGTTGTCGCATAAATATGTGCCGTGTTGAATTTTGAGCAGCAGAAGGAGTTGCTCAAATTACGAATAGAGTTGAAGACGGAAAAGGAGTTGGCCGTGTTGAGCTGGAAAGAGCGGTGTCTGTAAAAATTGAGGCAGGAAACTGAGCAGGCAAAGTTGGAGTTGCAGAGGGAGAAACTGGTATTGGTTAGAGAGGGCAGAATAGCGGCTGATGTCCTGTTTTTTGATGATCCAGCTAGTCAAAGCAGGACCACAGGATGAAATAAATGATTTGAGGCTGGTGCCCAGGTTTAATGAAAAGGATCCAGAATTTATTTTTTCGATGTTTGAGCGTGTTGCTGTTGTAAGGGGGTGGTCTGAGGCCACTCGCGTGTTATTATTGCAGTGTGTGTTAACCGGGAGGGCTCAGGAGGCTTATTCGTCCTTAAGTGGCAGGGACTATTTGTGCTACGAGTTAGTCAAATCTGCCGTTCTCAAGGCTTATGAGCTGGTGCCTGAAGCTTATCGTTAGAGGTTTAGGAATTGGAAGAGAGGTGATAAATCTCACCTCGAGTTTGCTCGGGATATTTCCACTCATTTCGATCGCTGGTGTGCAGCAACTGACGTTGATTCTCACGGGGCGTTGAGGGATCTCGTCGTTCTGGAACAATTAAAAAATTCTGTACCGGAGCACATTGCAGTCTATATCAGTGAGCACGCAGTCAGAATAGCTGCTGTAGCTGCTGCGTTAGCAGATGACTATGTTTTGACACACGTTGGTGAAGGTGCTGCGTTAGCAGATGACTATGTTTTGACACACGTTGGTGAAGGTGCTGCCGTACAAGGCAGTCACAGTGGAAATTCCTCCGGTAAGGGAGCGTGGTCTGGATGTCCATTGAGATCTGCTGGGCAAGAGAGAGGGTATGGATGTGGTGCACGTGAGCCTGACAATGTGTGTCATTAATGTCATGAGCAAGGGCACTGGAGAAAAGACTGCTATGCATTTAGGGCTAAAGCTGAGCAGGAAGGGACTAGTGGTAGTCCCAGGCCAGCAATGTTCATGGCACCTGTCACTGAGCAGGCGACTGGGCGTTTAGACAGTGAGTTGAAACCGCAGGGATCTAGCCCAGAACTGCAGTCTTATTTGCCTTTCATGACTGAAGGTTTTGTTTCTCTGGTGGGGAGCGATAAGAAGGTGCGGGTGAAGATATTACGCGACACCGGACCATGTTCTGGAGAATCACAGAACGGACGATTGTCCTTATTATTATGCCGTTTAAACCAATTATTTAAATGTGGTAAATGTGTAAGTTTCGTTGACAGGTCCACACACTGCTTCCCCGCAGCGAGGCTCCCCCCCCCCCCCCCCCCCCCCCCGTTGATAATTCTCGATCGTCGGCACGGTGATAACAATTTTTTTTTTAAATGGCATTTCATATCAAAAAGGTTGCCGACCCCTGCTCTAGCCAATCAAACCGCTGCTTGTGTGTCAGGGGCGGGATATTCATGTGATTGGTTGTTGGTTGCACTTCAGGCACGCCCGCCGGCAAGCTTTTTCCAAAGCCGCTGTGTGGACGGGCCGTAAGAGTCATGTTTCTGACTGTTGCCTGTCAGTTCCGTTGCTATGGTTCCGTTGTTATATGTACTGAAACAAGAGCCGGTATAATTCCACGCGCGAAAACAAAATAAAAATTGGAATACGTTATTTTAGTGTCTTAAAAGTAGACTGAGGTATGAAGGGTTAACGTTACATCTTAGAATAATTTTTAGCCATGTCATGTATACATACTAACATATAAGGGTATACTTAGTGTGGTTACTCCATGTTTACTACAGTAGCTATAACATTAACGTTACATCACTCTTTTCACTTCTTACTCAGTCAGCCAGAGTGCAGATATCACCATTAGATTCACAAATCTGAAACATCATCCATTTCTTCACTGCTGGTGATGACATTTTTGTCAGCTGCTGATACTGCTGCAGCTTGTGGCGCCTGCTTCGATGAAAATAACTTTCTAACATCCATAACTTTATAGGCTATTAGCTTAAAACTCGTCAGGCACTAGGAATGATCACTTCTTCTTCAGGGCAGGGAAGGCTACGCAGTACGCAGGCTAATGTCTTATTTTAAAATATATATATATATATATTTAAGGGAAACATCCGGGGCTTTAGCCCAAGTAGCCACCCCCTAGCGCCACCACTGCCAAGGATGCTGGCTGATTAAAAAGATGAAGTAAGCTAGGTAGCCAATATAAGGCTTAGCAGTACAGATAAATGTGGGCTCACTATTTGGCAAGCAACCGGTCACAGTTGCCCTGTTTATCTCATGTCTTATAAAAGCTTATTAAATGTGGGGTTGGTAATTTTAGAGAAACCAGCTCCAGTGCGCTAGAATTTGAAAATACACAACCGGAAGAAATCTGCCACTTCCTTACAGAGCCCCTCCTCCAACACACACGAACGCGCACATGACCAATGAGGGCACGAGATAAGTTTGTGCACAGATGGAAGGCTGACAGGCAGGTAGGCCATCCAGTTATTTTAGCCGGGCCGGCTAAAATGATTGGTCGTGCTTTTTACAGTACTACGGCTTCCACAGATGACGTTTTTGTATGGATTTTTTGTCAAAGCACTTAAGATATTCATTGCTATCGGGATGTTAAGAGCATACACATTTTTTTTTTATCTCGAGCCGGTTTCTCAAACTTACCTACCCCACCTTTAATGGTTTATAAAGTGTTCAAAACCTAATTAATAAATTACAAACTATTCGTAAACCCTTTATAAGGGTAGTCTTATTGTAAAGTGGTACCCTTCACCAGTTACTGCAGAGGGGACATGTCTCTGTCCTTGATTTATATTTAAAAAAAGAACAGAATAAAATCATAGAGGCATGAAAAGACAGACAGGTCATCTGTAATAATCTAAAGTGTCTCAGAGGGAAAACGTCCTTCAGGAGACAATGAAAAATAGATTGTATGTGTCTTGGCAGTGCATACAAAGCTCCTGCTGCAGAGTGCCATCCAATCCAGAGGACCTGTGTGTGTTTCTCTCTACAGCAGACATTCAG
Organism: Notothenia rossii; assembly: GCF_949606895.1. NCBI lineage: Eukaryota > Metazoa > Chordata > Actinopteri > Perciformes > Nototheniidae > Notothenia > Notothenia rossii. Next base: position 79,581,121 of record NC_136904.1, read on the forward strand.
GTTGTTTAAGAATGAAACAACTTAAAAACAAATTGAAAATAAATCTGGGTGACCTTTAAAGTCTATGATAAAAATGTAAAAACTATGTAAAATCTTAAAATTTAGATAGAGGTTGAAAAAGTCTTTACTTAAAGGCGCCTTGAGTTTATGACCACTAAATCTATACTTTTAATCTTAGATTATGGTTTTATTCCACTGATGCACAGGAGAATGTAATGCCCCAAAGCAGCAAGGTGTCAGAAGTGAAGAAGAAGATTGCTAAGTAAAGATGGATGTAAACATAGTAGGCTTGCAATACAATTCAAACATTTAAGAAAAAGCTTTTAGAGAAAGAAAATGCATTCAACATGTTTGTTAGACCTCAAGGATACACACAATGCGTGTTGGTGAGTAACACACACAGACTGTGTAGACAAATGTTTACATGTGGGCCAGCATCATTTGGGACAAGTGTTGAAAAGCCCAACAGAGAAGAAAGTGGTTCAGGACATCTGGTTGCTGTTGTAATGTATCATAGTTTAAAAAGCGTGTTTTAATTAACTGCTTCCTGTTGCAATTTCATGTACAACCACAAGCGTGGAAAAATAACACTGTGCATGCCAGATTTAAGAAAATAGTCAATGTTATGCAGAAAAAGGGCCCCTTTAGTATTATTTTATTTTTATTTTATACTAATGGAGGAAGATGTATATTTGATACATTGTTGAGGATTTCTATAAAAATGCATACAGTTTTAACAGCTTGTGTATGTTTTGTATTTAAAATCTCAATCTGTATGGCAAGGTGTACAGAATGTAAAAGTAAAGTAGCAGTATACCTAAAAAAACGGTATACATGTACATACTTGTAGTTGTACATGTATATGTTAGCCACTGCAGATGTTTGGGTCCATGAACAAACAGAAAGTTAGCAAGTGTTCACATTGGACTAGCTGGAACTACATAATATTTGGCATTTTTACTTTAAAGAAATAAATAATAATTTGATGAATCAATCATGTAAATATACTGTTTGTTCATACTTTATGAACAAACAGTTGGATAGTTGCAGCAGTTAAATTCCAACATGCCATGTCTGGTGCTGTAAGGTCTTGAAATCTAAACACACTGAGAGCTCTCTCCATGTAAGGATGTGAAGCAGAGGAATGTTTGGACAGATTCAGCTCGTGACTAACATTCATTCTGTCTAATCCGGTAGATAAATAGATTATAAAGCATGTTGTATTTATTTAAAACGTATAGTCCACAATGCTCTCTCTGAAGCTTTCAGTGGATTTGTCAAACTCAGACTTCATCTAAACATCAGCTCTCCAATGAAATTCCCTTCCGCGTGCGTGTGTGCGCGCGCGCCCCAAGCGAGTTCGTGCGTGTGTCGAGATTAAACGGGCGGCTCCTCGACCACGAGCTGACCCAGGCTGATATGGAGACTTTCTGATTGAGATGATTATCTTCTGCACTGCAGTCAAGCCAGCCTCCACTTCGGAAAACACAGTCAAACCAGCATCCGCGTTGTTTTGCGGTGCGCGAATATCCTATGCATTACGGTAGTGGCTTGGAAAAACTGCCTCCAAAATAAAAGTGCTTCCTCGGTCAATAACAATAATACTAAACATATTAAAATATGTACTATATAGGCCTAATGTGATCAATAATAATGTAAGACAAACTACGTATAACTACACATTATAACTGAGTGAATGTAAAACTTAAAGAGTTTCAAAATAAAAGACCTTTGAAGTCTCATATATGAGCTATGATCCCTCTGTTTTTAGATAAGAATAAAACAAAAACCCTCCAGTATCAAATACTTATGTCACTTCAGGGTGATAGCAGGACACCCCATCTAGTCACTCTGAAAGAATCAGGACAATCTGATGTAGAGTTTCAAAATAAAATACCTTTGAAGTCTCATATATGAGCTATCATCCCTCTGTTTTTAGATGAGAATAAAACAAAAACTGTCCAGTATCAAATACTAATATCACTTCAGGATGGTAGCAGGACACCCCAGTTAGTCACTCAGAGAAAATCAGGACAATCTGATGTAGTTTCAAAATAAAAGATCAGTGTCGCTATCATTCCTCTGTTTTTAGATGAGAATCAAACAAAAACGGTCCAGTATCAAATACTAATATCTCTTCAGGGTGATAGCAGGACACCCCATCTAGTCACTCAGAGAAAATCAGGACAATCTGATGTAGAGTTTCAAAATACAATGGTAAATGTCAGTGTGACGGCCGTCGCCTCCCCGGTCCTTTTACGTCCGTTTTGCTGTTACATGTGTAAATGAGCTGTGTGGTTGCCCTAACTAACATCATTGGCTACCATTTCCTGCGCAATGAAAAGTTTTCCGCTCTATCGCGGGAATATCTCCGCAACGGAGCGAGCTTAAGTTTAACTTTCAAATGCCCGATATTACCCAATAAAGTAATTATTATCTTATAAAGAAGTGAAATAGTGAAATTGAAAGATTGCCAATTATTTAATTAATAATTAATAATTATTATTTATTATTTCAAAATCGGTCTTAATAACTTCTGAAATGTCCGACCGAATTGACAAATCAGAATCGAGTATTCAACTAAACTGTGTAATAGCCCATAATAACGTGTTGAATTTGGGAATGATTGGAAATGTTTGGAGTACATGACTTTGAAAAATATATGTCTGTTATTAAAGTTCAGAAGTGTAGTGTGGGGCCTTGTCTGTGCCCACTCCAATTTAAAAGCCTTTCTGTATTTCAGAAAAGGAAAATACAAAAACACACAAATATAAAAAAATAAAATAAAGGACGAATACGCTGACACCCACTGAGATCAGTAAAAGACTGAACATGTTTTTCTTATATTATTATTATAATAATAATAATAATAATAATAATAATAATAATATTAACAATAACCTGTATTTGTATAGCACCTTTCATACAGGAGTTGCAGTCCAAAGTGCTTCACAGTCTCATAAGATAGAGTTTAAGAAAATGGATGTCAAATAAAATAAAGTTAACAAGAACATTGATATCACATATGAAAGGGTTAAAATACATACAAATATAAATACAATTATCATAGAATAGACATTGAGTAAAAAATAGATTATATTCAGGATAATAAAAGAAAACCAAGTAGCTATCTAAAGCTTTAGCTTTTTCTTGAATATTTAGACCGAGCAGGCTTCCCTGATGTCTAACGGTATCGTGTTCCACAGCTTTGGGGCATAATTAACGAAGGTCGCATCACCAATTTTCTTATTTCTGCCTCTGTTTAATTGTTAAGTAGGAAACATTTAAACAGCTGACACAACAATTTGCCATGGGCCCAAGTCGCTTGAGGCTTAACAATTAATTTGATGTAGACAGGTTCATATTATTATCAATATCAGTGATACTAAAAACATTGTAAATGTTCTTGTACTGTAAGTGTAGTGTATCAAAAACACACATATTTGTTGCAAGTGTATTTAAGAATATGAAGTATCATATCAGTGCCCCTAAAATATATATCTATAGGACATAAGGCGGAGTGGCTTTGGAAAAACAGTCTATGCTTGGCACCCATTAATATGCATTTTATGTCAGTTTCTGCTCATGGAATTCTAGGAACTGGAGGGACTCCACACCCACACTTTTTTCAAAAATTAAAAGATTCAAAAGTGTTTTGTCATGTGTACATAACTACATAAAGAAAAACATTTCTAAAGTAATAACCCTCTACCACTCGTCATCCCTGACCAGCAGATAACTCCCATCACCATATTGTTTGATCCGTCTGCTACATTGCACTTACATGTATTCTTGTATGTTCTATACTGTGCATTTAGATGTAGATACTCTGCAGTGAATATGGATAGTTTTGCTTTAACCTTTATTTATTTTCTATTTTACACATATATGAGACTTCAAAGGTCTTTTATTTTGAAACTCTACATCAGAATGTCCTGATCTTTTCTGAGTGACTAGTTGGGGTGCCCTGCTATCACCCTTGAGTGAAATGAGTCTTTGATACTGGAGAGTTTTTGTTTTATTCTTATCTAAAAACAGAGGGATGATAGCTCATATATGAGACTTTAAAGGTCTTTTATTTTAAAACTCTATATCAGAATGTCCTGATCTTTTCTGAGTGACTAGTTGGGGTGTCCTGCTATCACCCTGGAGTGAAATGAGTCTTTGATACTGGAGAGTTTTTGTTTTATTCTTATCTAAAAACAGAGAGATGATAGCTCATATATGAGACTTCAAAGGTCTTTTATTTTTGAAACTCCTTAAGTTTTACATTCACTCAGTTATAATGTGGTAGTTATACGTAGTTTGTTTTAAATAATTATTGATGACATTATATGGTACATATTCCTTAATTTAATATGTTTGGTTATTTAGGTGTATTTGTTATTGACCGAGTAAGCGCTTTTATTTTGAAGCAGTTTTTCCAGGACTCTACCGTAATGCATAGGATATTCGCGCACCGCAATATCAGGAGCGGGCTGGCTTGACTAGGTTTTCCCAAGTGGAGGCTGGCTAGAACGAGGTGATTAACAGAAGTTTACAATCACTGGAAAACGCTTGAATTCTTGACAGAGTCGAGGTGCAGCTCACAGATTTCACTTTGTCCCCACAGTCGCCAGGGTGAGTCATTTGTTTCTACTTTTCTGAAAGTTTAGAGAGGTAAGGTGTGTAAAGCACATAGGCCTACCAGATAAGTATCACAACATTTTATTATAGTAGTGTTTCGATTATATAGCTGACGTGTGTTTTCAAAACAAAATAACTCAAAGTAAGTAAAATGACAAGTATAGTCTGGTAAAAGTTTAAATAAGAGAACAATGCTTTAAGCATCAATAGTAAAAGTATGTATGGTCACTTCACTGTTCAGAGTTTAATATTATTTTTATCATAAATTGGACCAAAATCGCAAATTAATTTAGATATAAGGTGGAAGGGGAACTTTTTTGAGGTACTTGTTGACTATATGGTTAGTTTCTGCTTTATTCTGAGGCATATCTTGTAGGTTATTTTTCAATCCACTACGTTTAAATGATGACTTAAATGACCGTATTTGCACATTCAAAATATAATATTAAATACAAACAATAAGTAAACAATTATGTATTGCAGATTAAGATTAACCTAATTGAACCCTGGAGGAAATTCACAGCAAATACAGTAAACCAGAATAGCCCTGCTTTTACCAGTTTTAGATAAAAAATAATGCATCAACATTTATAATTGAATAGCACAATATACATTGTTAAGAAATGGGCCGTTTTGCATAGCCTACTATAGGGATTGTAGTTAACAATTAAATGCAGGACTTTTAATTTTGTTTTTACACTGTGGTAATACAACTGCAGAATTTCCCCTTTGAAAACAGCATTTTAACTGTGTGTCCAGTCGAGCAAATAGTATCTTCTTATTGGTTCGATTTAATAAGAACACATTTTTTGGTTTGTAAAATATCAATGTGTGAGCAAATAACAATAGACAGTAATGTAATCAAGTTAAAACTACAATGTTTCCCTCTTGGTTTGAGTAAAGTTGGACATTAAGCTGCATGAAAAGGAAATACTCAAGCAAAGTACAAGTACCTCAAAAAGTACTTAGGTAATTGAATTTACATTCAAGCACTGTACAAGAAAAACCTCTTCGATTCGATTTCCTTCAGTAAAATTCTACCATGTATTGTTGTCTTTGTTTTGGGAACCCAAAATGTGGATTGGTGTTACACTAAAACAAGAGTTTAGTCTGAGTGTTATTAATTTGTATTTGCTGATGTTTATTGTGTGTGATTAGTAAAAGTAATCCTAACTTACAGCACACAGCTGTCCTATCCAAACAGTACATGTCTTCTTTAGCTCAGGGCCATATTTACACAAACTCCTCTCTTGTCTTTTTTTATGTTTTATGATCTTGATATGAAATAGTTTGGGAACGCAGTCATGGATGCTTCACCAAACAGGTGGGATGTAACAACTGAAATTTGGATTCAAGCTACAATCTTAAATATTGTGCTATTTTTCCACAGCGTGGTCATTCACAGACACTGTTTAAAACATTGGTAAACATTCCTTAGCTCTGTGAAGACACCTTCTGTGAAGACTCACTTGTTTGACAGCTATTTCCTGCATTTAAAAAGAGCGTTGGAGTTAAAAGTAAGCCTTCAACAACTGTCCTCTGCTCTCTGCCTTTTTATTGCAGGAAGAAATGGCGGTGATTTCAGGGTTCATCTTTCTGTGCATGCTCCAAGCTGCAATCCCTCAGGGTCTGACACCTCGGGGACCCAGGCCAATACCTGGGCGAGGGGACAGTCCAGGACCGACTCCTCCTCCTCTGCCGCCCATACCCAGGCCTGAAGGTTGTAACAGTGAGTTTCGAACCACTTCCTTTCAGCTAAATATAAAATATCTTGATAAAGTTATTTCCCTAAAAGTTAAGGCAATTTCATGGTGTAACAAGTACTCAGGTCCTTAACTCACGAAAAGTGCTACATTTCTGTAAATATTATAATAGAAGTATTGATAACAAAATGTTAACAATGAAAAGTAACCCATTATGTTGAATGAGAACCATTATGGAGGATTCTTATTGATGAACCTAATATACAGTATAAGAGGTTTGCTCAGATGTTGTATTGGTCAAGGCGGAGTCCATTCATATTGTTCTATATACATTAGGTGTTGGAGGTTTGAATCTATAACAATATCATAAACTGATATTTTGTTTTGTATGAACAATGACAATCTGGAAAGTATCCAGCAAATAGCTTTGGGTAAAAATATGTAGTCAAGTAAAAACTATATTTCCCTGTGTAATGTAGATGAGTTTAGGTCAAGAAAAAAAACGTGAAACCAGTCGTGGAAGATGCATTTAGATGATTTACTTATTTACTTATAAGTTTTGTTCAATTAATAGCTTAAACCTCCTACTTATTAAAGTAAATTGAAATTGTTTAAATGATAATAGATGACAATTCTTCCCATTTTGGAAGCTTGAACCATGAAATGTTGTGAAATGACTAACAAAAAGTGTTGCCAAATAATGTCAACTGATTTATCTGTTTATTGAATAATCCTTTCAGCTCCACTTGACTTGTTTAGTTTAATGTTTACGAAGCATCATATTTTAAAAGCCCTTGTTATGTTTTGTGTGCAAAGTTCGGAATTTGTGAAGAAAATAGTGCACCCTAAATGTTCCTCTGAAAAGTAGAGGAAGAATATCTCAAAACTAAACCAAAGAATACACTCAAGTGAAGTAAAGAATACCACAAACCTGAATATAAACACAGCACTTGAGTACAAGCACATTGTTGCTTTCCACCCCTACATGTGTCTAGTAGTAACAAATCACAGCAGAGCAGTTAACTGTTGCCACTTTCTCTCCTCCAGCTGGGGTCATTGAGTGTCCCATCAAGCTGTTTTTCACCCTGGACACGTCGGAGAGCATCGCTTTACAGGAGTCCCCGCCTGGGAGCCTGGTGAGAAAAGTCCTGGAGTTCACCAAGATGTTTGCCCAAAAGCTGGATGACGAGGAGTACCGAGGTCAGATCCAGATCTCCTGGTCCATAGGAGGCCTGAACTTCTCCGAGACGCAGCATGTCTTCAGTCAGTTCACAACAAAGGAGAACTTCATCAGGAACCTCAACGGGATTATATACAAGGGCAGAGGCACGTACACAGACTGCGCCATCAGGGAAATGACTCACCATATGACCACCCACTACTCCCAGAAGAAGGCCGTCCTCTTCTCAGTGGTCATCACCGACGGGCATGTGACAGCAGAGAAGTGTGGAGGGATAAAGGCGGAGGCAGAGAAAGCCCGCGAGAAAGGGATCCAGATTTTCTCAGTGGCCGCGTCCAGGAGCGTCGATGAGCTGGGGTTGAGGGATATCGCCGGCTCTCCCACTGAACTGTACCGAGACGACTACATAGCCGTGGACATCGCTGACGGGAAACCAGAGATAAAGACGCAGTCCATCGATCGTATCATAAAAATCATGGTGTTCTAAACGTTTTCGTTTTTTCATCTTGAATAAGAGCTGTCAGGGCATTTTCACTACAGGATTATCCTAGGGCGAAATTATTCATGATTACTTTATTATGACATTATATTACAAGAAAATCTGAAATAATTATAATAATGCGATTTTTTGTGCCATTTGTCTCTTTTTTTAGGTTTAGAGAGATGATGTAACCATAAAGGCACACACAATAATGATTTAAGAAGAGCTTTATCTTAAAATGATAATATCATAATGTGTTTTATTAATATGAAATCTAAATCAAATCATTTAAATATCACGGTTATCGTCAATGCCGGTAAACAGTGTCACCCCTAACTTGAATGCTTATACTTTTTTCAGATTTAAATGACAGTATCATTGCTATGTACTTTTCACTTACTGTTGTCTTGTCTTTGCAGAAATATCAAGCCTACTTACAGGTAGGAAAGACCTTGACATTATTATTGATATATTAAATAAGACAAATAATTAAATGTTTGTTTTAAAAAATGCTCTGGTGTTCTCAGTTTTCATGCGTTGGTAGGTTTAATATTGTTTTTTGTACTCTTTGATTGTGTAGTGTTTTGAACATAAATGCTTTCAAACTCCTGGGATCCATGGACCGAATGGGCCAAAAGGTCCAAAGGTGAGTACAGACATACAAAATCAAATCAACATTATATAAATAATGTATATTTCTGCTTGACTATACTTTGTTTTGTTGAAATGCCGATATTTTCACTTCTTTCTAGGGTATGAAAGGAGACAGAGGTCATACTGGGCCAAGAGGTGTGAATGGTCAGCTGGTAGGAAGAAGTCTGCATTGTTATTACACTCGAAATTCTGTAAAATCAATATTATATTGTTTTAATTCTGAGTGTGTTTGTATTACAGGGCGATCCTGGCATTGAAGGTCCAATCGGACAACCTGGTTCAAAGGTTTGCTGAGGTCTCTTATTGATGATCTTATGTACTAAGTTATTGGTATTCTTCATTTCACTAACATGTCCCTCTTTGCTCTGATATAGGGAGACATTGGCTCAAAGGGTGACAAGGTGAGAGATACATCTTTATATCCCAGCTTTATCTGTCAAATTAAATGAAATGCTGTTAAATTAATGGTTTTGCTGTTCATCGTCAGGGGGAAATCGGATCAGGTGGAGCAAAGGTAAATAATGGTTCAAGTTTGTGCTCGCACATATTTCATATTAGAACATGTCAGTGTTTGCATACTGTTGTTAATCAACTGTCTTCTCTGACGTTTAAATATTCAGGGTGTGGCAGGAGGACCTGGTATGAATGGAACTGATGGTCAAAAGGTGAGTCTACAACAACAAAGTAAATATAGTACATTCATTGATCTGTTCATTATACTGATATAATATTATTGTCTTTGGGACATCTTTAGGGTAAAATGGGACGAATCGGAGCTCCTGGTTGCAAAGGGGATTCAGGTGACAAGGTAAGTCAAGTAGTTTGGTGAATTAATTAAAATGTTGCCCTAAAGTGCTGGTGTTGAAATGTTTAATCTTTTCAAATAAGGTGAAATGTTTTTATTAATGTTCCAGTGCTAATCCACCATCATATTGAATGATTAGATTAAATATGATTCATTTTACAATCCATCAGATATACAGTTATAAAGAATAATTTATTGGTTTACTGAAATATCTTATCATCTGATTTTCTGCCTAAAAGGGACCAGATGGTTACCAGGGAGATGTTGGTGACTCTGGGCCACTTGGTGACAACGGAGCAAAGGTCTGTGTGCAACCAAAACTGCGATCTGTCTCGTCTCTAACACGTTTTTACGACAGGAAAGGTCTCCACCTCCAGCGGGAAAAACATTCCACCATTTTCTGCATGTTTTAACTGTTGCAAATATGTATTAGTAGATTTTTAGTATTGTATGTTTGTTTGTTTGTTTGTTTGTTTGTTTGTTTGTTTGTTTAGGGTGACGGAGGACTTCCTGGAAAGTCAGGTCCCTCTGGCCCTAGTGGAGACCAAGGACCAAAGGTACACTTTAAATTTAACACAAGAGAAAACACAGTCAGAAAAAAATGAAAATGTTCCTGAACTGCAAAACAAACCCTGATATCTATGTGTGTCAGGGTGAAGACGGAAATGCTGGAAATCCAGGGCTGCCTGGAGAAAAGGGACCTTCGGTACAGAACAAGTTTTCTTTTTGTGATCATTACTTGAAGGATATATAACTGTAAGTTAATGTTACAAAGCTGAGTCTGATATAAAACCACCATCTCTTGCAGGGGCCTCCTGGAACACGTGGACCAAGAGGCGAAGGGGTATCTCAACTACCAAAATATACATTATCATTATAAAAATGTACCCTAGTTGGTTTTAATAATCATCAAATAAATATTAACAGGGAAGGAGAGGAGAATCTGGAAAAAAAGGAGGGCCGGGTAATGATGGGCTAAAGGGAGAGAAGGTAAGTCCAGCACCCAGAAAAAAAATAAAAATCTTAAACCAACCTCGTAAAGCTGCAAAAATGTAAAATCTATAAATATTCCTCTGAAATATGACTTAATTAAATGTAATAAAGTTCAAACTAAGTGTAGCATGCTTGAAAAGAAACATGCAAAGAAGAACATGGTGGGAAAAGATGAACCATTAACAAAACAACGGATCTGTGTGAACTTTACAAGAGAATTCAACTCCCACAAGTTTCAAATCCCTCTGCAGGGATTTGGTCTAGTTCATATAACGTTGCTAAACACTTCCTTGTCCTGTTTGATAAGTTGTTTTGGGGCTTTTTCTAACCAAGTTCTCAGGAAGATTCCTCCCACATTCTGCAGATATAGAATTAATGGCTCTCGGTTGCATATTTTTAACATTATTTGATGATTAATGTTTCATTGTAAATCCTGACTCAATCATTTACTTATTCAGAGCGACTTAGGGCCAGAGGGACTTAGAGGCCGGCCAGGAGAAGATGGACTAACGGGTGCAAAGGTGAGGGGATTGTGCTGTGGGCGGATTCTGGCAGAGGGATGACTCAGCAGCTCCCTAAGAAATCTGCAAGTCTTCCTCAGACCATCAATACTGAACTGAATAACATTCTTCACTCGGCCTTTTTTTGGCAGCACAGTCGTCCTGACTGTGCTGCCAAAAAAAGGCCGAGTGAAGACTGTTATTGTAACAACAGGTTTTTTCTGGTATTTTTGTTTTTTTACAAGTGTTTTTAAAAGAAAGTAGTGTGCATTGCCAAATTCACGTCAACATAAGTAGGTCAGTTTTTCTCTGGAGTCGAGGTGACGCCCAGTGATGAAGTTTTCTTTGCCTTCCAGGGAGATCTAGGGCTCCCAGGACCGAGGGGTCAGCCCGGAGAAACAGGCAGCCCTGGAGGAAACGTATGTTGTTTGTACCCTGATCATCATCATCATCATCATCATCAACACTGCTCATTTTTGGAGCTTGAGTTTTGAAAACATATATTTTTTTCTGTACATTTCAGGGCAGCCTTGGAAATCAAGGAGATCTAGGACCAAGGGGAGAATCTGGGCCCCCTGGACCAAAAGTAGGTAACAATATTCTGTTCCTCACTTTCAATATGGCATCTTTTAAAATGCGCTAACATTTTGTGAATTATGTATTTCTTTTAAAGGGTGACAACGGAAGAACAGGATTCAACTACCCTGGATCGAGAGGATCCACTGTACGGTTTTCTGTTTACCACACACAATATTCTTGCATATGTTGCTGAATCTAAAGTACCTCTGATCTTTCCAGGGAGACAGAGGGGATCCCGGTAGAAGAGGACCCAGGGGGGGAAGAGGTGATTGTGGGGCCAAAGGAGAACTTGGAAACAAAGGAACACCAGGAGGGCCTGTAAGATTGATAACTTAAAAAGTTGAATTTGATAGTTAGAAAAGACAACATTAAAACATGCGATGCTTAAGTTTACTCACTCGATATTGTACCAGGTGCAGCTTCTCCTTTGGAAACACACCAACAGTGTGGGATGCATTAGGATGTTTTGTTAAGCAATAACGTGCCTAGAGTACATGGAGGCTGGAACACTTTGAAAACACATTACATTAATGTTATGAGGAACATTCTACTAATCTTCTGAAGAAAAATGTAGTATTGGCTTTAATCAGATGCAGACATTAATGAAACATATTACTTAAGAAAAATGAGTCACCTTCATTTGAAAATGTTTTCTGTGTAGGCGGACCCAGGTCAGCCGGGTGAGCCAGGAAAGAGAGGACCCAGAGGAAACCCTGGATCTGATGTAAACACCAGCACAAACACTCAAATAATGACTTGACCATGCGTGCAAATTTGAGCTCCAATTGCACTTTCTCTCTCTTTGTGTAGGGCGACCAAGGACCAGCGGGCGATCCTGGGCTCAATGTGAGTCAACTTTAAAAAAGCCACACCGTTTTCAAAATCCGTAAATACTTAGATTTGCCTGGTTGTATCTAACATGCACACCTGTCACCACAGGAATGCGATGTCATGACTTACATCAGGGAGACGTGTGGTTGTTGTGGTAAATATCTCCACCGATCAAACACAGCTACATCGTTTCATTTCTTTTGAATTACTGACACTGTTCTTGTGTTTTGTCTCAGACTGTGAGAAGCAATGTGGACCTCTGGACATTGTATTTATAATTGATAGCTCAGAGAGTGTGGGGCTGACAAACTTCACCTTGGAAAAGAACTTTGTTATCAACACCATCAACAGGCTGGGATCTATGGCAAACGATCCTGCGTCATTAACCGGTACAGTGAAGCAAAACCGCAGCCCAGACCACCCTGCAAATCTCTCTGCACACACATTTTCAAGTGTCAAGAAGTAGAGTTTGCCATTAAAGATGAACCGTTTCCAAAGAATGAGTCACCAAATCCAAATTCAATATACATATTGGGTTGAATACAAAATTACAGTAACCCTCTTTGGCACTACACCCGTTTTTGACAGTACCGGCAGACTGTGATTGTCAGATTTATACATTTTCAGCCATCTAAAGTGTAACTAGTTAATTTTCTTGTGATTTGTTGAGAGTAACAACTAATAGAGCAAAGCCAGCTTGATCTGCACCACTTGACTTGTCTCCCTCTTTCAGGCACAAGAGTCGGAGTTGTACAATTCAGTCACAACGGGACCTTTGAAGCCATTCGTCTCAATGACCCCAAAATCAACTCCATGTCTGCTTTTAAAACAGCAGTGAAGAACCTAGAGTGGATTGCCGGGGGCACCTTCACACCCTCAGCTCTCAAGTTCGCCTACGACAATCTCATCAGGGACGGCAAGCGAGCCCAGGCCAAAGTATCTGTGGTGGTGATCACAGATGGCCGCTATGACCCGCGCGACAATGAGAATCTGCTGCAGTACCTTTGCAACGATGACGATGTGGTGGTGAATGCGATTGGGGTTGGTGATATGTTTGAGAAGACACAGGATAATGAGATCCTGGGGTCGATTGCTTGCAACAAGAACGAACGCGTCACTGGGATGAGGCGTTACGCTGACTTGGTGGCTGAGGACTTTATACAGACGATGGAGGCTGTGCTTTGTCCCAGTAAGTCCTGTACCCTTACACACAGCAGAATGATAATAGAGTTGAAGCCCATTGTAAGCAGCCCCCGTTTGGCACGTTGAAGTTTCAGACATTCTCAAGTGCGATATTTCATGACATATCCCTTAAGCTTGTGTAAACCATGGACCTTATTCTTAGGCATCTAACCAAAAAGCCCATTAAAAATGTTTGACTTTGAGACAAGCGAATAGAAGTCCTAAAATGCTTACTTCCATGTTGAATGATTTGTTTCTGCACCAAGTATACAGGTTCTGCTTACCCGTTTTCTAATCTAAATCCATTTATTTCTCTTCTAGATCCTGTGGTTGTGTGCCCTGATCTTCCCTGTAAAAGCGGTAGGTGTTATTCACGGCTAGATGATTTCTTAATGGTACAATGGATTGCAGCTCACTGATTTATTCATTTTATTTATTTGCAGAACCTGATGTAGCTCCGTGTCTCCAGCGACCAGTGGATCTGGTATTTTTACTAGATGGCTCAGAGCGCCTGGGGAAGGAGAACTTCCGGTATGTCCGTCAATTTCTGCAAAAGGTGGCAGACCGACTGAGTCTGGCAGCTAGCAGGACTGATCGAATGCGAGCTCGCTTGGCACTGATAGAGTTTGGTAAGGAGAACGAGAACCTCGAGGCCTTCCCTCTCACACACGACCCTACTGTTATCGCCACTGGCATAGCACTCTTGCAATATATGGATTCTTCTTCAAGCGTAGGGCCGGCCATCATCCACACCATCAACACAGTCTTGGGTAAAAGAAATGCTCGCCTGACAAGACGCCACGCAGAGGTTTCATTTGTTTTCATCACAGATGGCGTCACTGACAGCAAAAACCTGGACGAGGCAGTCAGTGCCATGCGCGGGTCACAGGTGGTCTCCACAGTGGTAACCACAAGAAGTGACGTTGACCAAAAAGTCCTAATGAAGCTGGCCATGGACGACCGGGACGCCATCTTTAAAGTAAAAGACTTTGCGGATATGACCCAGTCCAGTTTGTTTGACCGTTTCGTCCAGTGGGTGTGTTAAAGAGCGGCCACTAGTCATACTGGTGCTATTGCTGTTTATCTAGCATTTTAATATAAGATACTGGTTTACTGCGATTCTACTATGCACTTTTCAATTAGCAAATGACAACATGCCATTGTGCTTTACTACATTTGTCAGGAAAACTGTATTCATTTGCAATGGTTTGTTGTATATTTTGAAAAAATTACACAAGTGGAGCATTCATCATCAACGATTAAGCTTTAAGATATTAACCCAGCAGTTTATTAGATAAGACAGTGCTCTCTTATATAAAGTCACAAAGGGTTTGAAGTGCAAATAAAATCTTGAGATTTTAAACATTCATTGTTCTGACATTACTGATAATTAACATTGAAATTAGAACTCAGTATAAAATAATTTTGATTTTAAGACAAACACATGTAAAGCCCTCAACAAACAGTTATTCTTATTAATTTCAGTTTAGTTCAACACAGTTCTGCATTCAGTATCACCAGTTATACGTCAGGGGTCCCCAAGTTGGAGCAGAACAATGGACGGCTGAATTGGATTGGTCTATCCGAAATGAATGATGCATTCTTCTCGTTTCCCTGCATGTCCGCTGCAGACCCTCCCTATTTTCTTACATCATGTCCAGCTGTGTAGGAAGAGAAAAAAAAAAGTAAGACTGGAGAGTTTATATAAAACGTCTCAACAGGACATCTTTCCACACAGGAAATGATTCTAACGTGGGTTTTGGGCACTGCAGTTAAATATTTAAAACCTGAAAAGTCAGAATTAAACAACAATCAAACTTGCCAAGTCATCAACATCTCCAGTATCTTCAGCAGGAGGTGCAGCTGCCTCTTCCTTCTTCTCCTCAGTAACCAGAAACTGAGGACAAAATAAGCTTCAGTTAGTAGGACGGCCACCATTTTGAATATGTAAAACAGGGTTTGTTTACTCAACACCTCACAATGGTTTAAATCGAGGAGTCACCTGATTAGATTCACTTTTGGACACAGTGCTTCCTTCAACCTCGTCCTTGCTGATCAGTGTTATGGCATCTGCCAATCAAAAGCAAGAATTAAGTCAAATACATCAAGCCACTTTTAAAAAACTTGATATTCAAGCTCATTTTAAAGCATAAATCAGCTCCAAATGTATATCAATTGTTTTTGCAGTTTTTAAATTATAGAATTGTCTTTTCACCTCAAGGGAGGAAACGTTTCACAATAAATCCTGCAGCTGCGAGTAAAGAGGCTTATCATACCTTGAACAAGCAGGTCCCAGAAGACCTCCAGCCCTCGGTTTGGGATGCTTCTTTTCAGGGACTGCAGGTAGCCATTGTACAGACTGGCATCCCCCAGCTGTGTAACGAAAGACATGCATCATTCATGATCTGTTTATGAGTCTCCTAAAAACACAACTCACACAAGAGCTGGCCTCGGCTCAAGTCGCGAGATTTCAACGTACTCATTGTTATCTTCGACAGTTCGCTCATTATCTCCAAAGCAAAAACCAAAACGTTGCGTTCCGATAGGTCAAGATTTGTTCCACACAGACTCTCGTATTAATCATTCATTTCCACAAATGGAAGATAGGGAATGTTTGTTTACCTTAACAGACTGCTCTCTAAAAGCCTCGATGCAGGTGATGCTTTTCATGTAGTAGTGTGTGTTCTTGTTGCCAAGCAACTGCTCTATCCTGTGAGTCAGTTGCTGACAGACTGGGAAGGACACGGGGGTCACCACAGGCAAACAAAAACATAAACACAATTACAAGGGCTGAACTTGAGTCATGGCAGTTTATAATATAAACAGAAACATTTTTTATCAGTCGAGCTCCATCGAGAAAAAAAGACGGAAGAATTTGACCTCACCCTCGCCAAATGAAAGACTCTTCTTCTTGAGCAGAGTCCGGAAGTCTCTGGCTGGATCCACGCTTCCCACCTAGTTAAGTGTTGAAAATTACAAAGGACTGAAGTGAAATGGAAATAGTAAAGTATGCTGGTTCAAACAAGTGGTGAAGTACTCTTTTAAGAATAACTGATGTTTTTAAAAGTGGTTGTCTCTCTAGGATTATTATGCAGTCCAGCTCCCCTGATTCTCACCGAAGTAACAGGGCCTTCAGCGATGTTAGCCAGGCTATAATCCTCCTCGTCTTCCTCTTCTTTGGCCTTCTTGGCACCTGGCTCCTCAGAGCTGTAAACGTCCAAAGGGGTCATTATAACTCAGATTAATTAACACTTCACACATCTATTTCATCAGAGAGGGGAGGGACGAGTAGTTTAAAGGTTGCAGACTTGCACTCCGTCTAGCAAAAAGTAAACGGAATCTTCCCATTTAATTCAAGCAGTTTGAGTCAGACTAGAGATTGTTTCTATACAGAGTTCTACTTTTCTAGCATTTAGGATAATGTTGATCTTAATAGAATACATTAATGGTATTTAAGCCTTTCTATTGCACAAAGACAATGTAATGTGGTTATGTTGCAGACCCATTTAAGAGGGCTTCTCATTGACAATGGCCTGATAAAGGTCTAACAACACAAATACATGTATTTTCTTTGCAATTTTGACAGTTGGGGCAGTTTGAATAGTGAAAATAGTTTTATAATCTGTAAAACCTTGGCACAGACACTACTGTTTTTGATCATTTGACATGAGTAATTTTGAAATCAAATACTTTTCACTCCATGACTAACAGCTCTGTCTGTAACATCAAATATCCACCACCACACTTAATTCAACTTACTCTTTGCCAAATATCTGTGCACTGGTCTTGACCTTCTTCTTCTTCTCCACTTCTGTGAGAGGAAACTTCCTCTTCACCTCCTCGAGTGGAGCCTGGCAGCGTTCAGTAATGATATCAGGGCGCTCGAGAGCAGCCTTCAGCCACGGCTCCATGGGGGGAAGCGGGGTGCCGGGACATACTGCCCGATGATGCACACACTGAAGGAAATGTCGGTAAGGTGGGTGAGACAGACAGACAGTAACTGAGGAAGAATACATCCACATTGAGTATCAACAGCTTCTAGCTGGTGAAGCTCCACATCTTTTGTTGAGGTCATGAAAAAAATGACTTCTCTGTCTCCTTCAAAACTTAACCTCAGAACGACAAGGTAATAGATGTAGTGTATCCCTCCAATACAAAGTGCAGTACCTGGAAGTGCCTCTGGAAGGACGGGTTAGGAATGTTATGGACCTTGTACATATCCTTTTCATCCCCGTTTTCATCCTTCTCAACCAGCATCATGGAGTCAATAAGAGAGTCCACAGCAGACAGCTGGGTGTCTAGGGGAATCACATAACACACACAAATACATTCAAGTCCATTCCTGCATCTCTCACTGAAGTAGTCAAAATGATTTAGATTAAAAAATATATGTACACAGTGTCGATCACGTTACACAATGTAACAGCAGTTTTTTAACTTGAAGGGGCAACAATGTCATGTTCAGACCCGCAGGTCTAAATAGGTTAGCTGCTGCTGTGATCATGATCAGAAAGCTCCCTCTTGTGGAGAATCTGCAGTCAGTTTTGTGAGTTATCGGTTAATTCTATGAGGCGTTTAGTACCTGACGGAGTGAACTTTTTGTTGTTTTCAAGGGAAGGGAATGTATACTGTCTCAGGTCTTCCATGAAGGGCAGCTGGACGTACATCAGGCACTATTGAGGGGGAGAGACAGATCCTTAGCTCTGTGCTATATGACAGATGAAATAAAAACAGCATGTTTAGGATTCTGTGATGTCACCTCATAGTCCAGCTTGATGCACGGGAAGGCTGCTCCTACTTGAGGGTTGCAGCGTCGGTCATACGCGTAACGTATAATGGCCACCATGTTGAGTTCATCTAGTGCTCGGATGAGAGCGGACAGTGCAACTCCTGCATGCTGCACAACAGTAGGAACACAGACAGGTCAGTATCAACATGCAGTCACCAGCAACATGTCGGGTCTCTCCATTCTCACCTCATCATCTCTGCCAGGAAAAATCTTGATGACTTGAGTCCCCATGAACTGATGGCGACGTATCTGCAGACAGATGGAAAAAAATAATTAACCAGTTAAGTATTAAAGTAGGGATTTCCTTATCACTAGTATATTTTAACTGATAAGTATCGGATGTATTGAGTAGGAACCCTAGCCTCTTTTTACATTAACAATTTGTGACAGGAAATGTCTAAAATGATACTCAATATTAAAATGACTTAAGATGGGGGAAGAAAGAAACCCTGATAGCAGATCACAGTAGCATAACGTATTATACCATGTTCTGTTTGGCGAATCCGAGAACAGCAAAGCTTTTCCCGTCGTGCTTGTATTTCATATGCTCTTGATCAATTTTGTCGAAGGGAACAATATCACTTCCATAACGAAAACCTGTGGACAACAAAAACAATGTTTTGGGAATTATTAAGTGATAAGTTCAACATTGAGTTATTTAATTAGAAAATAATTCTCACCTTGGATGGTATCCTCCTTTGGCACCTCTGTCTCATTGTCATCATCCAGGCAGTAGACAGTCTCTCTCTTCACGTCGTCCTTCTGATTTGATTGAGCATCGACTGTAGCCCATATCTTCTTCAGTTTCTCTTCTGTTACCTGGAATATGGTAAGTAGTGGTTGCTGATGAGAAAACCTTCATGGGTTTCACTATTACTGACAGGCTGTCATCTGTGTATTTAAATTACTCAAAAGGGAGGTTAAAGAAATGTCAGAGATTCCTTTCAAATTCACTAAGTGAATGAGCAAAAGATACCTCAAAACTACACCTTAACTCATAACAAAACAGTACTATTAAAAATGACTGAGTCAAAAGATACATACTGGGAAAAACTCAATTTGTATTCATTTTATAATACAAATAAGACAACAATCTTGACATTAATAGCAGTAAGAAATAAGTGGAATACAGGTTGCTACAAGGTCTCACAAAGTAGATTTGTAGATGATAACATGTGGAGTAGCACTTTTCCCAGAAAGGAACTCAATATTTGTACAGTCAAAGAGCTGTGTAATGCGCATATAGTACATATGTATCCAGTTGTCTTCACTGTAGACTTACTGCTTTGTATCCAACGATACGGATAGACAGACAGCTGCCGATGGTCAGTTGACAGGGCCAGGCCATGGGTTTCCTCTCGATGCGCTTGAACATGCACAGCTGCTCGATTGCTTTCCTACAGCGTGAATGAAGCACATGGAAAGCCAAGTCATGTGAATTTATCCAAATAGAGATTTACAACTTTTGAGTGTAGAGATCACCATGTGGTTCAGAGAGAAAAACATATATATATTAGACAAGAGAAATATCCATAGACCGTATACACTAGGAAATGTTGTGTGTTTAATATGAGCCAACGGACCTGAAGGAGTAAATTTCAGTCAAGCCGTCCTCCTCATCCAGGCTCAGCATGATGTGTTTCACCATGTCCAGGCCACTCTGCTGTTCCCTGGACAGACCTTTTCCTGTGCCTGGGTGACCGGGTCCTCCTTCGCCAGCATCTCCTCCAACCTCTTCATCTTCCTCCGCAGGGAAGGGCAAACTGAAAATGGTTTGTTCCGAGGAAGGATACAATGTTATTAACTACACTCAATGTTCTTTACAAGAGACACATTTAACTTTGAAGGCTTTATCAGAATAGATGTCTGCCATTTTATATAAGTATTGATGAACACAAATACATTATAAATCATCATTATTCTTTAACCTTATTGGTATAATGTTTTGGGTCTATTTATATAATATGTCATTTAAAATGGCACATAGTTTGTGGGTCTGAACCTTACAAGAACTGCAGGGTGATGTCGGCTTGTTTCAGGTTTTCAATAATGACATCGAGCTGCTCTGAGCTGGCCTGCGTGTTGAGGTCAGTCAGGAGGACAACGTTGAGACGATCACACTTTTTCCCCCTGAAAAGAAAACCCAACACAATGAAAAATCAACAATGACATAAGCAAAATAAACATTTTAATGGATACACTTTATTTTTTCTTTGAATTGTGAAAACTAAGAATGTGATACAAGGAGCTTCTTACTGTGTTTCTTTCTTTAGGAGATCCATGCACACAACAAGAGCATCCAGCCCTGTAGATCGGAGTGAAGGAGGTAACATATTTGATCACATCATATATAGAATAGCCATTACATTGTGCAACTTCACAATGAGGTAGTATTTCACATTGATGCAACAATCACAAACAAATCCAATAAAACAACAATTAACCTTGGATGCACCTTGGATACAATTAACCAAATCACTATTCAATTTGGTTACACATTAATTACATTCTTCTTTTTTTACTTTTACCTAACATTCTTCAAATGTAAAGTACTATAAGTTGTAGTCTTTATACAGGTTTAATTGTGGGGTTAAAGTACTGAGCAAAAGGATACAATCAGCCTGCTTATTCTCTGGATGGATCTTATTCTCTATTTCCTCCAGAAGCTCAAAGTCAGGCACCATGAGGTGACGATGCACGCTGATGTGCTGGTACTGGTCGTCCTGATCCAGTGAGTTGTTGGTGGAGTCTGTGCCAAACAGAACTAAAGCCAGCTCATCCTTGGTCTCTTTAAAAACCTGTGAAAGACATAGTGTGTCAAAGGTGACAGAGATCCTCATGGTATTTGTTCCTCGTTTTAGGAAGACGTGTAGTAAACATTTACCTGGCGCTGGACAAACTTCTGAATGACTTTTTTGGCAAGTTCAAAGGCAGGCTCTTCACCCGGGGCGGAGTTGGACATGGAGAACCCAACATCCATGCACAACACCAACGCTGACTACAGACAACAAACAATAAAACAACATGTATTTAATTAAAGGCAGAACGTGGTCCTCATTCTGTCAAACCAGTACAGTTGTGTAATGTTTTGTATACAATCAATTGGGGGCGTGACAGCGTTGGCACCAACATGTCTGAACATATCGCCGCCAAACACTGGTCACGCCGTGTAACTTCTGAAGCTCAGAATAAGAGAAACAATGTTTTTCTTTTGTTTGCAAACCTCCAGAATTTAACAGAAAACACAAGCTAACAACGCTTTACATTACGTTAATAGATTACTTATAGAAAAGAAAGAAAAATGAACTTACTTTGGAACCTGCCATCTTCTTTTTTCCCTCTTCCTAAGACTGCGTGTCACTCTGTTATGGCTCCGGAGAGAAATAGTGAACTACAGGAACAATAACTTAGTTCCGGTTTCCAGGGATACTTGGATAATTGTGCCGCATTCAGATATCAGACAGCACTTTACGAAGTGTTAGAGTTTGTTGGATACTAATGTAAAATCAGTATAGGTGTACTTTTTTAAGAAAAATACCGCACTTGTATAAAGTAGATACAGTGTCGTGCTGTTCCCGAGAAGAAGAGTGCAATGAAATGTAATTATAGGATGTAGGTCAAACGCCCTCCAGCGTTGTACATTGCACACTGTAATGTGTGTCCCATAGCATAGTCTGTGCTTATTGTGTTAATAGACTGGTCTGGTACTGGTAGGCAGGATATTATAAATGTTATATCAGTATAAACAACTAAATACATAATAAAGAAATACTAGTAATGCAAATATATATAAAGCAACCTATCATTATTATTCCAGCACCATTTGCACTTTGCAACATTGTACCACTGTGTAACTGTTAGTTATATTGTGTTGTTTTTATACACTGTATATTAGTTGCGAACTGTTTATGGTAGTAACATATTTTAGTTAACCTTTGTTTAGTCTTGTTTTAGCTGTATGTTCTGTGCATGTACGTTTAGAAAAAAACACAACTGGAATCAAATTCCCGGAATGGGCACACGCTTACTTGGGAATTAAAGCTGATCCAAAAAATATGCTATAAATTATACAAATAAAAATAAATAAAATAGAAATAAACAAAATACTCAAAGTCTCCATAAAGCACCTTCTCCCCTCAAACTGTTGAATTATTTTGGATTTTTTTTGTCTTTGTTTATTAAAATGTTTTTCCTACATTAAGGTCTCTAAATGCTGCTTAAACTTTCTTTACACATAATACCTAAACCTCTTCATTTCCAGAACACTTTTTTTTTGAGGACTCAACAAATTGTTTAAGCTTTAGCTCCCCACAATCAGACTTTAAAACTGGCCTTGTTGGTTCATGTGTGTTTTGGAGCATATAGATTTTCTTTACTTAACATCCCAGTGTAACACCAGGGTGCCAATAATCAGATCTAAAACACCCTGAATCCAGGGAGCTAGCTTCGACTGTTGTCACCATTCAGGGAAACACTGTAAACTGACTGTTTTTCAAGACATTATCAACCTCCCATAAAACATCCCAATGTGTCTTGTTTGTTTTACCCCCAAAATGTCATAAAGTTGTGATGTAATGACATAAGACTTTATTTCATTTGTGTACTTTACTTTGCATCCTGTGGTCTCACAACATGTAACATGGAATAAAGACACAACCACTGATTAATGTCACTGTTTGTTTAAAACAAAATTGAATAATAAAACCAAACAAGGACTGATCATAAATATTTTTTAAAACAAATATTTTAACTATCTGATCAACTTAAACCAACAAAATCTGTTCATGATAACCATTTGCAATACATTTAGTGCCAGAGTATAAAACAAATAGCTAAAACAAAGACAGGAAGTGAGTAGTCTTAAATATATAAAATAAATTAAATCAACATTCAAATGTAACTGGGTGTAAATGTAACATGAACACTGGAAAATTACTTTTTCTTTTTTAAGTTGTGTGTGGAACAAAACTGTGAAGACAACACATGTAGTTTAAGATCACACACATCTGTGTTGATGGTGCCTTAAATATATGAAGAATGACAATGAAAACACATGACTACACCAGAGAAATGCCTAATTTGTCAGCTTTTTCTGACTATGGCTTCAAAAAAATGGCTGGATTAACCTGCTGTTGATCCCTGTTCTTCTGTCTGTCAGAACACTGTAACACTATGTACTTAATGTGTGCACAAAGCAGCAACATTTAGATGCCCAGACACTAGTATTCTTGTCAGCAACTTGTACAATAAATGTTATTTGCACAATAGAAACAGGAAGAAACACAAAGAAACAGGAAGAGGATGCATCTCTCTTTTTCCTGTTAGCTATCCCAAGTTACCAAAGACAAGCAATGTCAATTATTTGCGGTCACTATCCCAAATAACGGAACTAGCGGAACCACAGTAACTAAAGGAAATGCTAGTGAGGGTAAAGGGGAAAGTTGTCATGTTTCCCCCAGTGCTCATTATTTCAACAATATTGTTGTGGATGGTGCATACACCCAGATCAATCAGTAATAAAACACATTTAATAAAGCAAGTTCTGAACCCATTGTTTCCTGTTAGTAATCCAGCCTTACTTCAACTACAACTTCACAGATTATGATGACTTTACATACAAGCATTTGAAATGCATCCAGTGTTTTACATCAGTGCGCAGCTCTGTGAGCACATACATTTAATTACAGATATTTACAGATGAAGTGGAACTTGGTGGAACTTTCAGGCCTCCAACAACATATGTAGCAGTGAACAAAGTGAGATTACCCAAACTTCACTACAGGAGGCACTGAGGCCTTAAAATATCAAAAAGTTATAAGAAGGATTCAGTTGTTGGAGGATAACCATAACAACTTAAAAATAACAAAAATTACCACTCGCATGCTTAGAGGAATAATTTATAGTGGCCTGGATCCCATGATGCATAATAGATCTGAATTTTGGAACTATTCAGGTAGTCTTTGATCATCAATTACAGAAAAGCTTTCAAGTACTTCCCCATAAGCGACTCTAACTTTCTTGCGTATCACTTGGATTTAGGCCTACTCCTATATGTGCCTTGCACCTCAGCATACCACCACTTCACACTGATGAGGTCTGGGCGAGTTCACTGGGGGCCTTGCTATGCAGAGTGCCACAAACAGTATCAGAGTCAATAAGCTCTACTATGCTGTAGGGGGAACAGTCCTCCAGTCCCAGCTTCCCACAGGCCCAGCCACAGAAACCTTTCTCCATATCTCTGACATCCTGCCACCACTCACTGAAGGCCCAGGACACCTGCACCACGGCAGAGTACAGAGCCAGGGACAGCGCCATGGGCATGATGAGCATGGGGTAGAAGATGATGAGGAAGGGGCATATTGTAATCTTGTGCCAGAACGTCCGCTCCTCATTGTACACCAGGAAGACATTGTACCAGGTAAGAGTGCCGTAGTAAAAGGAAGTGATGAAGGAGAGGAGGAAAATCACAGGAGCGCAGGAGAGGCTCCACAGGACGACATGGGGTCCCTGACACACGCCTAAGCCGCAGTTGCGTTTGTAGCCTTCCCCTGCCTCACATTCTGCGTCGAGACGTTCCTTTGACTTAGCCAGATCCCTGATTTCCTTCTTTGTCAAAGTGAGGTGAATGTCCACCAGCTGACCCTTCTTCTTTCCTCGGGTGATGGTGCCTGTTAGGGTCACGTAGCGGCTGTCTGGAGGAAGGCTCCACCCTTCTTCTGTTAAGAGATTATGAAACAAGAGACAGTTACCTTTATGACAAACAGTAAAATGAAAAGCCAGCAAGAAGAACATGTGGTAAACTCACATTCTTGCTCTTCAGCTGTAACCATCATTTATATAGGTCAATTCACAACATACGCCTAAACTTTCCCTGCCGCAATTTTCCGCTCTAAGAGTTTGAAGTAATGCTTCAAGTGTGTGGGGGTATGAGTGTATATTTATGATCATTCCAATTAGCTAAATGGATGTTGCAGGGAAAGTGGCCTACAAGAAAGAGGCATGGATACAAGCATGTGCTTCTGATGTAGCCTTAGTCTTTTTTCCCTGTCAAATTATGTTATCCTTAAAATGGCCATATGCTAATAACAAATACATCAATTATTCTTTCGTTTTATTATGTAGTCAATATGCATGGTGTAAATTGCACAGTAGACTGTATGTCAAACACACCACCTAACTTTCCTTCTGTGATAATAATGGCACTTCTTGATATTAAAAGACAAGTCTCTCACCTTCTCCTGTAGGTGTGCAGAGGAATTTGGCTCCCTCCTCCGTGCTCCTTTCTGCTCCCTCCTCACTGCCTTGGTCCTCTCCAGAGCCCCTCTCCATTTCAGAGTGGTAAACAATAATGGACTCTGGACGCTGGTCTTTCTTCTTCCTCCTCTTCCTCCTTATGTGGGCTCCCACTTCTCCATCGGCCACATGGTTCCCTGACATCTCTGATCTTAAGGAGATCATCTGGGAGCTGCCTTCTCCCTCAGTTTGGGGCTCCTCTAGCTGGGCCATGCTCTCCTCTGATCCTGTAAGACTCTTCGGCTACTTTATGATGGGCTATATATGAAGACTAATATTGAAGATCTGAGCAGCACAGACTACTCATTATGTTCAAAAGTTAAATCTAGGGAAGATTTCAGGCTGGATGAAAAAGCACAAACACACACACACAAACAGAGAGAGAGGCATTAAAGAACAGCCATGGTTTTTTTACTGTCACAATAATACACTCCTCTATGTAGAGTGAGCCTGGCCTAGATTCTGCAGAGGCGTTTTTTACACATGTACCAAATATACAAAATCTCACATTATCTTTGATATGGAATTATGCATATAGAACCAGACAGACGAAATACAGATAACAAACGAGGCGTAAATTAATTCTTCAAATGGGGGTTGTCATTCTTTTGCATGCCAGGACAACGATATCCTACTCTGAGTAAATGTACCGCGAGCTTGATCTGTTTACACCATCCTGTTTCCTTTACAGACAAAATGAAAAAGTACACAATTAATTGACGGATGGAGTGGTTTTCGAGACAAATGCTTAATTTCATTGGTGGGGGTGGAATCGGAAAAACAACCCATTCTTCACACAGCTGATCCCTTCCCATTTAAATCCCACCCATGTCCGCTCTTTTGTCTGCAGAGTGCCGACGCCAGCCGGCGAACAGCATGTAATCTAAATAGAAGTGCAATTCAAATGTAATCTTCTTACCTTTAAAATGTTAGACAAGAGCCGGGTAAATAAACTTAACCGTGTGTGGATAAATCACTGGAAGACCCCACACATCACAAGGCTGTATTTTTGCCGATACACATCATACAGATGCGCTACGCAAAAATGATTTCCAGAATAGCACTAAACCCTCCCCTCCAGCCTCCAGCCCTCTATCCCACCAATCCTGATCCGTGATCCTCCTGATTGACATCATGTGGGAAATGATGGAGGAAAAGCATAGAGAAAGCACTATTTTAAGCACCGTATGTATGCCCTTAAAACGTTGGAAATAATAACCCACAAAATGAATAGATTACAAATAATCTTATATAATAACCTATTGTACACACTATGAATTTGTATTGCGTCAGTTTAAAAACGTTAGCCTATGAATACTTATATAATGCAACACAACATACTAGGCCATAGGCTTGGCTTAATACATGTTTTGGGTACAAAATATATATTAAAATATATTAAGAAATGTATAGCAGTATCGCTATGGTGGTCACTAACTTTCACTTAAAGCAAAATGTACAATACATTGTTAATGAAGTGTTTTTTTAAAAAGCCATGGGCAATTGTATGATGGCCCGAAAACGTTTGCTAGCTTAAATGTCCACTCCAAAGCTAACTAAAGGTAGCCAGCTTAACTTGAATGACTGACAGTATCTTTAGGTTCGCTTAGTAGGCCTACATTATTTTAAATCTAGCTTCCCAAACCGATCTTAACTGTAATAGAGGCCACAGAATGAATGTATGGTATTTTCCTCAACGACCAAGTTATTTAAAACTTTGTATTTTACTTGGAAGGAGCTCAAAGAACCGTGCGCAGCTTCAGTCTCCTAACGTCTCTGAGCCGTTGACAGCAGCAGCCCGCCCCGCGTGAGCTAACGTCGCTAATATTAGCCTGGTGTCAAAATGAACGACCAATATTCACTTAATAATATTGACACCCTCCTCTTTCAGTTCGGTGAGTTTACATTTTAACTTAATTGTATGTTAATAGTTGTGGTTTTGTTTTCAAATGATGTCATTAGCATGGCATGCAAGTTTAAAGTTATCTAATGCTAGCTGCTTTGCTAATGGATTTCACTAGAAAGCCAGTTTTGGTGTTGGGCTTTTAATAAACCGGAGCAAATTCAATCGAAGTGATAATTACAATTATTCATAATAATAGTGAAAAGGATAATTGTCATTTTTAAATACGGTCACTATTGTTTGTATTTTATAGCTCTTCAAACTCGGGAGCTTTCCCAAAAGAAGAATGAAATCGAACAACAAATTAAAGGTAAGGTTAATGATAACAAATAAATCCTTAGTTTACAATATTGTGTATGTTTTGAAATTGTATCTTTGAAGTGCTTACATTTTTGTGAACAGTTTGCAGAGCTGACACTGCTGAGAGGAGGTCTTGCATTCAAACAATCCACAGTGAAATCCAGAAACTTGAGGAGGGAATCAGGGTGAAGCAGAGCACTGTGATACACAATAAGGCTAATGCTAAAAGGTATGATGTTGACTAGGTAATGCATGAGACAAACTATGATGAACCAAGTTGATACTTAACCAAAATGTACTTATAACTTATTATTATTATTATTATTAGCAGTGCGGGTAAGTGTGGATATAATACATTTCTGATTGTCATCCATGTAACTTTAGCATGAAGGCAACCAACAGCCTGCTTCTTCAGTATGAGCAGTCACTCAAAACAGAACTGGAGAACGGAAAAGACAGCTATAACCGTGACATGTGGGTTCAGTTAACTATGTTGTTTGCATTTAAATTATTTTTTGGGGTGCCATAATAAACCAAGCTGAATTGTTCTTTATTTGTATCCCAAAAAGAGAAGTCTACGAACAGAGAATTGCAAGTTACAGGAAGATATTCCAGTCACACAAAGAATATTATTGCCAAAATCCTCTTGCTCAAATACTCCTTGGGCTGCGGGCTGAAAAAGAAGAGATTGAGTCTAGGATCATGGCTTGTGATGATCAAATAACAATGAAACAGAAGCAGCTGGACCATCTCACTGGTTATACACTTTTAATAGCATAACTTGCTCTGGTAAGATATATTTACAGCTCCTGATACTGTTAATTGAATTTCTGCCTGACCAGGTCCAGTAATTGATTCTTCTACCCCGGAGAAATTACCAGACAGGTATCTTTCAGTGAATCTTATAAATATCACAATGACAAAAAGCCAAAGCAAAGAAAAGTTCAGTTTTTCTCCGATTGATTTCATGTTTCCTTCTAGTGTTTCTGACCAGCACCCCATAGCACAAGCAGAGAAACAATTAGATCCTCAGGCAGAGGATGAGAATTTTTCCATTGACATCTCCTCTCTTCATCTCAACCAGACAAAGGTACTTGGATACATCAAACAACAGTACTAACGGAATCCTAGAGCTGACCAAATTCTAGCAATTATCAAATGTAAAAGTTGAAACAGGCCCTATAGCCACTAACAAAAACCTGGACACATCATGCATTTGATCATGAACCTTACTGAGACAAAAGGTAGAGCACACCTTATGCCACTTTTAGGTAGTGATTATAATAATTGTATTATTTATACTTTTCTATTATCAACTTTAGTATTAATTTAACTCCCTTTTGTTGGATCAACATTTTTGTAGATCATTATAATTCTATTCTACTATATTTGATTAAGATTCACTACTTTTGAAATTCTTAGTTTGGTCAATTGCTTGTAAAGAACCTTTTTAATATTTGTTTCGAAATGTGATATGTAAATAGTGTTTCATTATTGATTGATTTCAGTCTGGCCATAAAGCGTCAGTCGAGGCAAATGATGAAGACTTCTCTGAGGAAAATGAGGTCCAGTATACGACGACCTGCAGCTCTTCCCCAGAGAAAGACAACGATGAGCGGTGGTCATCTCATCCATTGGATGGTAAGTAGAGTAAAGCTCCCTACGCATTTCAATGAATAAAAACACTTTATATGCGACATTTGCATATTTATGTTTCAAACCCATCAGCAAACATTTATTTCTTCAGAACAAATACCGCAAGATGAGATGCACACTGAGGAGCAGGAAACTGGACAAGAGGATCAGGTCTTGGTAGGTTATTTTTTCTATAATACTTTGTACCCCTAAAAACAACGCAGTGTCATGTTGTGTCATAATAGGAACTAAAAGTATTATTAATAGATTGATGGCATTTTTTTGTAATCTGTCCCAGGAAGTTTATCAACTTTATGGAATTTTAAAAAATTGTGAGCGACGGCTCTCTCAAGAATCAATCTCAATCAATCAATAAATACCAAGGATAATCACATACGGTTAACAGTTATCATATTATGCGTTAAAGAGATTTTTCTGAATGAACAGCAAACCAATGAGTCGGATGTGGGGGAAGGAGTGGAGGCTGATGTGGGGAAAGAGGGCGCTTCAGATAAAGAGCAGCCACCGAGCGACAATGAGGACCTTGGTGCTTTCCATCAGACATCTAAAGAGACGCATCCTCAGTCCTCCGTGGCAGAAAGGCCAGCTGTGTTTTCCACCCCAGCGTTCCCCTTTAAGTAAGGCTTTTTGAATTGTCCAATACTTTGAATTATTGTCAAGACTGCCACTAAAAACTATGTTTCATTTGCTCACTACAGCTTTAGCCCTGCCGCCTCCCCACAGCCAGGCTCCACTGACACCAAATCTCCAGCTTTCCTGTTCTCTCTGCAGTCTGACCCCAGCACCACAGGCTTCTCTGGGTTTGGATTTGACGTGGGCATGTCACAGGAAGAGGTGAGGAGGAGTGGGCAAAAGAAAGAGTGATTTAACAGAAATAACTTCTCTTGTTTATTACATCTTATTTTCTTTACAGGACTCATCTTTCGCTTTCACCAGCCCTTTTTTTAATGAAAAGGTACTGCATTTGTACTTTTATCCAACTATATTTTATACAATGCTACTCAAACTAAAATATCAAACTATGTGTATTTTGTTTCAGAAAACCACAGAAACAAAGTCTGCATCTGGTAAGTCTCAAATCAAATGACTTTAATTTAGAGATGTGTATAACCTGCTTTGAACTACATGTATGTGTATCATTTTGCAGGTCCCGAATTTCTGTTCGGCCAACCAGAGCAAACTGAAGACTTCCATTTTGGCTTCAGCTCCGACAGCCCTCAGACAACGAACAAAAATACAACCAGGGATGAGTTTCCGTTCTCATTTAACTTTTGAGATGTGTAGAAACAACATTTAAATACTGAAAATTGTGTTTCTGAGAACACTTTGTTACCTGTTTTCTTCTGTAATGTTCTTAATTAAGCTTAGGGAAAGGTTCATGGTTTAACACCACCACGTGAAATGGTATGTATTTATTTTTGTATTAAATGCAACTTAAAACCTTATTTTAATAACTATTCACACAACAAAGAACATGTTGTAACAGTATTAACTGTTGATAGACCTTTAATGGGAAAAAAGCAATATCAAAATAATACTCAAATGTGTTCATATTCCTTTTCAGTTTTCCATATTGTAAGTACAGTAGTTGTGAAGTGTGTTACATGTTGAAATAAACTTCAGAAATGTATCAATGAAATGTTACTTTCTCTGGTCCCATGAGTCCCTTCCTGACATTAGGTAAGTTAAGGCAAGACACTACGGGCAAAACATGTCCACTTTCATACCCACATTTTTGTTAGTCATATTTCCATTCCAATGTTCAGATTTCTGTTCTGCAAATTATATATTAAATAATATAATGCGTCATTTGACTTTAAAAACATATCCTTCAGAAAACTTAAAAAATAATTAGGTAATCCAATCGGAAAGTCTAAAGGTGATATCTGTCGGTTAAACATGTAGCCCTATTCTTCATTTGAACCTGATTCAGAATCTCAAACCAAACGGGACTAATTATGAAATGTTTGTGCAAATGATAGAAGATCTCATTTTGAGCTTGATAACATGAACATACTTATTTCACTTAAGGTTCCTTATCAGATTATTTCTTAAACTCAACATACTTAATTTAAGTTTTACTGTATGGCACACTTGATTGTCTTTTAATGGCAATGATTTGACAACAAAAAAAGGTTTGTTTGGCAAAAAGAGGAACACAATCTGCAATAAATGAATACCTGAATTTAATCTTTACATTTAATGTACTGTAGCTACTGTGATACTGACAAGACTGACAATCAAGGCTGGTCTTAAAAGTATTCAGTATTGTTAACATGAACAACTGTGAAATTGAAAGCACTCTGCAAATTAACAAAGGCAGGACAGATAAGGGTTAGTGCAGAGAGTTTACTGTAGTGTCAATGAGTCTAGAACCCGGAGTCCATGCTGATGGAGCGTTGGTTCACGTGTTGAATCTCTCCTGGGACATATTCACAGAAGCTGGTTTGATACTTGGCCAACATTTTCAGCATTGGCCGCAGATTAATCCACCACTGGACCTTGGGCATCCGGTGCCTGAAAAACATAAACCACATGTTTTTATTAAGACTGAATCATAATTTACTCTTCTGTTATTTGACATGAAAGTGTTGAGATTGCTTACTCAAAATCAGTCACATCCTTGAGTTCAGTGACGGGTTTGAAGGAGATCACCTTCCTGTTGAGGCCGAGCACGCATGCTGTTTCTGGGGAGTTAGCGAACACGCGTCCTGGTGGGGAAAAACAGTGGAATGATTCAATTGTGATGTTTTAACTTTGGGTTTCTGAGCAATTTTGAATATAAACTGACTTTATATAGTGCATTACCTTGTCGGAAGTTTTCAGTTAATTTCGCTGAAATCCACTCGATTGCCTTCATGCCCAATTTAGTGCCAAAGTTTCTATCGAATGGGGAAGGTGCTCCACCCTGAATTACAAACACAAGTGAAGAATACATATGTTGCAAGACTCTTCCCAGGATATGAGTGATATGTTATATTGCCACTGTAACAGAAGTCATTGGTGGATGGCTCTTGCACCTGCTGAAGGTGTCCCAACACATTGACCCTGCAGTCGAAGATGCCCTTCCCCTCTGATGTATACAGCTTATGGATGAAATCTGTGGTGTAGTTCTCATGGCATTTCTCATTCCTGTTATGACAGAGAAAATTATCAACAAAGGAAAAATCTGTTCTGACAGTGTTTCATGTAGTGATATATTGTTCCATAAACACAGTACAGTATGTTCTTAAGATTGAAGTTTTAAAAAAAAATATATATATATATCTCTATAGTATTTTCCCCTTCTTGTGTGGCTCTAAGGATGGTACTTTGTTCCAGACAAAAATATATTTATTTACATTTGGCAGCTCCTATGGAGGTTCTATGAGGAAGTTTGGGATATCGGTCATAGTTTATAACATCACCAAAAACAATCCTGAATTTAAATAAATCATTAGTCAGGTTTTATGACGATGTTTTTTTAGTAGGTACATTTATTATCACATTTTATTGAAACCTATCATAAAACTCTTCCCTCTGTAGCCTATCTTTTGTCCAACACTGAACTGGTTGCAGCAGTGGAGTGCTGGTACAGAGTCGGCTCTGGTGCAAAGATAGGAGGAACCCAGCCTGAGATCATAAAGCTGCGCAGAATCAGGTAATAAACCAATGATATAATTATGCTGGTGTCCTACTTTCTGTTTCTTGCAGGACGCTGCGCCCTAAAGGAGGAACATGTGCGAAACAGAGCGGCCTCAGGGCACTGGCTGATATTTACGTTTATTGTTGTTAGAGCCTGTTATGTTTTAGCAGGAAAGGATAGTCAAATACAAATCTGATTGTCTCGACCAAACCTCCTCTCTTTCCTTCATTGTCATCTGAGTGAGAGCAGGACACGGGTTCAAACTAAATCCACTTGCAAAAAAAAGCTAAGACCCAATACTAATTAGAATACGTCATTAATTAAGAGTAAAACATTTCAATGTTTCGAGGAAGCTTTGAAATATTTAGTACAGCCCAAAAGAATACTAATTTTCCCTCAGCAGTATTTTATTTTCAGCAAATATTAACCTGCAAACCTGTTAAACTAAGTAAAAACACTTTCTTGGTTAGCTTCTTCATTTCATAATAGTCTCTGTATGGCTAAATGAATGTTGTGCACCTCAGTACTAGACCCCGCTGGATGTCCTTCTTCATCTTTTCAGCCAAATGCTGCACGTTGGTCTGTCAAAAGGAGAGATAATTAAAGAGATGGAGAGATTTGAACATTATTGACAAAATAGAATAAAGCAGAGCATTTCTTGTTTTAGACTCACCGTGAGGTCGTGGATGTTGAAGGGGTCTTCAAAGATGTAGGCTGCGTCCGCTCCCACAGCTATGCCAGTGGAGGTTGCCAAATATCCACAGAAGCCCCCCATAGTCTCCACCACAAACACCCGTCTCTTGGTCCCGGTGGCAGACTGCTTGATCTTGTCGCAGCCCTGAGTAAGAAATCAAAATGGCAGAGTGAAAGGAGAGATTAGCAATTGAAGGCAGGGTCAACATTGTAGAAGTGGAGTTTTTATTTTATTGGTATAACCCTCAACTACACAATACTGTGCACAGTTTAAAAGCCCATCATGCAACGTCTAGAAAGACCAGTAGTGGAAGTGTATTTTTTACATGAATTACCATGTGTCGTGCTAAAATGTGGACTTTGCTATTGATTAAATAAAAAGGCATTTGCAATTAACTAGAGCGTGTCTCTGATTCCCTATCCTTCAAAGTTTAAAGATAAAAACTATAGGTGTAAATACTGTCACCTCTGTTTCAAACAAAGAATACAGAGTTGAGATGTATCGTACTAAGGACGGCAGCTCATATTACTGTATATTTGAGGTGTTCTGGCTTGATGCAGTCTCTATTTGTGTTAATCCTCTTGACACTGTTAATTTGTTGCCTGCTCAGCATTACCTGCATGGCAGCATTGACGGCCGTGTCTGCTCCCAGGCTGAAGTCCGTTCCTGGGACGTTGTTGCTGATGGTAGCAGGGATTACACACATGGGGATGCAGAGCTCATCGAAGAGACCCCGGGCTTCAAACAACTGCAACACTCCTGCGTACCCCTTTAAAAGTCACCAAGAGATAGAATGAAAAACCTCTTTGATGTCAGTAAAACATATTACAAAAGTTCATTCTTTGGAAGTTCTGTCTTATACCTCGAACCCTCCAATTACAAGCAGAGCTGAGATGTTAAACTTTCTGATGGTTTCCACAATCCCCTCCATGTTATTGTTGGGAAGAGTTCTGAAAAAGCGCATAAAACAAAGGTGAAAAA
Organism: Notothenia rossii; assembly: GCF_949606895.1. NCBI lineage: Eukaryota > Metazoa > Chordata > Actinopteri > Perciformes > Nototheniidae > Notothenia > Notothenia rossii. Next base: position 79,615,896 of record NC_136904.1, read on the forward strand.
TGTCTTCAGAGGCCCTCTAACAAGTCTATGTCATAGAACACTTGTTAGTTGGAAGTATAGCACATTCTGTGAGAAGGTGTACGTTGTAATACTGTCTAAGTGAAGCCTGCATCAATTATTGCTCAAAAAGATATGGCTATGTCCAAAATCCCAGAACTTAATGAAAGTGCATAACGAATCTGTTGCAGTAATATGTTTAAATTACGGAAATTGTTCTGTTGCTCACCGTTTTGTCCCCAGCAGTGAGCCCCCTTGCCCTGTCCAGCCTGCAACACTGTGCCATCCCATCTCCAAAACCTGCAGACAGACAGCAGAGAACAGTCTCCTCACAGTTCCACACAGATAACTTGTTGTTGTTGTGGTGTAGATGTAGAGGTAGACTCCCTTACGTTTCCATTGGCAAGTCCCTGAAAGCCATTGTGGACAGCGTAGACCTTGTGTCCTTTAGCGAGCGCCAGCCTCACCGCAGAGCGCCCCGCTGCGTTCATCCCTGAAGCCGGAGCCCCCACGTTCAGGATAGCCAAGGAGAAGTTGCTCTGAGGCAACAAGAGTTGGATATTAATAAGCATGTTTGTGCTTAACCTTTGTAATTGTGTGGTAAGGATACTACTGAATATGTATGTATGTATGTATGTATGTATGTATGTATGTATGTATGTATGTATGTATGTGTTAGTGAGACACTTACCTCATACTGGGCAGGCTTTTGGAAGGCAAGATGTTTGTAGATGTTCCAGTTGTTCTCAAAACTCCTGCAACGAAACCCTTATTTTTAGCTCGGAAATGTTTATTATTTGCACAGAAAAACAACATACTGTGTGTGTGTGTGTGTGTGTGTGTGTGTGTGTGTGTATATATATATATATATATATATATATATATCTTGTGTATGATAAACATAATTTGAGTGGATGTTAAATGTATAGAAGGTACTTGCACATGTGTTGATCTACAGTGCATCAAGGCTGTTTTGTATTAAATTAAAAATGATTCTAACTATTTCATATACATGAAAAACATCTCACCCTCCACGCAGTTTGATAGCCTCATCAAACCTCTTCTCGTTCATGGCTGTCTGCACCAACTTAGTCTGCAAATAATGGTACAGTTGAAAAACACAGCAACCTCCCTATGCTTGTGAGTATGTCTAATGGAATCATTTCTAAAATAGATAAGAGTGACAGACTGACTCACCATCTCCACACACTCCATCAGAGGCAGACGAACAGCCTGGTTACCTGACAGACCGATGACACAGGCTGGGGTGTCAGGAGTGGCATCCATCAGGGCAACCACCGCCTCCACCCCCAACTTAGAGCTCTGAAACACAAGAGAGTCCACACCGTTAGAGGGGGCCTCCTGAAGACTTGATATTTCAGGTACTGTGTGACTGATGTGTGTTTTCGTAGGCCTACACTGAGTTGTCTCATTACGATTTTGGATTAAAAGCAGTAATATAACCTTTAAAATGGTTTAAACATGTTTTTTTTTTTGTCATAATCAATTTACATGTACATTTGTATGTTGTCCAACTCACCAGTATTCTGTCAAACGCAGAGGGGGTTCCTCCTCTCTGAACATGGCCGAGGACTGTCACTCTGGTGTCATAGCCGAGCCTCTTTACCACCAGCTGTAACACACATGGAAGCATTTCAGTTTGTCGTTGGCTTGTCATTGACCAGCCATTCACACCGGAGAAGATAATCGTACTTTACAAACATTTGAGAGAAAACTTTGAACAAACTGATATCTTCCAGTTTAAAATGTGCCTTCATAATCTTCAATATTCAATTCAACCAGATAAGTGATGCTGTTTGCCCTCATTGTTCCTTGTGAAGATTGATGGAAGTGATGAAATGTTGCACTGGTGCCTTTCACGTGGAGAGAGCACTGAGACATATTGATCAGTTAGTTAATCTTTCATTGGAGAGGAGTGGAATTTGGTGTGTTGGTAGGAGGAAGAATGAGCAGCTCAACTGAGGGGAAACACTGAGATCTTAAAACTTACTTCTTTTACATAAGTTGAAGTGATGGGCTTGCCATTTCTGTCAATGGCTCCTTCTGCGAGGATTACAATGTTGAGTCTTGACCCAGTTGTGCGGCTCTTGAGGTAAAAAATTAATAAAAACAGAACAAGCAGTAGGTCAGTAAGCTTTATCCCTGAAAAGCTTGTAGACCAAAAAGCATGTTTATTAATCCCCTACTTTAAAACCCTCTCCTGTGAAAACACAAATGCCTGGGGCGAATATATACTGTTTGTTTTGACCTTTTCGTTCATCTTACCCCCTCTAGACGGGCACACATCTGGTCTTCCCAGCCTTCCTGGGGAGGAGCCTCTGGAATGAAGAGCCAGTCTGCCCCAGAGGCCAGTGCTGACACTAGGGCCAGATATCTGGAGGGATATCACGATCGTTAGCTTTATCCAGTGGCAGTATGTGAAGGAAAGACAAATTGGTCAAAGTGTTACTACTCACCCACAGTGTCGCCCCATAACTTCCAGAACAAATGTGCGCTGGTGGCTGGAGGAGGTACACAAGATTTATAATGAAACAAAACATTTTGCAGCCTGCCAAGATCTAAGGGAGCAAGTCCAGGCAAGACCACATGCCAAAGAGGCTTGAATGGGACTGGGTTAGAACACGATTGCATTCCAATTACTTGTTACACCATGCAGGTACATACACATATTATGGTAAGTCTGATAAAGTCTGAAAATTCTCATGAGACAGATACTGTTGCTATATATTTGAAATTATCTATATTAATATTATAATACCAACTAATTATTTTCAAAAATCATTTTTTTAGGGACTAATCGATTAATCATTTCAGCTGTAGTTTGATACCATCTATCACAGCTAGAATTATAAACTGTATATTTCCCACAGCGTTATTGTTGCATCTTCATATTCTATAACTTATTTAGTAAGAAGGGATCTCATTATAATTGCTTTGATGAAATACCATCTGCTTTTGTGCTGCCACTGTTCAATGTCACTCGGTGCCTGACCTTTGTGCTGTTGTCATGATAGCATCAATTATCTCCATGATGCGGTGCAGAGCAGAGTCGACTCCGATCGTCATGTCCGTGCCGCAGAAGTCGTTGTCGATGGAGCCCACGAGCCCCACGATGTTCAGGTGGCCATGCTGCTTAGCCAGAGTGTCTGTGATTCTTCCTGAAGAGACACACGTGCATTGTTATAGATATTATTCTAGCAGCTTACAATTTAACACACCAGAACAAGATAAAATCATTACTTCTCTATCAAGTGTTGTTTCAGAGGACATTTGGCAACTGCCAACGTTTGTTCAGCTTGTTTCTCTAAAAACACAGTATTTAAAATCCCATATCTGGATAAAATATATATTTAAAAAAAAACATTAGCTTTTTTTTAATATAAATATGTGTGTTGCAACTGAATAAAAAGTGAATTTAGGACAGATTCTGGCAAAACAACTAAAACACCTGCCAAAGGTGATATGTCTCCACTTTGGGCCACCAAATGAAACGGACCGTTTACTTTAATTAAAATAACAGATATCTTTAGGTCTAAGGGTTCTTGGAAATATTTGGAATAAGATAACAATTTAACCGAATATATATCATAGGTGGAGTTGGTTTTTTAGACATTTTATTGTGGAAATGTTAAATTATTATATAGGACTTTTTAGCATAGAAATTGTATGTACCATGCTGTGGCCAGAATGCAGTAAAAGTACATAATTAGGGTAAACTACACAGTGACAAGTGGACAATGAGATCACGTCACCTTTCTGTACAAGCTCCTCCAGCAGACTGCTCCACTCGCTGCGGAAGATGTTGGCTCCGGTGAGGCTGCCGTCTCCGCCACACACACACAGGTTGGTGATGCCTTTCTTCACCAGGTTGAAGGCAGCAGCCAGCCTGCCCTCACGAATTGTGAAGGCCTTGCATCGGGCGCTGCCTATCACAGTGCCACCCTGCAGAGGAGATTACACACAAACAAAATCAAGACTAACAGGACATAGTAATCTGTCACTGAAATCATGTGCTGCAAAGATACAGAAATATTTCCTTTTGCTCAACGTCCTGATGGTGTTGTTAGATAAATCAGATGTCTGGGGTGGAAGATTAGAAACAGAGCTAGATCACAAGCAGTCATTCCAGATTTATTTGTGTTTTAATGCCGAGTGAAACCTGCCATCCACTTGCTTTACAGCGAGGTTACTAAGTTGTGGATGGTGACCCCCAGGAAAAAGGGACGCAAAAATAAACTAGGGGTCCTAAAAACTATTAGCATAGTTAGTAAGAAAAATCACATTCTGCTACATAAAAATGGTTAATTTCGAACACTAAAAGTTATTCAATTGAAACAGCCTTAAAGAGGGGACATTTACTCTTGTTTGAACTGCTCAAAATTCATAAACATCAAACCTAAGACAACTTGTAAATTGAAAAATTGCTAAGGGGTCACCAGCACACAAGCTAATAAACAGTGCAATACAGAGTGTGTACATGTCTGGATACTATGCAATGCAAAGGGGACAGTTGGATAGCGTATAATGAAAAGTAACTTTCCAATTATTCAACTAATACGGCTGAGAGCACATGCAGCAAGGCCCCTTACCAGGGTATAACCAGAATTAGACAGGCAGGAAGAGAAGAGATGAGAGGAGATGGATTAAATCATAAAATTCCTAGTAAATACATGAAAAGGAAAGAGAAAAACAGAGATATTTTAACCACAATGAATAGAAAAAAATATAAATCAAGATACAATTAATGCAGGATAGGTGGAAACCTGTAAATAATTATAGCTAGATTCACCAGTGCTGTCAAGGGATTGATGATGTTGTTTTAACCCACCAGTTGGATGATGTTGGTCACACTCTGCCAGTTTGCTAGTTTGATGTTGTCTCCCCCATCCACCAGGCCCTGGTATCCCTGAAAAGTAATTTCCAATGGTGCGTTACTGTTAAAAATAGCAATGTGGGCAAGTCAACAAGAATAAAGAGCAAACTCAATTTTTATTAGGGTCATATTAAAGAAACTTGTTTACCTCATAAATAAGATAGACCTTGGCCCCCATATAGATGGCCATTCTGGTCATAGCTCGGACAGCAGCATTCATCCCTGGAGAGTTTAATGAAATGATTAGATTCACCTCTGTTTCTCATTACACACAAGCTGTTTGCAAAAATAACCGTGCATGTGCAATCAATCAATGGATATGACTTAATTATTTCTCATTGGGCAAAGGTGCCACCCACTCTGTGGAAATAGTAACAATGACCTACAAGCATTAGTTGAACGGTCCCTACCACTCTATGAGGTACAGGAGGTAGAATATTTTGATTTTAAATAAAGTAATTGTACCACAGTGTAGAAACATTCTGCTACAACTTAGTAAAAGTCCTGCATCACTAATTTCACTGTATTGAAAGTATAACACATGAATCATATACTTGAAAACGTACAAGTTAAAGTATTATATAAGTAAGATTATGTGCCATCATTAATTTGTTTGTTATATTGTGTTGTGTTAACCCTAATATGCAAACTATCAGTAACTAAATGCATGTAGTGCCTGGTATAACAAATTCTATTTTTAAGTCAATAAGATGTAGTGGAGAAGAAATATGTAAGTAGGAAAACATTCTAGTACTCATGTACGTGAAATTGTTCAGGAATTGGGTAATATAATTAGTAATTACGTTATTTTTAGACTGCTCATACACGACCTTTGACCTTTGACCTTTAATCTATGCCTTTGACACACGAGCCGATGTCCAATGTTTACATTTGTTGCAAAAAGTAAGCTTAATATCAACGTTTACTTAAAGAATGGCTGTATAAGCTAACTGTAATATGTGTTTTGTTTAAAGTCACCTTGTGCATCTCCACCGCTGGTCAACACGGCCATGGTTCTACCAGCTCCCGTCATCTTCAGCTTCTCCAGGTCAATGGAGTTCATTTTGACCCCTCAGTTTGCTACAGTGAAACCGGGACAAAAACTAAGAAATATCCGTTAGCTAGCAAAATAAAGCGTTCCTTAAAGTAACGTTCAGGTTGTTCATCCAGGTGCCGCTTCCTTGTTGGCAGTAAACTGACTCCATGGACTGTGTACATAAGCCATAGATATAAGCGGATGTCAGCTACCAGAGCGTGCATGACTCCGCCCTGCAGAGTGGGCGTTAGTTTATCATCCAGTGTCCTGCAGAGGAGTCCCCGCCCACCAAAGAGGAGCATGCAGCTGGGAGCGCCTCCAACAATACGCGCATACTCCCGAGTCTTGATTTCTAAGGCAAAGTGTTGTATTAAAACGTTATGCTTTGCTCTTTATAGAAATATATGATATCAAGACAACCCCCTAAACAGGTTGAAACAAGTGTGCTGTCGCAGCGCAACGGAAAGACGCTCTGCTACTACGTTTTTCTGAGGAAAATCAATAAAAGCAGTTCGTAAGACAGTACAACGTAACAAGTACCCCTCAATGCAGTGCGCAATGCCTCAATGTGGCCGTACCATGGATGTATAATAAGAAGGCCGTACACATCATGCGGCTGTGTCCTTCTTTTGAAAGTATTTAAACTTTTGGGACGCAGCAGCCAGCAACACTTGTCATGTGACGAGGAACAACCAATCACAGCCGGCACATATCCACCCTGCTTCCGTAAACATACATCTTTGGAAAAACGTTAACCACAGAGCACCGCTACTTAAATTTCACAAGATTAAAAATGTTTCTGGAACAGAGTAGCAGACTGTTATCCTGCAAACAGACAGACATACAGACAAGACAGACGGACATACAGACGGACATACAAACCGACACACAACAGGAACGCAACAACAAATCACCCCAACGAGAGATGGATCATGAGATACCATCAAGGAATATGCAGTTATATCGATAGTGCTAAAACAAAAGCAGTTTCAATCATTTTTTAAAACTTATATCGGTTTCCTGTGACTAACTTCGGGCAGGTTGCTCCTGGGTCCCGCCCCTCTATGACGTATCCTGATCCACCTGTCAGTTGGCACCGAGTCGCACGGTGAGGAGATGAGAGGGATGCATTGAGATGACCGGACAGGACGATGTGGACATACCCGGTGAGATACCTAACTTCTACACATGAATACCTGGCATTTATATTACTCTTCTTTATGAGGCGTGCTTACCTGGCTCTCTGCTCCCGATGCCACACGGTTGACCTCTGCTATTTCTGTCAGGCTGCTACTTAAATAGCTTGAGATTTGACAGCAGGTTAGGACTTAGCCGGGGTTAAGGTAAAGAAGAGTAAGTTAATGTCTAATTTTCCAATCAAAGGCACTTTAAAAATGAATCTTACATTTGTCTTCAGAAACAGGAGCCATCTTTACATTTGGAAAGAGCACTTTTGCTGACAACGTGCCTAGTACATTCTGGTTGAAGAATGACCTGCCTGTGCACATCTCCTGTGGCTGGGAGCACACTGCTGTCACCACAGGTGCATACAACCTTTGCACGTTTTATTTATTAATATTTACTATGTGTAGTGGGTTTTCTGTATAGCCTGATTGAACAACTCTTATTCCTGCAGAAAATGGCAGGCTGCTCATGTTTGGTGGTAATACTTGGGGCCAACTGGGGATTGGATCTAAACCTGCTGCCAGCAAACCTGCCTTTGTGAAAGGTGAGTTACTTTAAAATTAAACTGTGAATTTTGATTATGCTTTTAAATGGACATTATGCCAATTGCCAATCCTTTTATCGCTTGACTTTTCCCTGTGTTTTTTACATCTGTTGTAATTTATTGTCTTTTATTGTGATTGTAATAATGTGTTTTTATTACATGTACTGTACAGCACTTTGGCTCGACCAAAAATCGCTTTTAAATATGCTTTATAAATAAAACTTGATTTGATTTGATCAAATGTCAGGGAAACAGTGAAAAAGCCCAACTTTAAAATCAATATTTTTTTCCAAAGTTATGAAAACATTGACACAAACATTGTACCATATAATTCTGAGGTACTTGGCAGTATACAGTCATTTCAACAAGCTCTACCTTTACCAGCTTCAACATTAAAGTTAATACATTAATGAAGTCATTAACGTTGGTGCTTAAAGTATATTTGTATGTTAAAAATAATTGTACATTTTTAATGCAAGACTTTCGCTGCTCAAGAGTATTTCTACAATGTGTTATTGCTACTTTTGCTTAAATAAAAGATCTGAGTTCTTCTTCCACCTTATTATTTTGACCAACATACCAAAACCCAAAGATGTCCCGTTTTTTGATCACATTAGATAAGGAAGAACATAAATCCCTCACAATTTTAGAAACTGAAACCAAATAATTACTTGTGCAAAGGAATATATAATCAAACTTACTTGCTATTAATGGATTTAAATCGACTAAACTATCAAGCAACTTGTTGTCTTAGCCCTCATTTAAACATAGACTGAGGAGCATTCTTTGTGGTATTTCAGTACAATTGTGCTTTTTTCCTTTTCAGCCTTAAAGTCTGAGAAGGTGAAGCTTGTGGCTTGTGGGAGGGATCACACAATCGTCTCCACATGTAAGATGATACTTAAACAATATCAGAATGTTTCCTTGAAGTGTGAGTTTGGGTCTTTTGAGGTGGGGTTGAATGAAGTTCCACAGCGTATAAGTTGCCTGTCAAAAACTACGGCAACTTAAATTTAAAAAACGGTCTATATATATATTAAACTTAAATTCATGTTGTAGGTGGGCCTTCTCTTTATGTTTTGTCTTTGTCTATTACTACAGTGTGTTTCTGCATACTCAGGGCTTGTAATACTTTAGCTAGGAATAGATTCCTCACACACACACACACACACACGCACGCACGCACGCACGCACGCACGCACGCACGCACGCATGCACGCACGCACGCACGCACGCGCGCACACACACACACACACACACACACACACACACACACACACACACACACACACACACACACACACCTCTTCAAAACATCCAACGTGTTCCTTTGAACATGTTCTCAGTTTTGTAATTTAACTTTTTAGGGCAGGGCAGTGTTTACAGTGCTGGCAGAAACCAAGAGGGGCAGCTCGGTTTGGGTCACCACGACAACACTTCATCCTTCCTCCTGCTGCAACCCTTCTGCGGCTATGCACCAATCAAAAAACTTTCTTCTGGATGCAATACCTCAGCTGCCTTAACAGGTTCAAACAGTGACTAATAATAATGTAAGAATTGTTTCCGTAGTAAAATGTACTCATAATAGTGTGCCTCCCTGTGTTTGTGTTTCTAGAGGATGGGAGGCTGTTCATGTGGGGAGACAACTCTCAGGGTCAGATTGGTTTGGGGGATGAGGGTTTTTCAGCAGAACCCAGAGAGGTGGGTGTTGGTGAGGCGGTGATCTGGGTCTCCTGTGGGTGCCACCACTCAGCATTTGTCACAGGTACAGCACAGTCCAACCAAACACACCAAAAGACACCGCCCACCCAGTTTGAGTGTCTATTTAAACAACAATATTGTGTTGGTTTTGTTCTTCTAGCGGACGGAGATCTCTTCACGTTTGGCGAGAGCGCGAATGGAAGGCTTGGTCTCCAGGGGGAGCAGCTGGCCAATCACAGAGTCCCTCAGCGGGTGCAAGGGATTGTGGGTCATGTCACGCAGGTTTCTTGTGGAGGCGAGCACACCGTGGCACTCACAGGTAGAAGAACAGATAAGAGACATTTATACTGACACCTTTCTCGAGGACACACTTGACTGTTGTGTTATAGATATATTACAAATTCAAACATTTCCCGTCCTAGCCGTCCTAGGTTAATCGGTGGTGGAAGACGTTTTAAGATCCTTTACTTAGGTGAAAGTCCTGCACTTAGTTAAGTTTTACTCAAGTAAAAGTACATTATCAGTTAATTGTAACTAAACAACAACAAGTACTCCTTATGCAGACAGACCATTTCATTAATTTATATATATATATGGTATGTATTAACATGTAAGCAACACTTTGACGTTAGCGACTCAAGGTGAAACTGATTTTTTTTTTTTTATTAAATGAACAAATCTTTACATTTGAACAAATCTCTAGTGTAGTCTAATTAGACCTGTTTCCAACTTGAATATTTAAGAAAAGATTGTAAAAATCATGGAGGACGACAAGATAAATATGACCTGCTTTAGTTTCAAGAAAAAAGTCACCTTATTCTAGATTGTAGTTGACTTCTATTAAAACTAGCTTGAACTAAATACCCCAAGCAATCAAACATGTAGCGAGGTAAACAAATTTGTTTTTCTCTTTGAAATGTAAATGATCATGCTCAGTAAATGTACATGCTTTCCACTCCTGCGGTTTATATAATTGGTTTGTTTCATTGTGCCTGTGTTGCTTTGCCAGAGGAGAACGTGTACACGTTTGGCCGAGGTCAGTACGGTCAACTGGGCCACGGGACATTTCTGTTTGAAGTCGATTTGCCAAAACCACTGGAGCACTTTTCTAACAGTAGTATCAAACATGTCGCCTGTGGAGAAAACCACACCGCTGTGATCACAAGTAAGCAATCTCTAAAGCTCATTCTGCTCATTATGATACAGCCTGGCAACCTTTCATCATTGAAATGTCCAGCAATTGAATGAAACTTTATCTAATGCAATTGTCCTCCTCCTCCAAAGGCAGCGGGCTTCTCTACACGTTTGGTAACTGTCGTCATGGGAAACTGGGTTTAGGGCAGGAGAACTTTATCAACCACTTCAGCCCGGCCCTCTGCACACGTTTCCTAAAGTACAATGTTCTAATAGTAAGTGAATATTGAGCAACATCTCAGGATGGTTATGTCATCCATACCCGAAACACTTTTGGCTTAAAAACCCCTGTATATGTGCAGTTTACCAATCTTTACCCCATGCTTCTGAATATTGAGAGGACATACACAACACACTTGATAAACTTTCCTGTGTTTTCTCTGGTTTAGGTGTCCTGCGGTGGAAACCACATGCTGGTAACTGCAGCCCCCAGACCACCAGAGAGTCAAAAAGTGTTGCCAAAGGAGGATGTGACAATCACAGATACCTTTTTGGAGCCAAATTATCGAGAACTCCTGCTGCTGGACACTTTGATTGATCCTAATTTAATCGTCCCACTCTCAGCGATCGCTGCTCGAGCCCGCCACAGACAAAAAGTGAGAACCTGCCCCATGGTATTTATTTTCCAGGCGAGATCAAGTTCTCACACTTTTTTAGACACCTAAACGATTCAGCACCATCACACCTGTAGCAAACTTCTTACCTAGATATGTGATATTATAATAAATCATTCTAAGCAATACAACTGTTTTTCCATTACAATTTACTTTACTACTATAACCTATTCAATAATGAAATGGGTATTATGATGCAAAAATATTTTTAGAGTAGAACATTTTGTTATCTTAGTTTTAGATGATTGTAATGACAATCTAACTCCAGTAGGGGGGAGTGTTACACTAAGCTGTAGCTCTGCCGCAGTGCCACTTCCTAACTGGTTGGGGGAGCTCCATAGATGTGGTTCAAATTTTTAACTCACTGATGTTTTTGGTTGTTTTTTCCTCTCCTTTTTCAGGGAATCTCTGAGGAGATGTTTCACAACCTCCCACGTCTAAATTCTGGTTTCCTCAACACCTCCTGGCAAACATCCAGAAATATTCCAACCCTCAAAACACTCTCAAAGGACTTTACTACCCCTACATCATCCCCTAAACCACAATCAGAAGTGACACTAAGCCCCCCACTCTCCCCCAGATCTCCAGTGATCTCATCTCAACCATCGAGCCCACATTCTCAGTCATCAAACACCTCTCAGAACAAATCCTCTGCTTTCTATAGGTCTACATCCGAGTGGCCTTCTCCCATACTATCACCAGAGTATTTAAATAATCATGACACATCAATATCTCCTAAAAGTACGCCAGAACAAAGTCTGTATAAAGAGGCAACCACTGAAAAAGCCTTAATTGAAGAATCTCCTTTAGCACCTAAAGAGCCCTGCAGCCCCAACAGACCCTCCAGTGATGTTTCCAATCAACTTCTCAGTGAGGAAGAAGAGCAACCTGCCTCGCAATCAACAGGTAATAATAAGCTATAGTTTTATCACATGTCTGTTTAGGTATAGATACTCTAGTATGCAGCTGTTTATTAACCAAGTCACTGTCTGTTTGTTTTCAGAGGGAGAAACTATGCAGAGGCAAATGACCATAGAAGATGTGGAGGAGGATCTGTCTGAGGAAGGATCTCACTCTGACATTTGGCCAAATATGGTAAGAAAACTCTGTTGACTTTGATTAAGAGTCAAGAAATAAAATTATAATGTCCACAGAGTCATAAACGGAGAGTCAGTGGAACGTTTTTCTCCTCTTCAAGCTTCTTGGTTGTGGTCTAGATTATGTGCACTCCAGGGCAGGAAGCAGCGATGTTGAACACTCACTGACTTTTCCAGGAAATGTGCATAGCTCAACTGTGTGTGTGTGTGTGTGTGTGTGTGTGTGTGTGTGTGTGTGTGTGTGTGTGTGTGTGTGTGTGTGTGTGTGTGTGTGTGTGTGTGTGTGTGTGTGTGTGTGTGTGTGTGTGTGTGTGTGTGTGTGTGTGTGTGTGTGTGTGTGTGTGTGTGTGTGTGTGTGTGTGTGTGTGTCAATAATGTGTAATAGATCTCCTCAAAGCAGATTCAGAGATTAGGATTGCTTCTGCCAATACACAATTGTGTGTTGTTCAGAGCAACAAATACACACACATACAAACTCTCACACACATGCACACACATGTACATGATGCATTGAAAACTTTGGCAGGAATCTTGCCACATCATATCAGTTATTCCACAGCCAGAGATGAAGCAAGCTGTGAAAGAGTCTCCAGCGTTGTTGTGTAATTTAGAACAACACGCAGCGATCACTATCCCAATTCTGTCCAGCTGTAATGATAAGTGTGTCTGCAAGTGCATTCATGTGCAGTGGTGGAAGGAGAATACATGGCCTTTTATTTAAGACAAACTACCAATTAAAATACTTATATACATTATAAGTGTAACTCATGCATTCAAAATCTGACACAGGTTTTATCAGCAAAGCTTACTAAATGGGTTTTATTTAATATAGATTGAGATACAAGTTGAAACAAGTTAATTGGCAAAAAATTCATTTAAAAAAATGTCTTCTGGCTTTTCTAAATGAGACTTTAAGGACTAGGTTAAGGACTTAGAAGCTAACTGAATAAGCAATTGTGTGCAATGAAATATGCAACATTTACAAACTGTTCACATGTTTTAAAAGTAAACTTCTAGAATCCAAATATTAATTGTGTGTCAAAAATCTGAAGTGAAGCGAGTATAATATGACTATCTCTAAAGTAAAGTATACGCCACAAGTTATTGAACATGCATTTTAAAGTCTGCTATGAAGTTGAATACATGAACATTTGTACATCACACCCGACTGACCCCAGAAAAACCACTGTCTCTTTTTATAGTTCCTTTGGAAAAATAAGGATTCCTCTCATCTTCTCTCAACCATCACCATGGTTTCCTTTACCTCCTACCACATATGTATTTACACCAAGTGACAGATGTAATAATGAGTCATTGACATAATGTGTTCCCCTTTATGACTATTCTGCAAAGAAAACCCATCATTTTCCTTGTGCTTTAACAAAAATGCTGATTTATATTGGTAATTATTTCAGAAGATTTTAACAAATGGCATCCACAAATACTGTAACATATAGTCTCCAAACAAATGCTTATAGTCTTTTTAGCTTGAGGTACTGAAGTCTGTCTTTGAACAAGAAATTGCTTCCTCAAACTAGAGCGGACATGCTTTTGGCAGTAAAAGACACGAAACATAAAATGCCAAAACTACGCATGCAGAAACCTTGATTGCAGGTCTGCTGCTGCACGTTCCATTTTTATATATGACCTTTTCTGTCAGCTTTATTTGTATTCACATCTGACTGAATCCCTCTCTCTATGATTTATTATAGGACAAGAAGAAAGGCAGGCCTCCTATAGGAACTACGGAAGAGGCAGAGTTGTTTGCCGAACAGTTCAATGGGGAGGCAGAACAAGATTCTCCTAAGGCTTCAGCCACAGAGCGCCTGAAGGGCTCTTTAAAGAAAGAAGTGACTCCACCAAGGAGTCTAAAAAACACACCCAAAAAATTCTCATCTAAAGGCAAAGAGAACATTACAAAGCAGACCATTAAAATAAAAAGTCATGAAGCTCAAAATCAATCTTCCCATTTTAAATCAAAAAAACTATCATCACCGAGTCCAAAAACTCCAAAATCTGTCCGAAACACACTCACTGAAGCCCCGCAGAGAACGACTGAAGGGACGGCAGATGAAAGAAAACATAGAAATGGGAAAGAAAGTATAATAAACAAAGAGGATATGAAAGAAGAAGTGTTTAATGTAACAGAGGGAAAGGACATCGCGAGCATATCTATCCAAAGTGAAAGTTTGTCATCCGTAGAAAAACATGAAGAAATTCAGAGAGAAACCACTGAGGTAAGACCTTTTGGAGAAGAGACGCAACAGGAGACACGACGATTAAAAACAACTCCATCAAGAGATTCGCTCAAGGTTAAGTCCGCCCTTGGAAAAGGTCAAAACAAAGGACCTGGTGTAAAATCACTACCAGGGAAAATACAAGATAAAAGTGCAGGAATTACGCCCGTTAAAGGCAAAGGAAAAGTTGTGAAAGATGAGTTAAACAAAGCTCAAAAGATGAATAGTACAACTGCAGGTAAGCAGAAGACACCCGAAGGTGACAGTGCTAAAGTAAAAGACAAAAAGATGGCAAAAGAAACTCAAATAAAGGCAAAACCAAGAGCAGAAGAAGACAGAGTTAAAGCTGACTCTGAAGGTAATAAGAAGGCAAAGCCCAGAAGTAAGCAGACTGAAGCATCCAGCCCGCTGTTATCACAGCAGGATGCATCTGCTGAAGTGCTATGTAGCCCTATTTCCTCACAAAGCACTCGGAGAACAGAGGTCGTCTCTGTCTGTGGAGCCAAGTCCCTGCAGGGCCCTGGACCTGCTGATAGAGACCTGCTTGCTGCTGGGTCACACAGAGAGGACACTCAGAGCCTCACTGAAGAAAAGCCCAAGTGGGGGGAAGTCATCAGTACCGCAGCCTCTCTTCTCCCTGCTGTTGGAATAGCAGGTGCAGCTATGGGGGTCCTTAGTGAGGCGGGGACAAGAGAACAGGGCTTCCAGTCTGACTCTACACCCCCCAAAACACCCAGCCGAGTCAAGCAATTCACAAAGCAGAGCGCCGTTATGCAACCTTCCTTTTCCACAACATTGTCAGATTCTTCTTCAAATGCACAAGCAGAAAGCTCAAAGAAAGATGTTGAGGTTAATAAGGATGAAGTTCAGGATGAAGACAGTAACGACACGTTTCAGGAGGTGGAGAGAAATGACGTGGAATGTTCACAAACTGAGGGGAAGAACAGAAGGGGCGCAGAAGAGGAAACTTTCCAGCAAGAACATGAAGAAGACGAGGAAACCTACAAGGATCACGTGAGAGAAGACGGTGCAGGTGAGGGAAAAGGGAAAGATAAGGAGAGTGGAAGTGAGGTGGGGAACAACAAAGCGGAGGAGGAGGAGGAGGAGGGGAGAAGTAAAACAAGTGAGATTGTTTCTGTGGAGGATGAGGAAAAACAAGAGAATGAAACTGCAGAGGAAGATGGTGAGGAGGAAACAGCCACCAGCATCGAGGAAGAGGAGGAAGGAAGTGAGAAAAGTGAGGTCAAAGAAGAGGAGGAGGAAGAGGAAGAAGAAGGAAGTGAGGAAGCAGGTGGAGAAGGGAGTGAGTTTGAGGAAAGTGTGGCCTCAGAGGAGGAGGGAAGTGAGGAGGAAGAAAGTGAGGTGAGTGAGGATGAAGAAGAACGTCGTGAAGAGTCAGGAAGCAGCGAGAGCAGGGAGGAGGACACTTCAGCATCTGTCTCGGAAGAAGAAGAAAACAAGGTTGAGGAGGAGGAGGAGGAGGAGGAGGAGGAGAAGGAGGAGGAGGAGGAGGAGGAGGAGGAGGAGGAAGAGGAAGAAACTGAAGATCAAAAAGATTCGAGCGAAAGTGAGAAGCAGGATGATGCCAGTGTTCAGGATGAGGAGGAAGAGAGTAAGGAGGAGGAGGAGGAGGAAGAGGAGGAGGAAGAGAGTAAGGAGGAGGAGGAAGAGAGTAAGGAGGAGGAGGAAGAAGAAACTGAAGATCAAAAAGATTCGAGCGAAAGTGAGAAGCAGGATGATGCCAGTGTTCAGGAGGAAGAGGAAGATGAGGAGGAAGAAGAGAGTAAGGGGGAGGAAGAGAGTAAGGGGGAGGAGGAAGAGGATGAGGAGGAAGAGGATGAGGAGGAAGAGAGTAAGGAGGAGGAGGAAGAAGAGAGTAAGGGGGAGGAAGAGAGTAAGGGGGAAGAGGATGAGGAGGAAGAGGAGGAGGAAGAGAGTAAGGGGGAAGAGGAGGAGGAGGAAGAGGAGGAGGAAGAAGAGAGTAAGGGGGAGGAGGAAAAGGATGAGGAAGAAGAGAGAAAGGAGGAAGAGGATGAGGAAGAAGAGAGTAAGGGGGAGGAGGAAGAGGAGGAGGAAGAAGATAGTAAGGGGGAGGAGGAAGAGGATGAGGAGGAAGAGGAGGAGAAAGAGAGCAAGGGGGAGGAGGAAGAAGAGGAGGAAGAGGAGGAGGAAGAAGAGAAAAAGGGGGAGGAGGAAGAGGATGGGGAAGAGAGTAAGGGGGAGGAGGAAGAGGATGAGGAGGAAGAGGAGGAGGAAGAGAGCAAGGGGGAGGAGGATGAGGAAGAAGAGGAGGAAGAGGAGGAGGAAGAAGAGAGAAAGGGGGAGGAGGAAGAGGATGAGGAAGAGAGTAAGGGGGAGGAGGAAGAGGATGAGGAAGAAGAGAGTAAGGAGGAGGAGGAAGAGGATGAGGAGGAAGAGAGCAAGGGGGAGGAGGATGAGGAAGAAGAGGAGGAAGAGGAGGAGGAAGAAGAGAGAAAGGGGGAGGAGGAAGAGGATGAGGAAGAGAGTAAGGGGGAGGAGGAAGAGGATGAGGAAGAAGAGAGTAAGGAGGAGGAGGAGGAAGAAGATGAGGAGGAAGAAGAGAGTAAGGAGGAGGAGGAAGAGGATGAGGAGGAAGAAGAGAGTAAGGAGGAGGAGGATGAGGAAGAGAGTAAGGGGGAGGAGGAAGAGGATGAGGAGGAAGAAGAGAGTAAGGAGGAGGAGGAAGAGGATGAGGAGGAAGAAGAGAGTAAGGAGGAGGAGGAAGAAGATGAGGAGGAGGAAGAAGAGAGTAAGGGGGAGGAGGAAGAGGATGAGGAAGAAGAGGAGGAGGAAGAAGAGAGGAAGGATGAGGAAGAGAGTAAGGGGGAGGAGGAAGAGGAGGAGGAAGAGAGTAAGGAGGAGGAGGAGGAAGAAGAGGAGGAGGAGGAGGAAGAGAGTAAGGAGGAGGTTACAGAGGATGAGGAAGAGGAGGAGGAAGAGGATGACAAAGACATTGACTCTGATGGAAATGAAGAGGAGGAGAGTGAGGGAAAAGGAAAGGCTTCTAATGTCAAACGTAGTGAAATTCCAGCTAGCGAGGAGGAAGAGGAAGAAGGAGAGGAAGAGGAAGAGGAAGAAGGAGATGAGGAGGAAGAGGAGGAACAAGTCAAAGCATCAACAACAAAGAGCAAACTGAAGTTGCCTCCTGACAGGAAAGATAAACAACAGATAGAAACTCCCAAAGCAGCACCGAGGAAGAGGAAGATGAGCGCTGCAGGGGAGAGGAAGTGAGCAGCAGCTCGATGCTGAGGTTCTGCCTCTGCATCGAGCTGCTCACGTGAGTCCAGCGCTGTCAATGCTTTTTGTATTCTTTCTATCGTCTCCCATTAAAGAAAAAACCCAGCAATGCATCAGTCTGTGTCTTATACTTAATCACTTACTGTCTGCGATATTCATTTATCTTTCAAATGTGGCAAAAATAGATTGCCTTTTTCATTTTTACCACAGTTTAGGAGTGAGTATCGACGGCAGCATGTGTTGCATCTCTTGCATGTTACTAAAACTAAACTACAATGCCCACGTACATGATATAAAGGAACCCACAGTAACAGTGAGAGTGAACCCTTATGTTTTGTAGTAGAAAGTTGAATTGCTCTTCAGTAATGGCCTCACAATGGACCGTTTTTAACAATATTTGTGATCAATACCAAACTACACTAAAGGCTACATTTATAATGACAAAGCACATTGTCCTTGGCTAGAAATCAAAGTTTTTAAATGCCGAAACCTTAAAAGAATTCAAAAATATACTCCAAGAAAACACCAGATAAGTGCAAGTGTGGTTGTGTAAACAATAGTCAAAGAAAACAAAAGCCAGAGACAATCGTAATGCGAGATCATCGACCGTAACACCACATCAAAGTGTCCAATCCTCCAGATCCAGGTGAGCAAAGATGGAGTCACTGTTTCTTCACCTGACCCCTGATTAATGTCTAATTGTGGGCTGAGCCTCCTCTCTATAATTACAGCTCAGGAGATCCTCTCAGTCACTTTATCACCACACACAACACGCCTTCCCTTCCTGTTCCCTTCAGTCAAAGAGCTCTTCATGTGTGGACTCGCCCCCTCGCACTCTGCTCAGGGTCAACAACCTAACATCAGCTTTCATCGACCCCTGCAGTGTCTTTGTTATTAACAGAATAATAATCAGGTAGACTGCTATGCAAATGTCAAGACAGGATTGATTTCATTAATGTAACTTCAAAACATTTCATTTGAATAGCGTATGACGGAAACAACATGCAGGGATCCAACTTTGAGATCCAAAACACTGTTTACTGGACCATACTGTGTGTTTTCATGTTGTTCATGTACGTTTGCTCAAAATATGAATAACAGAAACAATTATTTTATACCAAAATCACATCCTGGTCAAACGTTGATTTAATTTCCTCTTGATAAGAAACAGTTAAACTACATGACCCCTTAGAAAATAGCCCTTTTTGTAGGCTAATATTAATTTTATGATTTTCTTCTATACAGCTAATTACTTCATGACTCTTAAATGTATTCATCTTGAGACATCGGTATGAGGCCTCGGCCCCTCAGTCTGGTCACCCCTAGTTTAATCTACAACATTGCAAAGTATCTTATAAACAGTTTGTGCAGATGCTGCAGTAAAGTACTGTAAATAAACTTGAGTGTATCGAAGCAGTGTAACTAAAGCAAAAGTACACTACATACTTGTGACATACATGCACTTAAGTATTTCCATTCTGTTATTTAGCATAATAAACATTACTAATCAATTATTGTACTGTTGTAACAATACTGGGCTACACTTGTTGGAGTATCTAAGTTGGCTCCACATTGCCAAACTGTAAAATGAAATGTTCTTATACATTTGTTATGAAGAAAAACAAAATAATATATAATTAAATAATACAACACGTAATTATATATACTCCATACTGATAAACCCTGATTTCACAGGCTACTTTTAGTGCATTTTCCTGATTAAACTTCCTTACTGTTTAAACATTTTAAATTAAGTGAACATGGTGTTTCTATTTTTACTTAAATGAGGGGTCTGAGTAGCTTTCTTCTTCCACAACCGAGAAGTAGCCCAACTACTAAGCACCTCAAATTGTAGGCTCCTTATGTAACTAGTAGCTGTGGCCTAAATGGTGTCTACTGCTGAGTAGAGGGTTTACAAATGAAAACTGGGGTTGATTTGCATGATTTTCTCTTGCGGTGATACTCGGGTGGATGTCACAGTTTACCCACAGGGGCTGGCGCAGCCTCTCTGGCCCGCCTCATGCCGTTATCCTGGCCTGGCTGTTTGGTGAATCCTCCCTTGTTTCTGGAGCGAGAGGCGGGCCTTTGGGAGGCAGGAATGCGCTGGAAGTCTTCCTGCTCTCCCTCCTCACATGCTGAAGACTCCCGCTCCTCGACATGGACATGTGGCCGCTGGTGCTCCTGTTCGTGCAGCTCTGCCTCTGCTCCGGGTATGAAGGTAAGGAACCGACAAAGGCCCTCATTCACCCCCTGGACAGTATTAACACTGCTGGGGTGTCAAACCGTTTTTGTATTATATCTCACTTATTTTACATTAAACTGGTTGTGTTGGTATTGTTTTTATGACACGTGTTTGCATGCATGTGAGGCTTCTTATCCTACAGCTGGTTTTTGGTGAACTGCGTTTGTGTTTACGTGGAGGGGGAGGACAGCGGGGGGGGGGGGGGGGGGGTTGGGGGGAGTGCAGTGTGCATCTGGGGGACGTTTCTTTGCACAGAGCTCAGTCTGTGCCTGTGGCAGGCTGCTAATGAAAGCCCTGCAACTGTAGTGTAAGTGCTATGTCAATCTTGCCCTTTACTTATACTTTCACAAGAGCTACCTATTCATCGCCTCTTTGGTTTAATCTTATATCAAAGAGAACCACATCTTTAAAATGTTCAAAGTATGTTACTGAAAGAGGTGGGAAGTAACTAAGTACATATACTCAAGTACAGTAGGCTACTTAAGTACAATTTTGAGATGTTTGTACTTTACTTGAGTAGTTCCATGTTATGCCACTTTGTAATTCTGCTTTACTACAATTCAAGGGTCAATGGTGTACTTGTACTCCACCACATTCATTTAATACATGCAGTTACTTTACAGATCTGTATAAATGATGTAAAATATAATCAACACTTAAATTAGACTTTAGTTACACCTGGTGTAAATTAACATGGTACCCTGCAGTATACAGAGTCATTGAAACTAGCTGCACCTTGCATCAATAATTATAATCGGACTGTTGGTTGGATAGAAAAAGACAAGACATATTATTATGTTACCTAAGATTAATTGGGATAGGCATTTTCTAAATGTTCTCCTCTTTTATAGAATCATTAATAAAGTACTAGTTGAAAAATAACTGTTGCAGCCCTACAGTGAAGAATAGCATCCAATGTAAGAAAACATTCACCAGATAAACAGAGCCCAACAAGAGCTGGCCAGTAGCCCGCAGTGAGGAGCTGAACTGACCTCAAAGCTTGTGTGTGTGTGTGTGTGTGTGTGTGTGTGTGTGTGTGTGTGTGTGTGTGTGTGTGTGTGTGTGTGTGTGTGTGTGTGTGTGTGTGTGTGTGTGTGTGTGTGTGTGTGTGTGTGTGTGTGTGTGTGTGTGTGTGTGTGTGTGTGTGTGTGTGTGTGTGTGTGTGTGTGTGTGTGTGTGTGTGTGTGTGTGTGTGTGTGTGTGTGTGTGGTCACAGTGGTGATGTGCCTGTAGATGGTTTGAGAGTGTCTCACTGCTGTATGATCATCATGCAGGCTGAAACATGAACACATGCTGCAGAGCAGATTTACACTGACACACTAAAAACTGCCTGTAGCTGTCAGTAAGGACTCTGATCTGGTATGTACTTGTGTTAGGGTAAGTGTGTTTATGAGGAGTTTATTTTACAGTGGTGTGTTTGTTTGTTTGTTCTAGTGGTCAATTACCCAAATGACTTGTTCAGCATGCCTTGAAAATTGGGTGGCAGTGCACAAGAATAACTACTTTTGGGTTCTCTTTTAACAATGGAAATATTTTGCCTGAGTTCTACTTTGCTTCTTACACTTAATCTTCCTCTACAGCGAGTATACTTGAAAGCCTGATCACATTTTCCATGAGGATTCTTGTGCTGATGTGAGTTAGGGGCAGATAAATCCTCCACACACAGGGAGCCCCTTGAGGAAATGCCTGCAGGCACCATCACTCTGGAGAACAGTCACTGTGAGTGTTCAGTTGTGTCTCTGCCAGGAGATGAGAAACACTTCACAACAACGTAAATCCTTAATAGTCACAAAGAAAAAACAAATAAAACAAATCAGAAATTAACTGTAAATCAATGAAAAGCAAAGTGGGTATTTACCGCTCTGAAGTGCATTCAAAAACACTTATTATTGTTATATAGAGGACTGCAGTGCACTCAGTACAACAGTAAAGTAAAAGCTTGTTTTACTTTAAACTGTAAGAAGATGAGAACACAACATGAACACATTGTCACAGTATATGAAGTTTATATGGCGAACAGTTATCAAACAGTGCCTTTTTAACATCAATCACACATACAGCAACATATGTATCTGGGGTGTGATGAATTTAAGTCCAATATTCATCCTCCTCTGAGCTCTGTGTTCAGTATCCCCCAACTCCAGAGCGAACATTTGTAGCTGCTAAATGCTACACCGTTTCACCACAGACCTTTTAGCTGAAAAGAGCTGCCTTATTTTGGAAATGACGCTGGTGCGAGAGTGTGTGGGCTTTGAGTTAAAAGACAACACCATCATTTACAGTCGATTCATCTTCCTGAGCGATCCCTTTCACATAAAACATAGTCATTTAATCAATCGATTTAAAAGTGCAGCTTTCAGTCCAGACAGATAAATGCCACATTCACAAATCACCACCATAATGAGTTTCTAATCTGAAAACTGAACACTTTTATAGATTCATAATTTCAAATTAACCCTGCTAACAACCTAGATGCAATAATAATACAGTAAGATCCAGTGAGCTATGGGTTCATCACTATAACTAGCAACTTCGGTCCCTCATTGCAAAGTGTTATTGGAGTTAAAACCAGCATCAGTTTGAACCTCAGGGCCAGAAATTGATGATGTGATTAAAGAACCAGCAGCAGAAATGTTGGTTCACAGATTTAATTGGACAGAAATCATTAGTGCACTAAGAGGAGTTACATAACCCTGTTATACTGCTGTGTTGAATTGAGCGATAAAGAAATGACATTTATTGTTTGCTCTCTTCTGCTCCGATTGCCTTTAGCTATTCTTCAAGAGGAGATGAGCATCCATATAATGACAGTTTATATTACAGGCCTGCAGAGAAAGACTAATTGGAATATCGCGCTCTGTAATTTAAAGGTTCATTCACTCCCAGAAGCTTCAACGCTTCCTGCACTATTAACATTTTGACATCTTTCTCGCTAAGATCTCATTTGAAGTAGATGAGCAGGAATATGAAATCACTGCCGATCCCACTTCAGCCTTCAGACGAGTCTCGTATCATATTTTCTTTTCTTCGGTTTGTTTGAAACTGGAGTGCTTTTACGAACAAAGACCAAGCCAAACCGAGTCAATTTAATCTAAATTGAGATGCAAAGCTGAAATGCAGTTTCAGGCCCGGATATTCAGTCCAACCTGCGTCACCTGTTGGCAAGAAAGTAACTGCAGCTCTTTTTACAAAATGCTGGCAAACACATTAAGGATGTATCAAGGAAAAGTGGATACGTCTTTAGTTCTGCCTTGCTTGTTATTGTTCACATGTTTCCTGTTCAGGAGTGAAATAACTGTTGTTAATAGTTGGCCTGGATGTGCCCATGGAGGCTGGTGTGGCACAGTGATGTACGATGTTATTATTTTAAGATATGTATAATGTAGTTTGGGGCCGTTTCTTACCCTGTTAGAGTGGTATTGATTACAGGCTCCTCTGCTTAAAGGGAATATCATTCATCATGTATTTCACATCAAACCTGATCTTTTTTATATCAGATCTAATGCTCCTGCTCTAGGATTAGGACTTCCCTCTATGCATTCAAGTACTGGATTTGAGTGAACTGAAATTAAATAACAGGAAAGACTAGCAGTTCTTAATGGACATTATAGATAATATATCCTACCAGAGAAAGCATCTTATCATCTTACTGCATAAAGGTGTCTGCAAGTTTGTTGCTATTCTATAGCAGGGGGCTGTTTCTCTGACTATATAAATCGTAATTTTTTTGTGTTTATTATAGCTGTTGACAGGAGTCTATCAAGTTTTATAGTCTGGTTAAGTTACATTTTTATTACGATACATGACTTAGCCCCTAAATACATCAAATGTGTCCAAATCTTAAGCATTATAACTTCCGTCTGAAAAATGTAAGAAGTAAGTCACATTTTTGGTAGCACTTGCCAGCCAATCACAAACAAGGAACTGCTGTCTCTCATGGTGTAAATTCCTGTGTTTTGTTTGCTTGGAATGGCTGTGAGTTGTTACAGAACTGATCAATTTTCTGCTGCATTTGGATTTAAATAATGCTCCCTTTGAAAGGGAGACACACACACACACACACACACACACACACACACACACACACACACACACACACACACACACACACACACACACACACACACACACACACACACACACACACACACACACACACACACACACACACACACACACACACACACACACACACACACACACACACACACACACACACACACACACACACACCTCCCTCCCTCTCCCCATTAGGAAGCAGACACTGAAGTTTTCCCAATAGGCAGCTCAATCTGACTCACTCAGTATGTGGGTTTGCTCGGTACAATTCATGCGGTGTGATCAGACTGCTAAAAACCTCAGAACTTTTGTGTGTGTGTGTATTAGACAACTTGCGGCATTTTGGTCCAGACAGCTTTAATTAAACTGACAGAAAAGCCATGATTGTATAGATATTGTATTGAATGTAAGGACTCTTCAATCACAGTATCGGGTTCAATGGCCAACATGCGGCTGATACATGAAGCTGAAGGAGGCTTGAACACTCGTCCCTTGTGGATCCTGAACAGAGGACACATTCACACCGGGGTTCATAACATCCCAGGGCCAAGGTTGAACACCCTTCCCCCTACATTAACCCCTTCCTCACCTGTGTCCTCTTTCATTTTTTTTTTTACAGCCTCCTGACCCCCTCCCTTATTCCTGCTTTCCTAAAATAATCCCCCCTTGATCACAATTCCTCTCACGTATGTCTTTTACCAATATTGCTGTGCCCTCTTCTCAGCCCCCACTGAGAAATATTTCAGTTCTCCTTGGATGCTTCTGTTTTATTGTTGAAATATATATTCCCTCAGTCTGAATGCTCTGTGCATTCTTACAATGGTAAGTATTATCTATGGCGCTGATTTGGAAGAAAGGTTTCAAAACCAAACAAATAAAGAACAAAGCAAAAACAGCATACTGGATTGAGCAGAATGAAACTTTGTTTTGAACAGATTCCTTTTTTCCAAACCAGTTGGAAAGGATTGGTCTTTTGTGATTTATTCATGTGCATGTAGTCAGTCCAAAAGATCCAGATCCCCCACTGAGTCTGGTTCAGATTAAAAGTTAGGCAACATGTTTAAGCCTGTTCTTGGTGATCAAGGTCAGTCCAGGACAGTGCTTTCAAACATTGCCTAACATCTTGGATGCAGCTCTTTTTGCCGTGTTAGTTGCTTTTCTTCCTTTCTTTCTTCCCCAGGGTCAGGACAATACGCCCATGGAGACGACGAGAACTGGCATTCTCGTAGATATAAAGGTGAATGCATGCTCAGTTTGTCGATACATACAGTACATGTATTCTGAAACGTGACTCCATATCTATTCAGAGACTGCTTATCAAAGTAACTATGGTTTCCTATATTGTCATGCAGACCAACAGAGTTATCCAAGTTCCTCTAGTCAACAGTCAGAATAAAACAGCAGTGAGAGCATCATTATTATTTCAGAGTGAAACTGACTATATCTGCGAGGATCCTTTACAAAACAATTTAAATAAAATCTTTCAGATTGGTAAACACTTTGCACCCAAACCTCCCTCCACAGCTTTGAAAGATCAGAAACAGAAGGTCAGAAGAGAAATAAATAGATTGAGAAAAATGTCAAGAAACACCTCTGACCTTTTAAATTCCCCTACTAGCTGCTAGTAAATCCCACTGTAGCAAAAAGTGTATATATGTTTTCCCCAAATCAGATAGGAGTGGATTCAGAAGGGATGTATTTTGATGATGCACTATTAGAGAATAACAAAACAAATTAGAATTGTATTAAAACTTTTATTTGATTGTGTCTTTTAAGAGGTATAATCAACTCCAGAAAGTTCAGCCAGTTTTGTTACGGCAAAGCAGCTTCCAGTTTATATTCGGGGTCAGTTAGACACGGAACATTATCGTCCAGGCCAAACGAAGCAACCCTTGTGTAAAAGCTCACATTTTATTTTCTCGTACTCCTTGGTTGTGGAGACTTGGCCAACACAAAGAGAGAGAGAGAGAGGCAGCAAGGGGAGGTTTGCTGTGTAATGAATAGGCTACTAAATATTTTTCCAACTGGAAATTAGCCTAAACTATTCTCTCCAACTGTGGGCTTTGTGTGTGTCGGTCTACAGAATGTTTGTCCTGAGCCAGCATGAAATAAACTGCAGATTTGGATTTCACTGTATTGGAATAAGAACCATGCGGCCCCTCAAACTTGGCATGAAACAAGGAATTTATACACACGCATTTTTGAGATGGGAAGGAGAGGAGGAGGAGAAAAGTAAAACTCAAATGCAGTTATCTTATTAAAATATTAGTTTTTAATTTTGGAGAAAAAAACACTTTCTTGATTATAAATTGATGGGAAAATAGATACCACTATCTGTACATAGAATATCTCATAACCATACGTGTTAGCTTAGTTTAACATGGCTGAATATTGAGGGAAACAGCTAGCCTGGCTCTGTCCAAAGGTAACAACATTCATCTCTAAAGGCAAGGCAAGTTTATTTGTGTAGCACAGTTTTAACACAAGGCCATTCAAAGCGCTTTACAAAAAATGAGACTGACTCTGTAAATGACATTTTAAAATGCTTAAAAGCAGTAAGCAGTGGCAAAAAGAAAGGTCTTCGCCCTGGATTCGTTTATAGAGAGTAGTGACATTTGCGGCGGACCTGCTGTTTTCTGCTAATTTGTTCCACATATAGAGCTTTTTAAAAAAAACGCTGCTTCTCCATGTGTAGTTTTGACTCCGCGGACAGAAAGCAGTCCCGTCCCAGAAGACCTGAAAGTTCTGGATGGGTCATAATGTAAGAGGAGATCAGAAATGCTCATTAAACTTTTTTTAACCAGTCATATTTTTGCTGGTAGGTGAATTTTGTTACCTTTACGAACAGCGCCAAGCTTGTTACTGCAGCCTTGTTACTGCAGACTGACCGGCTGCTGCAGGGTGGCTTCAAATAAACTCTACAGATAAAACAATATTACCAGTCCCCATTTTTTGGACAGACCTAATCGATGGAACAAAATCTTTCAGCAATAAAGAACAGTACTTTTAACACACACCGTAATCTCACTCTATCACACTCACTGTTAAACTTAAGTGCTCTCTTCCCATCATTATCTGGATTTTTTACAAGTAAGAATATTGTCTATCTTCATGAGACACTGTTGGACTATGGAGAGTAGCAGATAAGGTAACAAGAAATCCTCCGTATCAGTCTGAACTCAGAGGATGGGAGGGTTTCACATTTTAACGCTTATATAGAAAGGTCTAATGTTTAATAGTCCTCAGGTAAGTGCTTATCATTGAATACTGATACTCTCTCACTCCAAGGCTGTGCCATAAAAAACATATACTGTACTTG